>NW_028227268.1:7265000-7712500 GCF_978045245.1 Mus caroli | reverse complement strand
GACAGGCACAGAATGGGCTGGCTCTGCTTGCAGCCTCATTGGCCCCACCCCTTACCTGTGATTCCTGAAATCACCTCCCAGAAAAATCAGCTTCCAGTGCAACCCAGCATGCGACACCCTGACTGTTACCACTACCTCCTGCCACTAGAGTTCCTTTCTGTTGATATGCTCCACAATCTCTCAGCACCCACTGAAGCTCGCTGACTGATTGAGGCAGGATATAAAAGAGTGGGGAATACTGTCCTGCATCCCTTTGGCCTGTGGAATGCCCTGAGTCTGTGGGAAAAGCCCAACTCATTGCCTCCCCACCCCCATACACACACACAATGGAAAGTCTCCTGTCAGGTCCACTTTGTTCCTTTCTTCTTGGCTGTTCTGTTCAGGACTTGTGTGTGTGTGGAACCATGGGGCATAGCATGAAAGACGAGCATTTATTCACACATGGTCCGACCCTGGCATCCAGATCCTGCTGAATCTCCTTTGCAAAACCTCTGCTGAGAGAGAGTTCAGCCACCTAGGAGGGGACTCCAGCCCCACTCCAAAACCAACTCTCCCAACCACATGCCCCTGCCCACCAGGCACAGTCACAAAAGCTCAGGTCGCTAGCTTGTCAGGAAGCAAGCCTGGCCCAGGAGCCCATGGAAGAATTGTGCAGCTGGATGAATCCTTAAAGGTCAAGTCTGAAAAGGCACATTCTTAGAGAAAAGTCAGAGAATACTTGGGGCCATGACAATTCCAGAGAAAGGGCCTGGTGTTCTTAGAGCCCCAGAAGTGCAGGGGGAGGGGCAACGCTGTGCACGTCTCCTCCCGGCTCCAGACAGACAGGCTGCCTGGGACACATGGGAAGGCACAGAAGAGTGGCCAGAGAGGTGGGACATTTGGTTTTCCTATCCCAGCTCTGCCCTGAGACAGTCTTGCAAATTGGGCTCTGGCTCATCATCTCCCTGAGCCTTAGTTTCCCCACCTGCAAGACAGTAGGGTCACCAGAGGATCTCCAGGGCCCCTTCCTGCTAAGAGGGTTTTGGATTTATTGTTTTTTATTTTCTTTCTTTCTTTCTTTCTTTCTTTCTTTCTTTCTTTCTTTCTTTCTTTTAACATAAGGTCTCACTCTAGGTCCCAGGCAGCCTACAACTTGCAATCCTGCCTCAGCCTCCTATATATACATACATATACATATATATACATATAGATGAATATGTATGTGTATATATACACACACATATACACATATGCATATATATACACACATATGCATACATATATATGTAGTATATATATGTATATGATAGGACATTCTAATCACCCAGCGTGGGGGGGGGGAGAGAGAATGTGTAAAAGTGTGTGTGTGTGTGTGTATAATAAGATATTCTTATCATCCAGCATAGGTGTGTATGAGTGTGTGTGAGTATGTGAGTTTGTGTATATGAGAGATAGTGTATATGTAAGTGCATGTGTGATTGTGTGTGTATGTATGTGAGTGTGTGTGTGTGTGTGTGTGTGTTTGATGCAGTGGACATCAGAGAACAAGTAGGGAGTTGGTTCTCTCCCTCCACCATGTAGGTCCCAGGAATCAAACTCAGGTTGTCAGGCTTGGTGGCAGATACGATAATCATAACCATAACTAAGTCGTGTCACCAGCCTCTCAACAGCGTTTTCATTTTAAAAACCCACCCCTTTGTGAAGAAAACTAAGATAAAGTGTTCCCCTCCCTCTCCCTCCTCTGCCCACCCCTCACTGATTAAGCCAGACTGTCTGAATCCCCAGCAAGGCTCTGAGATCCTCCTGCCTGTGTCTCAGCAGCACCGGAATGGTAGGCACATGCTGGCTTTTTCTATGGGTGCTGGGGAATCTAAACTCTGGTCCTCACACTAGGACAGGAAGCTCTTGACCAACTGAGCTGTCTCTGATGTCTCGCAGGAAGCATTTGCTGTGAACCCGGACACAGCTTCCAGAGTCTCCAGGCTTTTTTACAGGTAACCTAGGAAAGTGAACTCACGAGAGTTTCCCAGCCCGGAGATTCAAAGTCTTCAAGGGAGGGAGAGGGAAGAGCATTGTCTACCACTGGGAGGCAGAAGTTAAAACCCAGGTGGCTAAGGAAAAGAGGTCATGGAATGAGAGATGGCCATGGTGAAACTTTCACATAAATGAATAGATTAAAAACCACAGGTTACTTTGTCAGAGCCCAGAATCAAGCCCACGGATATTGATGCTGAAATGGGTGGAGGTATTCATCCGGGAAGACCAGGGAAGCAGGAAGCTGCAAAACCACTAAGACCTGCTCAGAGCCACGTTGCACCGGACACCTCCGGAATGTGGATCTTCCTAACGGAGCCTTCAGCTCAGCTTTCCAGTACCCCGGGTGGATGGTTCATACCATCTCAGGTAAGGAGCTCAGGGACACACTGTGGGTTGTAAGTAGTTTCTATCTGAGGATCTCCTGCCTTGGAAGATGGGTGGTAAGGACCATCATTACTTACCAGTTCTCCCCTACCAGGTTCCAGCAGATGAAGCTCTCTACGGTGGAGATGCTGACACTCCACTACGTATGTACAGGGGCAGAATTCGGGGAAAGGTCTGATGGTCATTCCAACTCACTTGTTTTATATCACAGCATCAAAACTGGGAATTGGGGCTGAGGAGATGGCCAGTTGATATAGTGCTTGTCTTGCAAGCATGAGGACCTGAGTTCGATTCCCAGAACCCACTTAAAAGGCTGCCGTTGTAATCCCGGTGTTTGGGAAGCAGTAACAGGAGAATCCCTGGGGTTTGCTGGCCAGCCAGCCTGGTCTAATTGACAAACTCCAGGCCAGAGTGAGATCAAGTCTCAAAGTAGGACAGATGGCTTCTGACAAATGATCTGAGGTTGTCCTCTGGCCTCCTCATGCATGTGTGCGCACACACACACACACACACACACACACACACACACACACATGCAAAGTCAGGGCATCCATTTAGGTTGGGGTCTATAGGGAACTCCTGAGCCGCTCTCTTGATACCCCTAAGTGAGGAAGAAAGGAGAGTGGCTGGAAAGGGTATCTTTTCCTTTAGTGGTGTAGTGACTGTTGAGTTGCCCATGATCCAATAAACTCCACCTGTGCTGATGCAGGCCACTCTAGCCCTAATTAAACTTGTGACTGTGACCCACCATACACAGACACTCACGTATATGTCAAAAACAAAAGGGCATGAAACAGTAAAGGAACTTTGTAAGAAAACTGGGTTCAGTGGAGGGGAGAAAGAGGGGGCTGGAACTAGGAGGAGGATGAAAGGGGGTAATAGGGAAGAGAGAGGAGATGGCGGGAGGGGCAAAAATGACCCAGCTACATTTATGCACATGTGTGAAATTGAACAGCTGACTATGAGCTGCCCAACGATAATGAGTACACCTACAGTTCATCTACAATACAACCCTTACACTAGGGCTCACAGAACACTGGAAGAAAGGGCAGAAGGACTATAAGGGTGAGGGGATCAGACATGTACTGTGTGGCAGTGCTTGGTATATGTGACAGGAGAGCTCCACGCATGAAATCTTAATGATACAGTCATTTTAACAAGCTGCAAAATGACAACACCACGTGGCATGTCTACACAGGTGAGTGAAATCTTCCAAGGCCCTGCCCCTAGGCGAAGAGCTATGGGTGTCTAGAGAAGAGTCAGTCCTCTATAGGGATGAGTGTCTTGGTTAGGGTTTTACTGCTGTGAACAGACACCATGACCAAGGCAACTCTTATAAGGACAACATTTAATTGGGGCTGGCTTGCAGGCTCAGAGGTTCAGTCCATTATCATCAAGGTGGGAGCATGGCAGCACCCAGGTAGGCATGGTGCAGGCAGAGCTGAGGGTTCACCATCTTTATCTGAAGGCTGCTAGCAGAGTACTGACTTCCAGGCAGCTAGTTTGAGGGTCTTAAAGCCCACGCCTATAGTGACACACCTACTCCAACAAGACCACACCTTCTAACAGTGCCACTCCCTGGGCCGAGCATATACAAATCACCACAGTGGCTTACCCAAGATGGCAGCTTCTTTCTTCCCTTCACAGAAAGAAGTGAAAGGCTAAATGGCTGCTAAAACAAGCCCACAGAGACCAGTACTCAGATGCTATCTGTCGTTTTGCTTTGACTAGCCCAGCCTGAACTCCCATTACGAAGTCCCAACTTGGTCTAAGCTGAATGCTGGACTACCCACCATTTCCTTCCAAGCAGCAAGGATGAAGACAGTGGGGAGGGTATCTAAGAAGCACAGTATGCCTCCTAGCAGTGCCTGCTGTCCTGGGAGCTACCTGCCCAGCCATTCTCTGGATATGGCCTTCCACATCCCATGAGTGGACATGGTCATAGATTGCTGCTTAAAAAGCCAGAAAGAAAGGTGTCTTAGCAGGTTTCGATGCCTCCAGAATACAGTAAAGATTCTCCTCAGAAGGAAGATTAGTGGGGCTTCTAGGACAGAAGGATTTTCCAGCCTACCCCTCCCCATCAAGTCCTCTCTGTGCTTTGGCTCCCCCCTCAAACCTCCCTCCATTCCCTATGTTTGTGAAATGAATAACCTTGGGTCAATCCGGGCATCCTCCCTCTGAGAGAGGATATGATAAAGATTATTAAAATGAAAAGAAAAGGAGAGAAAGAATTATCTTTAACTCCTAGGAAGGAAAACAAGCTGGTGTTGCCAGCAGGAGAGGAGGGGACACTGCCCAGCAATGTCAGGGCTCCAGGGGAGCAGGCTAATTGTGGGCTCCCTGCCATGGAGCCTTTTGAAACAGAAGAATTCTTTTGAAATGTGGCTAATTACCCCCTACCTGGGTTTAAGAAGACACTTTTTGGATTTGAGGCTTTTTCCAAATGAGCCTGGCCTGGTTTCCTGCTTCTTCCCTGGGTGACTAATGGAGCTGGAGGTAAGGGCTGGCAGGGGGCAGCAAGGCAGAGGAAGAGCAGTTGACTTCAGGGTGGCTCCCTTCAGCCTCCTGGGATACAGAATGCCAGCATGCAGGGACAGGGCGACAAGCCACGTGATCTGAGGAACTAAGGGGGACTGTCACTTACAATGAAAGGCTCTTCCTTCCTTCTTCCAGCAGAGGTTGCAGAGGATGGCTAAGAGCTTGTGGCTGGGGAGGAAGAGAGCGGAGGCTAAGAGGTGGGAGAAGAGGAAAGGGCCAGGCTCTGGTCTGTAGAGGCAGAGCCAGCCACCACAGCCAATGCTCCACAAAGGGCTGACCTGACTCCAGGCTGCTCTCAGCCCTGCTTCTCTGCAAAGCCCAGGACCAAGACAGACCTGGTCAACAGAAGACAGGAATGCACCTTAGTGTGAAAGAGCTGCAGGGAAGGCTGAGGAGATGCTTGCCACAGAAACCTGAGGAGCTTGAGTTTGATCCCCAGAACCCAGGTGAAAGAAAGAGAGAAAGAAAGAAAGAAAGAAAGGGAGAAAGAAAGAAAGAAAGAAAGAAAGAAAGAAAGAAAGAAAGAAAGAAAGAAAGAAAGAAAGAAAGGGAGAAAGAAAGAAAGAAAGAAAGAAAGAAAGGGAGAAAGAAAGAAAGAAAGAAAGAAAGAAAGAAAGAAAGAAAGAAAGAAAGAAAGAGAAAAAGAGAGAGAGAGAGAAAGAAAGGAAGAAAGGAAGAAAAAAAGAAAGAAAGAAAGAAAGAAAGAAAGAAAGAAAGAAAGAAAGAAAGGAAGGAAGGAAGGAAGGAAGGAAGGAAGGAAGGAAGGAAGGAAGGAAGGAAGAAAAAGACTTAATGATGCATACTTATAATGCTGGAGAGAGGAGGATGCCCGGGGCTCACTGACCAGCCAGACTAACGAAACTGTATTTGGGGCCAAGTGAGAGGCCTTGTCTCAAAAACAGATGGATGGTATGCTGAGAAACAGCACCAGAGGTTGTCCTGTGGCACCCACAGGCATGCGTGTGAATGCCCACGCACAGGCACACAGGTGCACATGCACACACCAGTTTTCCTAGACTCACATTTCTATTGAGCACAGTGAGATGGAGAGAATGTGAATTCCACGGCACATGGTTAAGAACTTCTCACCTAGAGTAGCCTCTCCAAGGAGGAGAGAAAGGAAGAGGTTTTGCAGGATGGGTAGGAGCTCGCTGGGTGGACCTGGAAGGAAACACACCACTCATGGGCAACAGTGTGTGTGTGTGTGTGTGTGTGTGTGTGTGTGTGTGTGCGTGCGTGTGCGTGCTCGTGCACGTGCGTGTGCGTGTGTGTGTAAAGAGCAGAGGTATGACAGTCACTGGCAACAGAGGTTGAGGCACAGAGGTGTGAAGTGGTGAGAAATGTTGAGGGAAGAGTAGGCTAGTTGGGCCTTGATGAATATGGGTGTGCATCAAGGACAGTAACCTGGAATAATAAGAGAGAAATGCCTCGTCCTGACTTCTGGGAAACTTCTGAATCATCCCAGGAACTGGAGCGGTCACCAGAGGTTCTGCAGAGTCACTGATGGTGTTAGCAGGGAAGCACACAATCACAAGCACATCTGAGAGTGTGCATTCTGCTTGTGGACAGGGAAGGAGACCAGGAACAAAGCTTTGCACAGACGAGCAGGGGGAGCACTACAGAGTTCCGAGAAGGTGATAGGCTCCGTCCGGAGTCACAGTGATTGTCCAGGAGCACAGGATGCAAGGGCTGAGCAGAAGAGTGCTGCCAGGACTTGGGGATGGAGACACTGAGGGGGTGTCCTGACATGGTGGGAGAGCTGCTGGTGGTGATATTAGCTAGGTAGAAGGAAGAAGGCTGGCAGAGAAGTGACACGTTTGTATTTTGACATTTCAGTTTCGAAATGACCAGAGGATTTATCTAGGAAGGCACTCGGGTACATTTGTGCTGGTGCTGACCCAAGCTAGTGTGGGTCACCTGGTACGAGGGATTCTGTGGTGTCCTTGGATATTTACATCACAGCCTGTTGTGTTTCTTGGGCCTCTAGGAATGGGGCCACAGTAGCTTAAGCAAGCCATTTGACAGGCTGGACTCTGGACTCTTCATTTGGAGAGGGATCCCTAGATCCACGGGGTATGCTCAACATGAAATATAAACTTCTTCACTGAACTGCTCACACAGGAAGCTGGCATGGCAGTGAGAAGCTGAAAGTATCCCAGAAGCAGAGAGTATCGGGAACAGGTCCCTATCTGAGTGGCCTCCAGCCCATGTTTTGCTACAGTAATTAAAGAAAGTACAGAACCATAAATGACACAAAGAACCTGTCTTTGGCTACTTTGTGAGTTCTTTCTTCTTCCACCCTTCTACACCCCCTTTTCTACCCTTCCAGCCCCTAACAGTACATAGGAGGGAAAAAAACGATAGAGGGCAAAGGGGGTGATGTTATCATTGGACTGCTTCCTGCTGATTAGGGACATCAAGTTTCTTGGGATGTTTGATCCTTGCTGTCAGGATGTCTCATTTCTTCTTCCTTCTCTGTGCACAACTACTTAGCAAACCACAAATGACAGCAACCAACTAAAAACCCAACAAAACAACAACCCCATCTTTTGGGGCCCTAGCTTTCATATACCTCTCAAGAGTCCCCAGAATTCCAAATGTCACACAATCGCAGAAACTATCTGCGGCTGGCAAAATCATGCCCCTGCTAGAGCACGAGGCAAATCATAGTCACCTGCTGCGGACAATCTGAAGCAGCTCCATATCCCACACCCAAGATTAAAACAAAAACATGTTCTTATAATATTTCTGTGTTGTTGTTGGTTTTTTTTTTAAAAGAAATCGAAGCTACAAAATTGTCACTACAGTGGAGAAAGACCAAGATGGAGTGGTGACAAATGCATCAGTGCTAAGGACTCAAGGACAACGGAGATGACTAGAAACAGGGCGAGGAGGCGATGGGACTTAAATTTGGGGCCCAGAAATGATAGATCAATGGCCAAATAACTCATAGGCAGAATGAAGCAATGGATGAATGGCTCAAGAGCAGGATGGACCAGTGGAGGAATGGCTTCAGCACAGGCTAAAACAATGGACAAATGATCCAAAAACAGGCTAGACCAGTGGGTGAATGATCTAAGGATAGACTAGACCAATGAACAAATGATCCAAGGATAGGCAGGACCAATGAACAAATGACACCGTGAATAACAGGCTAGGCCAATTACTGAATTGCTCAAAGACAGACTGGGCCAATGGATGAATTACTTGCAGATATGTTAGACCACAGGATGGATGATCCAAGGACAAGCTAGACCAATACATGGATGACACAAGGCTAGACTAGGCCAAAGACTGAATGATCTAAGAAAAGGCTAGATCAATATATATAAATTATTCAAGGATAGGCTGGACCAGTACACAAGCAAGTCAAGGTCAGGCTAGACCAATGAATGATGTATCCAAGAACAGGCTAGAGCTAGGTGGCCCTCAAGCTGTGGGTCAAGACCTCATTAGGGGTCACCTAAGACCATGGGAAAACACAAATATTTACATTACTATTCAGAACAGTCGCAAAATTACAGTTACAAAGTAGCAGCAAAAAATAATTTTGTGCTTGAGGATTATCACAACCTGAGAAGCTGTATTAAAGGGTCACAGCATTAGGAAGGTTGAAGACCACTGAGTTATAGCAGTGGATAAGAAATTGAATCCTCCAGAATAGCCCTGTCATATCCTTGGGCCACAGGGACCAGCTGCCTGCTCCTTCTGCTAACAGACCTCCATTACCATCTGAAATCCCCATCTGGTGATATCTCTGATGCTGTGCAGGTGGCCCCGGCAGGACAGGTCACTCCTTCCTCTCAGGTGGTCAGTCAAGACTGAATTAATCTCATCACATCCATTGCCTGACACCCCTAGAAATGGCAAAGCTATTTATTCCCCCTCTCCAGCTGGAATCTCAAGTCCAAATGCTAAGCCCACTTCAAGGGACACTGCCAAAGTCAAGAGGTTCCTGTGTGGCCCAGGTGTACAGCCCAGGGAACAGACTGTGCTTATAAAAGAGGTAATGGCCAACTATCAGTCTGGAGTGACCCATTTGGGAAGGGGATGGATGATACCTAAGCTAGGACAGGGGTGGGAGTTCCGGCTGCTTGAAGCCTTCCAGAATGAGCGTATATCGGCGTGAAAGGCTCTACTGGGGAAGAAAAGAGGCTACAGGGACAAAGGACTCTGTGATGGGAAAGGGAAGGCCCCTTCTCAATTGGCAGCCTCCCCTGCCATGGCAGAGACCGTGGACCAATTATTCCATCAAGTTAGATATTAGAGAATCCAACTTCATTAGGGCTTCGAGGCGCATGAAACGTTAATCATGGAAACCTTGATATTCTGCAGGAGAGACTCACTCTGGGAAGAAAAAAAAAAACACACTTTCATTTTCCTTTGAGGTTAATAGAAGGCTAATTTGAAAGCACTCGGTTAATGAGAAAGCTAAAAATATACCTGCTGGAGGATCACATGCCTCAGCCCAGGCCCGGTGGCTGCAGCCTCCCCCGAGCACACACAGCATATGAAGTCTGGAAGGAGCAGCCCCACGCACGTAGAGGACCAATGCCTGTGGCCCTGGTGTGTCAGGGACTATCTTTTCCTCAGTTACTGCTTAGGTGGAGAGAAGAAGAAAGGAGGTTCAGGCTTGACCTAGAGAGGCCACTGTGTGCTCACCATAAAGAACCCAGGACTGGAGGAGGAGGACTGGGATGCTGGACCATGTTCTCCCTCCTCCCTCCATGACTCATATACAAGATGCACAGGGACATGGTGGGACAGTCAAGAAGGAAGATCCTCCCCGTGTGTCAGGGATCCCAGGGGCTCACCAAGCCACTGGAGAAGCCACTGGGAGGAAGTGGGATGGGATGAAGGAAGGGGAATGGAGTAGCCTGACCTTGTCCTGGCCCTGGCCTTGGCCTCATGATCTCCTCTGTATGAGCACGGGTGTGTAGTTGTATATATTAAACTAAAGGAGGAGCTGGAGATGTGTCCCCGTTGGAACAGTGCTTACCTGACATAGGTAAATCAGAGGCTCAAGGTACATAGTTGTAACTAGCCTGGACTATGTGAAACTCCTTGTTGGAAAAAAAAAAAAAAACCCACATGTTTGAATAATGATGCTCTCCTATCTCAGATATGAAGCCACTGTCAGCATCTTCTCCAGCGTCTCATTGCTTGGAGTCCAGATAATGGCTGGGTTTGAAGCTGTCAAGAGCCAGGACTGCCTCATGCTGTTGCAAGACCCTGAACACCTCCCTGCAGAGGTTGCAGGGGTTCAGTCCATGATGATCTCCTCATGCCCACTTGGGGGTGTGGCTCCCACCAGGCTGAAAGATACACAGGTCTCTGTCCCTCTATTGCCTAGGTCAGCAACCTGGTGCTACTCCCAAAATACCCCAGGAGCAGATGTAGCAAAAACTCACAGGCTGGCATTCCATCCTCCTCACTCCTCCCTCCAACCTAGAGCCAACCAGGGAAAGACGGGACCAGGCACAGGAGGCAGAAGGCAGTTGTGCTCCACAAGGGAACTTGGGGATCTTAAGGAATTCATTTTCCCTAAAAGCCAAGTTCAGAACTCAGAGAGACTAAGCTAAGCTATGCAACCAGCCACTGTGAAAGCAGGGACAACTCTGACAACTCGCTGTCCCACCCACCCACCGGGGGACAGAGATGGGGATTGGCTAGGATATGACGGTTAATCTTGATAAGCAACCTGACAGGATTTAGGTCCTGGAAGGGACAAGCCTCTAGGCATGTCTGTGAGGCAGTTTCTAGATTAGTTGAGATGGGAGAATCTGCCATGGATTCGGGTATCACTGCTCCATGGGCAGGGATCTTGGACTGAATGAAAAGGAAAAAGTGGGCTGAACTACCATCATCTCTCTCTCTGCTTCCTGGTTGAGGGAGGGTTACAACCAGCTAGCTGAGTCAAGCCTCTGCCACCATGACTTTCCAGCCATGATGAGCCTTGATGTCCCTTCCTGTCCTAAGTTTCTTTGTTGACCATTGTGTTGTAGCAACAAGAAAGCAGCCAATAACTTGTGGAGACAGCCAGGGCCAGGATGGAGAGTGTGGCTTACAGGTCATGATAAGAACACCTCACCTCTTCCAGGGATGCGCGGAGGACCCTCGGAGGGGGGAAACCTGGAGTCACCGCAGGTGATGCTAGGCTGCTAGAGGAGGAGGGGAGGAGAGGAAGAGATGGAGCAGAGAACAAAGGACATACAAGTTGCTTGTGGTAAGGGCGACTGGGGGCGGGGGAGTTAAATGGCCCTGGAGCCTTGTTTATCCTGTGTCTTTCATGGAGTAAAGGAAAGGGATCTGGGGGAGGAGCTAGAACAGATGGTTTGCTGGGATTGGTGGCCCCCAAGTGTCACTCAGCTGCCTCAAGCCCATCAAGGGATGCTTCTGACGCCTCTAGGTTTGCCCTTCCCTTGGGGGGCTACATGCCCACTGATCCCTGGAACCCTAGCCTCCTGGGGAATAGGTCGTGATACAGAACATAACTCTGTAATGTGCAGCTAATGTTCTGTGCCCAGTTGTACAGCGGCATCCCCACGGGCAGCAGAGGACAGATCCTACCCTCCCGCTACAACCTCCCAGAAATGAGATACGAACCCTGGGGCACCTGGAAAGGGCCCATGCTTTCTGGGAACCAGACAGGGAAGCAGGTAGTCAGACTAGGCATCCTGGGCCAGCAGCCAACAAACACTCCGGGACTGGTTCCCATTCTGCCTCTCTCCTAGTAGCTTGCATGTTCAACCTCCAGACCGCGTCCTGTTCACCCTTCAAAAGATCCTACAGGGGTCTTAGTTGGGGTTCCCATTGCTGTGAAAAGACACCATGACCAAGGCAACTCTTATGAAGGCAAACATTTAATTGGGGCTGGCTTACAGGTTCAGAGGTTCAGTCCATTATCATCAAGGTAGGAAGCATAGCAGCATCCAGGCAGACACGGTGCTGGAGAAGGAGCTGAGACTTCTCCATCTTGATCCGAAGTTAGCCAGGAGTGGACTGTCTTCCAGGCAGCCAGGAGGAGGGTCTCAAAGCTCACCTCCACAGTGACACACTTCCTCCAACAAGGCCCCACCTACTCCAACAAGGCCATACTTCCTAATAGTGTCACTCCCCGGGCCAAGTGTATTCAAACCACCACAAGGGGTTTAAGGATTTCTTCAAAGAGTGAAGAAAAGTTGTCTCTCTGAGATGCCACACTTCCTAGATGGGAGCGAACACTCTCCTGACTCATTCCAGGCTTTCTACCTCTCTGCCAAGACGATGAGCAAAGTCAGTCCAGCTCTGGGAACTCCTGTGTCCTCCTCTGGGGGAAACGAAGGCAGTTCCTGTTTCCCAGGGAGGTGTGGGATTCCCACCCAGGCAGAAGGCCCAGTACCGTGCTTCAGCATGGCTGTGCTCCACTGGGGCTCAGCAAGAGGATGTGACTCCCTCTGGGTATGCTCACAGAGATTGTTCCAAGGGACTGGCTCACAACACTTGGAGGGAAGAGCTGGCAGACTGGAGATGAGGAAGATGCAGCTCCAATGCAAAGGCCCTGGATGGGGAAATTGTTCCTTGCTCTGGGGAGGCCAGTCTTAGCCCCAGCTTTCTTCTGATTGCACAAGGCTCACCTCTTTGTTAAGTCAAAAGCAGGGGATGGTGCAGACCTCCCACCCCACCCTAAGACCTGAATAGCCCAGGCTAAAACTGATTGGCAGGGGACATGAATGCTCCGAGTTTTACAGAGGCAGAAGGTTTTCTGGGATTTATCTCCTTTAAGAGGAGGAGAGGAGGAAGAAAGTAAAGAAAAGAAGAGAAAAGGGGGGAAGGGGAGGGGAGGGGAGGGGAGGGGAGGGGAGGGGAGGGAAGGGGAGGGGAGGGGAGAGGAGAGGAGAGGAGAGGAGAGGAGAGGAGAGGAGAGGAGAGGAGAGGAGAGGAGAGGAGAGGAGAGGAGAGGAGAGGAGAGGAGAGGAGAGGAGAGGAGAGGAGAGGAGAGGAGAGGAGAGAAGAGGGACATCTAGAGCTGGAGAGATGGCTCAGAGGTTAAAAACACCAGTTGCTCTTGCCAAGAACCTGGCTTTGCTTCCTAGCACCCATATGGCAGCCCAGAACCATTTACTGCACAGTTATGAGAGGACCAGAGTTTAAATTCTGCAAAACAAGCCAGGCATCTCACAGACACCTGCAACACCAGCTCCAAGGGATGCAACAACCTCTCTGGTCCCCACTTGTACACACACACACACACACACACACACACACACACACACACAAATAAATAAATCTTTTAAAATCCTCCACATAAACATCCAGAATAATATGTGACCAAAACTCTAGACACTGTGGTCCAACCAAGATGGCAGATAATATTAACCACCAGAGTGTCAGATACTACCCCACACCCTACCATGATCACGTGAGTCTCTGTCATGGGGGGGGGGTGCCTATAGTTAGTGTGTGAGTGTGCATGGTGAGAATACAGGAGAGCAGATGACATATAATTAGATGTCAAGGAACTAATGGTCCAAGATGTCCATAGTGGGGAGAGCCAACCTGGGACCAGAGGTGCCACTTTGTGCACTCATCAGAAGCCAGAGTAGAGAAAGAGAAGCCGCTGGATTCAAATCATGACCCTAGGAGATGACTTAGAAAGAGCAGTAGTTTTCCTGAGAGTCGGGAGACTGACTGGCCACAGAGCCATACGCAGCTGCTGGAGAAAGAAATACCTTGTTGGCTGTGGGGTACCCAGTCAGGTTCAGTCAGCCAGCCTGAGCTGCCCTTCCCCTCCCAACCTTACCGACGCGACTCAGGGAGCACGTCCGATGTGGAGGAGAAACTTAATTAGGATTGGAAAATATGTGAATTCCAAGGCTTATTAAATTCATGATATTTTTACTTACCATGTACCCAGAAATATATTTAGCAAAGCAATTTACACCATCGCTGGCTGATGGATTGTGGTTTTTCTAAGCTGGGTTTTAAGATGTAAATGGGCTCTAATCTGAGCTGGACTGGAAGGCAGGAAATTTCCCCTATACAGACTGGTCCTTCTGCCCTCCCACCCTCAGCCTCTCTGGGGATCCTCTGTGGGCTCCCACCTCTGCTGAGGCTCTTTGGGAATACCTGGTGGAAAGAGGGGTGGGGCAGGAAGCCCAGAGGCGACATAACTTATGCTGACCACCATCGATCAAGGGCTTGTCTCTACTGAGATGAAACAGAGCCTCCGTCTCCTCAAGAAGGCTCCCAGTAGGACTGAGCTAAGGATTCTCCAGGCGCTCTGTCCATCGGTACTGATGCCTTCTTGAGTTTTCTCTGTCCTGCTCTTGGGCCTCAGTCCCCTCTTCTGTATAACGGAGATAATGGCTCCTACCCGCAAGATGCTAAAGTGCAAGAACTAAGTTTAAAGTTAGATTACCAGTGAGGCAATGAAAAAGCAAATGAGCTGCCCAGGCTCGAATAGCTAATGTCGGGATTCTATAGCGGGAAGGGACACTAATATTCTTAACATCAGGCGGGGTAGACCTGGCCTCTTCAGAGTCTTTTTCGCTTCTATGGCCCTCTTTGTTTAAGCATGGTGGAGAGGCAGTCCATGGGCATTTGTTAGACTCTCTCACGTCATAGACCCCGAGAGACCCCAGGCGAGTACCAAACAGCAGAGACTCCATCAGGTCCTAGCATCCTCCGGGCAGGCCAGAAGCACTCCCCAGCCCATCTCCTGCCTTCTGGCTTCTGTTTGTGTCTGGCTCTCCACTGGGGTGCCCCTGTCTGAAACAAAGGCTCACTGGAGAGAGGCAAGCTGCCTGGCTGGAAATTTTATTTACTGAAATAACTTGCCTGTAAGCTAGATTTCAAATGCAAAGCTGAACACAGGCCCTGCCCAGAGGAAACCACCCCAAATTCCAACCTCCTGAGCAGAGCTAGGTTGGTGTGTTCTGGAGCCTCCAGCACAGGAATTGCTACTACCCAGGAAAGAACAGACACGGTGGAACATGGCAGAACCAACAGGCCAGCTTCCTCCATCATTGAACCCCCACCTACCCCTAGCACAACCTCATAGCCAGGTCACCCACAGCTCATGCTTTGGGACCTGACAGCAGCATCCAGTGGGAGCAAGGAAACAGCTCCCTCAGAAAGGCTACCTACTGTCCTGGAATGTCCTTAGAGACCCCATCCGGAGCTGCACAAGGCCTAAGAAGGAACCCACAAGCATTATATAGACCTAGAGTTCGGGACCTCGAAGCGATGTCTATCTCATCTCCCAGTGACAAAGGGACGATTTCACCAAAGTTCTCTCTAGTGAACCAGTGAGTTTATTGTGCTCCCTCACAAGGCATAGGTAAGGGGTTCCTCACAGGGATGTGGGTGTTTCTCACAGGGATGTGGGTGCCCCTCACAGGGATGTGGGTGCCCCTCACAGGGATGTGGGTGCCCCTCACAGGGATGTGGGTGCCCCTCACAGGGATGTGGGTGCTCCTCCTTCCCAATATGCCACACCTAGAAAACCTTTATGCCCAGGAGCAATGAGAATGCACCCTAGCTGCATAGATGGAGCTCCCACCCTAATTATACACACACACACACACACACACACACACACACACATATATATCCAAGGCCACGTGCAGTTAGAGCAGAGCTGGATACAACCAATGGAAGGAAAAGGCTGGATACTCCGGTAAAGAGTTTGAGACCCTCCTCAACCTTCCATGAAGGGTCATCAACAGTGCCCAGGCCCAGCTGGGGTGATCCTTTTGCAAAAGGGGTGCAGCTGAACCTGCCAAGTGGTTGCTTACATCAGAGGACAGTCACTCACAACACCTAGCCATAGACTGGAGGACCAAACTCAGTAGTTCCCTAGCGAGAGCCTATGGGGAGGACACAGACTACTACTTGAGCTGCCCTACTTGGGCACCATGGAGAGATTATGGAACGCTGTCACAGCTTTGGTGTCCCCAGGTGGCCCAATGCCAGCCACGACTCGGGTGGAGCTTGAGTAAGATTTCAACCTTAAGCTTCCTCCTTGCTCTGGCCTCCTCCTCTATGGCTGTCCACAGGGCCTCTCACTGAACCTAAGGTTCTTCACTTCAAGTTCCTCGCTGGCAAGTGGCCGGCAGCCCCCCAGCATCTGCCTGTTTGTACCCCTAGTGTGGGGGATACAGACACACTCAATCACACCTTGGCATATCACAAGGGTGCTGGGGATTTGAACTCAGGTCCTCAGGTTTACATAGCAAGCGCTCATACCCACAGAATCACCCCCCTCTCCCCCAGGTCCTAACACAATATTCTAAATCCTCTCTAGCACAGCTAAAGTTGCCCAGTCTTTCTTGCCTCACCTTCTATTTGTGTTTGCTTTAAGGGCTGAAATCTGACCACCTGTGCCCCTTACCCAGGAGAGTACCCAGCTCGGGAGGGAAAGAAAGATAAACACACACATCACAGAGTTAACAACTTAGAGTACTCAGGACACAGGGGGATTAATTACATCTGAAGGCATCTGAAGGCTGAAGGACATAAATCCATCACCGATGACAAGCTCCTAATTTTGAATAAGCGAGGTCACCTCCTGTGTCCTCCCAGGAAGCCCACCTGGCCCAGGACTGTGACATTCTACAGTGTGGGCTGTCAGAATCCCACAGTAGCCTGTGCCTCCTCCACGTCAGACCCTTCGCCCTCTGCCATATGGATCCCTTAATCAGCTCGTCAGCATGCTTTAGCACACCCCAGGAGTCGACAGACCGGCAGGCTAACGCAGGACGGAACACGCCAAGGTCAAGGGCTGGAGGCCAGAGGAGGGAGCCTTGGAAGCAAGTCTGCATTCAAAAGAAGGGGTACCTATCAGGGCCAACTTATGCCCTATCCGTGTCCCTTTGTATGGAGACTTTTTTGTAATGCCTGGGGGGAGTGGGTGCTACCAGCATGTGAGGGAGGGCAGAGCTGTCACTCAGCATCCCACAGTCACAAAGTGACACCATCATGAGAAGGACCAGGCCACGGGGCTGGCAGCTTAAATCTCGATTATTTGGTTACAGTAGCACACGTAGACCCTCCCAGACACACCATGCCTATTCTTGAGGATCCTACAGTACCAGGATCAAAAGAACCCAGTGGGCGGAACGTGGGAGGGGCAGGGACTTGGGGTATGGGTGGAGTGGTGTCAATTTGGTATAGAATAATACTTCATGCATGATCTATGGAGAGTGGCTTTAAAACACACACACATCACCCCCACAACACACACACACACACACATGCACGCACATTTTTCTTGTGATTTCAAGAATTAATGAGGAAGCTCTTCACAGGCTAGCTCACCTCTCCTCTTCCCCTCTGCTAGGCTGAAGCTAAAGAGCAATAGAAGGACTGTCATTTTTTTGTTGTTGTTGTTCTGTTTCTGTGAGCAGAAGCTGGGCTTTCTGCTGACAATTAGACAGCTCTGGCTTTCAGAAGCCAACAGATCTGGACATAACACACACTCACACACACTCTCACATACACACTCTCACACACACACACACACACACTCTCACATACACACTCTCACTCACACACACACACTCTCACATACACACTCATTCTCACACACACACTCTCTCTCATATACACACTCACTCTCACACACACTCACACACACATAGGCACTCATACACACTCATACACACACACTTACACACAAGTGCACACACACACACACACATGCACACAATCACACACACACACACACCTACACACACTAAGAAAATCTGAGTCCTAGGCCTTCCTTACCTATTCCCAGGCAAGCTTTCAGAGCCTCTCTTTTCGTTTTGAAAAGTAGGAGTTCAGGTAAGAGAAAATCGACCTCAAAAGCAAGGATATTTCTCAGGATGCCCAGATTGCTCCAGTGCCACACTGGGAAGTAGACAGAGGCAATTTAGAGTCATGTTCAACAGTAGTCATCTCAGTGGTAAATCTCAGAGGACCTGAGTCTTTGCCACAGCTGTGAAGTTCTACAGACCTGCTCCAAAGACGCATGAATGTGCATGGCTGTGTTACAATAAAACTTTATTTGCGGGGCTGGAGAGATGGCTCAGTGGTTAAGGGCACTGACTGCTCTTCCAAAGGTCCTAAGTTCCATTTCCAGCAACCACATGGTAGCTCACAACCATCTGTAACGAGATCTGGCGCTCTCTTCTGGAGTGTCTGAAGACAGCTACAGTGTACTTACATATAATAAATAAATCCTTTTTAAAAAACTTTATTTGCATATGAATTTGATAGCAATGGCACATACATGGATTGATATCCCCTATGATTTTTGGCCCCACCATTTGAAAAACTGAAAATCGTCTCAGCTCACAGGGAAACACAGAGAGCAGGCTCTTGGGTTTTGGTATTATTTTTAAAAACAAACTCATAAAAACATGAACTCATGTAACCCAGGCTGACCTCAAACTTACTATGTAACCAAGGATGACCTTGGAATTCCTGATCCTCCTCCTTCTACCTCCCGAAGTGCTGGGATGACAGGCAGCTACCACTCTGCCCAGTTTATGTAATGTTAGAGATCAAACCCAGAGCTTCATGCCTGCTAGGCTCTTACTCAATGAGCCAGCCACATCCCCAGCTGTGGTATTCTGACCCCTCCTCTAAGGGGCTGTGATTTTTAAAGGAGCCCATCGAATCCTCCCACCTCCTGTCCTCACCTCCCTCTTGAGAAAGAAACTTCAGGAGAGATGGAGAGATGGCTCAGTGGTTAAGGGCACTGACTGCTCTTCCAAAGGTCCTGAGTTCAATTTCCAGCAACCACATGGTAGCTCACAACCATCTGTAACAAGATCTGGCACTCTCTCCTGGAAGATGTCTGCTCCCTGAACCAAAAAGTTTAGATGAAGGAATAATATTCTGGCTTCCTGGGAGCTTTCTGAGGTGGCTTGCCCTCCCAGAGTCTGAACACCAATGGAGTGGGTAACCAGAGGTCAAAGGACCCATCCAGTGCCCCTGCCTCAGGGCTCCTACAGCTAGAGGATAGTAACATCAAAGAAGTTTTGTATAAGCAACAGTTCTGCCTGCACCCTCTCTCCTGCAGAGAGCTGGAGAAGCCAGGTATCACAGAGATCCCCGCTAAGCAGGAGGCTGAGCGCTTGGTGAGTGGCTTTGGATTCATGCTTTGTAAATTTAACTCAGAGGCAAGGAGGGTTTACCTTTCATACTGTGGCAGAGGCAAATGAGGAGCCCCAGGAACTAAGACAAAAGGAATTCTAAGAGAATGACAGAGCCGCCTAAGGTCTGGGAAAGTGTAAATATCTAAGCAATATGCACAGACAGCTGGCGGGGAGCCGTTATCCGCTCTCCTGCCTGTTTGAATATGCAGGCTCCAGAAACCCAAGGAATCGGCAGAGGCCTTGGGGCTTAGAGAAGACTTGGCTGGACCTAAAAAGAAGTCAGCCTGTGGGGATGACAACTTTGGAATAACCTGGAAACACACGGGCACGGGCTCACAGACACACTTTCATTCATTCATCAAATATTTATGTCCTGCTTATTATGTTCCAAGTACAAGGCTAGACACTGAGAGAATGGAGTTGCAAGGAGCCCCAGGAAAGAGGAAAGCTGGCAGATACAGGATCGAAAGCTATCCTGGGAGTGAGAGTCGTCAGGGCAGGGGTGAAATTAGAATGGGGGTGCCAGGCACAACAACTGTACACTTTTGCAGAAGCCTGACACTCTGGTGACTGCCTGGGTCCTGAGTAAACCTGTCTGGCACCTACTGAGTCGAGAAAGATACTCAGTTGCCCCACCTCCAATCAAACACCCCTCCCCCCCCCCAAAGAGGCTGTCCTGGAAACATTCAAAACTTCACCCAGAGCTTCTACCTCCTTTCTGATTGGAAGTGTCCTCCCGCCCTACACTGGAGGACCACTGCTGAGGGGAGGTAATGGCCACTGGGCAGGACTGGAGTGGGGTTGAGTGTGGAGGGGGCAGGGAGTAGAGCGGAAAAGCAGATCACAGTTACAGCCGCTTTACTCTCTCTGCCCAGGCAGCGCCTGGTCCCTGGCACATGACGGTTTCATGTTTCCGAAGAGGAAGAGAACAAACGCAGAAGATAATTGTAGTGGAACGGCTGATAAGTAACATTTGGTCTCCTTTTTACAACCATTCCCTAGGGCCCCATTATGGTAATTTTTCTTCTATAACTGGCAAATTGTATAACGAGTCAGATGATAAACCAGCAAGCAAGGCAGAAATTTGCATTTTAATACATCTGCTGGTGCCATCCCCCACTTCAATCTCTGAGGGGTCAGCACCCCTCTGATCCTGGGTCCCCTGGCACCATGCCCTCCCAACCCTCCCCTTGCTCTCAGTGAGCGACGCCAGAGCACTCAATAAATATAACATTTCAAGTGGAAGCCGGGAATCTGCTTTCTCGGATATTATGGAAAGTAAACATAAGGCTGGGCCCTCGCATTGGCCAGCCAAGGCCCTCCCCGGCTCCATTGCTTATTGAAGGCTATGCTCATCCAGGAACCTAAGCTGTGCCTCAGTTTCCTTTTCTGTCAAGTGTATTATTTTAATACCTATAGTAGGTTTTGCATTTACCTTTTTCATTTCCCCCTTCGAAGTGCTAGAGAGGTGGCTCAGCAATTAAGAGTGCTTACTGCTTTCTTGGAGGACCCAGGCTCAGTTTCAAACACCCATATCAGGCAGCTCACCACCATCTCTAACTCCCGCTGCAGGGATCTCCAGCCCTCTAGGCAGCTCACCACCATTCTCTAATTCCTGCTGCAGGAGTCTCTTGCCCTCTAGCTTCCATGGGTACCCACATGTACACAGTGCACATAAATTCGTCCGAGTACACACACAGGCACATTCAATTTTTTAAAATTGATAATATCTTAAGACTTTCTTCTGTGTGTGTGTGTGTACAAAGTGTACATGTTCGTGCGTAAGTGCGTGCTTGTGTGTGTGTGTGTGTGTGCATGCGTGCATATGTGTGTGGTGTGCTGTGTGTATGTGTGTGTGTGTGTGCATGCACACACGCTCTTGCACGGGCATGTGTGCATGTATTGTGAAGGCCAGGCCAATGCTGGGAGTCTTTCTCAATCATTCTCCATCTTATATTGTGTTTAGAGGCAGGGTCTCTCATTGAACCTGACGCTCATCACTTCGGCCAGCTTGGCTGGCTCTCAGCCCTAGGGATCCTCTTGTCTCTGCCTCACCAGTGCTAATAATGTGCAGCTGCTCACCACAACACCAGCCTTTTGATTCAGGTATCGAGGATTTGAACTGAGCCTAGCCCTCTCCCCAAACCTTATACTAGGCTCATTAATGCCTGGTGGATAGCATTTGTGATATTCATTATTATAATAAATATTATACTATTAATATTTATTGATAAATTGACAAGCATTTCTACATCTTATTAATGGAGATTAATATTAATAAATATTAATGCTATTAATTGTTGGTAAATATTAATGATCTAGCTGTAGTGGTGATGGCTATAACTACTCCTGATAAATAATTAATATCATAGATAATACATGGCGGTGGTGCTAAGAATGGTGGGAAGACTCCTGGGTCTATGGTGCTGTGATTCTAGTCAAGACTTGTGATGGTGTCTGTCCCTGTTTCTCACACATCCAACTTCATTGAT
This sequence comes from Mus caroli, assembly GCF_978045245.1. Taxonomy (NCBI): domain Eukaryota; kingdom Metazoa; phylum Chordata; class Mammalia; order Rodentia; family Muridae; genus Mus; species Mus caroli. The sequence continues at coordinate 7,690,944 of NW_028227268.1, read as the reverse complement.
GCCACCACTTTCCCTTCAGATCCCAGGACTCCTGGAAGGGACTGGGGAACACGGTGGGACACACACACCCACACACACACCAGTACTGTCCCAACACTGCCCCATTCACGCCCTGGAAAAACCCAGTTTCAGTAGTTCTAGAACCTTCCACCCACTTGACCTGGTAGAAAGGTTACCAACCTGAATCACGGGCTTGACCTTGAAGCTTTGTGGTATCTCCTGTCCCTGTCATATCAGGAAAGAGAGTTCACTTCCCATCTTCGGTGGGGAGCAGAATGGTGTCCACTCTTCAGGGCGGGCAGTGAAAGGGTTAGCAGAGGCTGTGCCTGGTGCCCCACAGACACCAGTTGAACTTGCCAGTTGCTGACTGCAGAGGATGGCACTTGCAGCCCAGCCAGCTTCTCCAAGGTGGTTCCATTTGGCAGGGGCGGCCTGTCCTTTCATGCAAGAGAAGCTGAGTGCGATCCAGGAATGCCTGCCAAAACCCTGGGATTATTATCTTAGCCCCAGGAGTGAAGTCTCTGGGGATTGGCATGCCCTGTTGTTTGAATTTATTAGGCCCGGGGCCCCTCCATCGGGCAGGTCAGAGGGGGAGAAACGTGTTGTCACAATGAAGCTTTGTGGGAGTTATTTTTAGAACATCTCCAACTCTCTGGGCTCATCAGAGGTTCCAAATCAGTGCAGGAAATTGGTTTGTTTTCCAATGGGATGAGGTTTTTCAGTCCATCTCCCCGAGCTAGGATAGTGGCTGCTTTTCCCACACAAAATGCATCACAACTCGTGATGTGGACGTGGGTCGTGGGATCAGATTTAGACCATTCAAGGAATGCACACTGACCACCTGTTAGGTGCCAGATCTGATCTAGACACAACTTTCCATTTGTGCGGAACTTGTGATGTTCCAGTGTGGGAGACACAGGGGAGTGGAGACTGAAGAAGCAGGTAGGTGACAGGTTGAAGATGCACAGCGGGATTGGGGTGGGGGGTCCTATGAAATCACCAGTGGGGGATATGCAGAGTAGATTGTAGGTCTCTGTTTTCCAGATGTTTCCTTTAACAAAGAATGGGACATCCTGGCTCTTTGCTAATGCCTCTCCCCTCACTCCACGTGGCTCATTTGGGCCAATAGTATATGCGGCTCCATGATGCAGTGAAGACTTTGCCTGTGTTCTGGAGGCTGGAAGTGGCCTTGAACCTCTGACACTGACCACATGTCTTAGTCACTTTTCTATTGCTATGACAAAACATCACAGCCAAGGAAATGTATTTTTTTAGAAAAATTAATTTGGGGGTTCATGGGTCCAGAAGGTAACCATGGCAGGGAGCACAAAAGAAGCAGGCGGGCAGGCATGGCAGAGGAGCAGTGGGTGAGCGCTTCCGTCTGCCGCACAAGCACCAGGCAGAGGGAGAGCTATCGGGGAATGGTGTGGGGCTTTTGAAACCTTTTCCAACAAGGTTGTTCACATCTTTTAATCCTTCCCAAACAATGTCACAAACTGGGAACCAAGCACTTGAATGTAGGCGCCTTTGGGAACCATTCCTATTCAAACCGCAACACCAGGTATGCAAACACGCAAGAGTACAGTAGACACATAACTAACATGCCATCCTGGAATACAGCCTGAACCAACCCAGGCCAGCCAGTTTGGGCCACCTCCAAATTGAAAAGCACAGCCATGACCGAAGACACCGTATAGAGACTCCATAGCAGGTCTACCTTAGCTCCAGATTTCAGAAAGATAAAATCAAGCCGGCTTACTAATCGGCCTTTTACTGGATGCTGTGTGGTGAATCTGCTTTCCCCTCATTCAAGTCCCTGGCTAGTTTGGCTTCCTTGCGTTTCTGGGACTAAAGTTCTCGTTCCTGACTGGTCACAGGGTAGGGTTTGTTCTAGGAAGCGAGGACTTCTGTGCTATTTGGATGTGACCCTTATATCTCTGAAGCGGCAACAGAACGTGGAAACCTCTCATATGTGACCTCTGACTCTCTGCCTTTGTTTCTGAGGGCCTTGTGTGATCACGCTGGTCTGCCTAGACAAGCTGCCTATTTTAAGGCCCGCTGATTACATCTGCCTAGGCAGCCCTTTTGCAATAATACCTAGGTCGAAGTTGGATTGGAAAACAAAAGGATGGGGGTCTTGGGAAGCATTTTTAGAATTCTGTCTCTGGCAGCCGGCAAGCTGTAGTTGTGGGGATTGTTGTACATGTATTCTGACAGCAGACATGGCATGTCAGGACAGGACTGAGGGAGACAATGACCCCCGAGCAAGGATACAAAGATATTCTCCTTGCTCTCTCTCTTTTCAACCAGGTTGACTTGAGATACTCTCTATAGCTTTCCATAACTGCCATAATAAATTCCTACAAATCCAGTAGCTACACACACACACACACACACACACACACACATTCACACACTGTCTTAGTTAGGATTTTACTACTGTGAACAGACACCATGACCAAGGAAACTCTTATAAGGACACTATTTAATTGGGGCTGGCTTACAGGTTCAGAGGTTCAGTCCATCATCATCAAGGTGGGAGCATGGCAGCATCCAGGCAGACATTGTGCAGGCAGAGCTGAGAGTTCTACATCTTCATCTGAAGGTGGGAGACTGACTTCCAGGCAGCTAGGCTGAAGGTCTTAAAGCCCATGCTCACAGTCACACCTCCAACAAGGTCACACCTCCCAATAGTCCACTTCCTGGGCCAAGCATATTCAAACCATCACACACACACACACACACACCTGAGCAAGGATACTCCTCTTGCTCTCTCTTTTCTACCAAGTTGACTTGAGCTTCTTCACTCGGCTCTAGCTAGGTCTTTGAACACAGTGCCTAGGACAGGGCAGAACAACGTGGTAGAAGCACTTGGTCTCCAAGGAGACACAATAAACAGAGAGACTTCAGTGCTCAAGACAACTGCCCCACAAGCATTGGGTAGGAGAGAAAGGCATTTAGTTATTTAAACCACTGAAGTGGGGCTCCCACAACGAATGCACTACAAAGTGAATAGCTGATGAATGCAGGATCCGCCTTCCCCTGAAGCGTGTGGAAACTCTCAAGCAGTCAGTTTTACCAAATAAATCCTGAAACATTGCTTGGAAGAGACATGTGGCCCTAACTTCTGATGTTTGTAAATATTAAAGTTGGTTGTGTGACACAGAGAGCAGAGGATGGGCTGAGCAGTAGAAAACTAAGCAACAATGAATGGAAAAGATGCGTCTGACTAAGGGCAAGACAGTGAGGAAGGAAGTCTGTAAAGGTTGAGAAAGGTGCGGGACAATGGATTGTGAGATCCAAGATGGCTGCAGCATAGGATTCTTGGACAGTTTGGCTGAATTGTAGAGCGGGGAGTTTTCAGTTTACTAGGAAGGATCTCGGAGGTGGTAAGACACATCTGGTTGGTCCCTGACCTGCATGTTGCCTCCTTGGTACCTAACAGCATCACACAGTAACTGACCTGGAAAGGCTGTTGATGGATTGATAACTCAGAAGACAGAATCTCTTCCCTTTGCCACTCCCCAAAAGATGCTCCCAACTTCAACAGCGAGGCAAAGACGAATGACCTTCGAAGGATGACATGAATCCCCCAAATGTCACCAAGTTGGGTTTCTTATCATTCAGTCAACATTCACAGCACTGGGTGCGGTGCGACCATAAAGGCGAGTGAGCTATGACTCCTGTCGTTAAGGAACTTGCCAAGTCGGAGATGATATAAGGGATGCAGGTGGGAAAACAGGATGAGGAAGGGAAATTGATGGGGACCGTGACGGAGTAGAGAAAGCGTTCCGAGAATCCCAAGGAGAGAGATTACTTGTTGGGGGGGGGGTGCAAAGGGTGGGGTAGGGGTGATTCAGGAAAGAAGATGGACCGGCAATGTGGAGGGTGTGGCGTTTGAGCTGACTCTTGGAAGAGATGGAATATAGAGACCCTCTGGCTGGCTCTGGAGAAGGCTCTGCACCCGGCCAGGATGGGGTGGTGGTGGGTTGGAGTGACAAAGGGAAATCAGGATGATAAGTTACAGAACGGGGATATATTCAGTACATTCATACCACCATGGAAATTCCCTGGCTTGCTCTGAAAGACAAACAATAGAATTCTTCATTGAGAAATTTCCAGAAGTGGAGACTATGAGAAGATCCTCTTCGTTGTTCCTTATCCCGAGAAACCAAAGCATCGGGACTGGCAGAGACTTCTGGGATAATCCCCTTCTCACCCGAACAGCATCTATGACTTCATTCCCAACAATGGTGAGAGCGGGTGTCTTAGTGCCACATATTCCTCTACCTGCTTCTGCTCTTTGAGTCCAGTGTGTCTGATCCCAGCCTGTTGGGGACACAGTCACAGGCATACCTGTGGACTCCTAGGGTCAAACTGGATGGATGCAGATAGCTGTGGGTACCTGCCCATTTGTTGTAAAGACATCTCCCCATCTTCCACACCACTCCCACCCTCCAGTCCCACCCAGGCCTCTCCACATGCACCCAAGACAGCCTTCTTTATAGCATCACTCCTATGCCCCTACCTCTCTCAGCTCAGAAAGCCAGAAATACAACAAACTGTCTAGCACTGAACGTCCAGGGTATAGGAATCCTCGGGGAATGACCAGGGCCTCTCAAGTTCATGACCCTGGGAGGGTACTCAGGGCATAAGAAGACTCCTCACTTTCTCCTTCACAGTGGGAAGAACTGGAGGCTGGGAGGGAGTGACCTTGGCCAAACCCTGAGCTCCAATGGACCCTATGTGTATGGGGGCGGAGGGGAGACACCTCTCAAACACCCTTCTCAAAATGAAACAAACTATTATCTCCAAAAATCCAACCAGGGAGATGTTAATAACAGCCCCTCCTGGGGTGAGGTGGGGGGGGCACTAAATAATTGACATTCTTGAGAGCTTGTGCGGAGAGACACGATGTTCTTTGCTGTGTGTCAGTGTTAGTGAACACTGGTGACATTGGGCAGCTACCCGAGGACTTGCAGGGAGTGGGGACACTTCCTAGAAGGATACCTGGCTTGGGTTTGTGCCCAAGGCCAATGCACCTTGTGGGATTATCTCTTCCTTGTCCTGCCCCATAGATCACTAGCTCCAGGGTCTACACCAGGGACAACTGAGGACATGAATGACCTAAGTTAGAAGGAGGGGTGGTCGTCCAGTCCCCCACCACACACACACCTGGGCCACCTTAAAGAGGGGACCCAGCCTCTCTCTGGTTTTCCTTAAAGGGCAGAAAAAGAAGAGCCAGGCCCTGGGTCCTTGGCCCCAGCTATGTGTGTGCTCCACAGAGGAGTGGAGTGAGGTAAATCTAGGGCTGACCATCCTGTTGTGAGAATTCCATCCCTGGGGAGACTTACACAGTATCTAACCTCTCCTCATAAGGCCTCCATGCCAAACCAAAGTATGATTCAACCAAAGTTTCCCTCCCCTGGGGAACCAATGACTATTGGGCTTACTTACAGAGTATGGGAGAGGAGCTACTGGCTGAAACATGAGGGATCCCCCCCCCCACAAAAAAAACCAACCACACTGGAAAGTCTTCACCCAGCATGGGCAATGGCTTCCCCCATAGCTAGCTGTATAAATGGAGTCTTTCTCAATTAATCTCCATGAGTCTATATATCCTGGCACCTCCCTGGATCCTGAGGCTATGTGGAATTAGGGTTGAATTACATACAAATGACTGAAAGGTGCAGCTAGCGTCTTAGGGGAGGACCCAGTGACCCTTCTCAACCCCTCCATCCTGAAAGAATGCCAACAGTCAACAAGCCAGGCCATGATGACCTTTGGCAGGCACAGCTGATCTGAAAAAGGTGCTTCTGTTTTGCTTGATAAAGGCCACTTTCTACAACACCTGCCCTCTGCCGTGACCCACTGAACACTGAAAGACCTGGAGAGATGGCGCCGGAAGCGGCCACTATCAGTCAAAGATACCAGGAATAAGCTTGGGCATACACAGGTCTGTACCAAAATGTTCTCTGTAGCAGGAAGAGGCAGCACCGAGCTGACAGAGGCCGCCTAGAGAACTGGGATTCTCCCAAGTGCATCTCATCCCCCCCCCACCCCCCGCTCCCCGCCCCCCACATCCTGTCTTCAAGCCCAAACAGTGCCGGTGGCAGCCTAGTGCTGCCCCACGCCCAGCACTGCCAGCTCTTGGCAACCAAACCCCAGGATGTCTCTGGATGCTGCCGGATACTTTGATCTCCCCAGTAAATGTCTGGTGGCAGCAGTTTACTATCTAAATGCCACATCCGGAATCTGACAGGGAAACAAGAGCTTGGGTGACACCCAAACGCAGCATCAACACAGACACTCTGGCATTTCCATCTGCCCCCTCTATCCCAAGAGGCCCCGCATGCCACAGGCAGAGAAAGTAGGTCGCCCTGCTCTCGAATGGAGTGTGTGCACGTAGCTACCAGCTCAGAGTCTCAGTGTACTGGGGGGTGTGAGGAGTAAGGGCAAGGCCAGTCCTTCACCCAGCTTCCCATTGTCAATGGGAGAATGCTGATATGTTTGAGTCAAGGTCAGTGATGCTCAGCCGTCTTGGGAGGTGCTTCATTGGGATGGGGGGTGGGGAGCATGGTGGGACATCTGGCATCCCCACACTTGGGAGACTGAGGCAGAAAAAGTACCACTTCAAGGCCAGTTAGGAATCAAAGCACTATCTCAAAAAGTGGAGGGCTGAGAGTGTGGCTGGGGGGCAGGGCAAGGTGCTTGCCCAGTATGTACGTGGGCCTAGGCTCAACTCTCCACACTGCATAAAGAGAAGGAAGAAAGCTACCATCTGAGCCCCACCTCAAGCCAATTAAATGAGGCCTCTGCAGGCACTTCCCCGGTATAGTGAGAACGTGCGCACTTTTCTGGCAGAAGATGGGCATTCCTTCCCTTTGTAATCCTCCAAGGGGAGGAAGGACTGGGAAGAAGACAGTTTTTATTTCAATTTGACACAAGCTAGAGTCATTTTGGAAGCAGAAACCCCAATTGAGAAAATGACCCCACAAGATTGGCCTGGGGGTCAAGCCTATGGTGCAGGGCCTTGATGGATGATTGAGGCGGGAGGGTCCAGCTCACTGGGAATACCCATGGTTGGTGGCCCTCAGTACTGTAACGAAGCAGGCTGAATAAGCCATTAGGAGAAAGCCAGTAAGCATCACACACACACACACTCTCACAAACATACACACACATACTTACACATCACACATATGCATACACATATATACACACACATGAATGCACACAGAGACACACACACATACAGATACACACATATACACACATACACACACAGATACACAGAGATCTACACATACACATAGACACACACACAGACACACTCATACACATGCACTTACACATTTATACACACACACACCATGGCCTATGTGTCAATAGGTTCCTGCCCTCTTTGAGCTCCTCTCCTGACTTCCCTCAGCAACAGAGTGTGGCCTGACAGCTCTAAGCTGTGATAAGCCTTCTCCATCCCCAACTTGCTTTTGGCCAGTGTTTTATCACAACAGTAGAAACTCTAAGCCACAGCCTTATCCAGAAAGGTCCCCCATCTGGGGCACCCCTTCCTCTCTAGGAATCTGCATCTGACTCAGATCTTCCAAGCTCAGCTTCATTTCCTCCTGCTCTGGTCCCCGAAGCACGCCTAGAGCCCCTGCATGCCAAAAGGCTCTGTTGCAGCCATTCCTGCTTATCTGACCTGCTTCCTGTGTCCAACTCAAAGCATCTTTAAAGCCACTGTCAGTGCTATGGACTAGTTATCCTCAAGGCGCCACCTCCAGGTAGGCATCAGCACCTGCAAGCATGCGCTCCCTGCAAGGTCCCATCCCATCCTACACCTACCAAGTCAGAGATTGTCCTCCAAGCAACACAGCTGTGGTCTTCATCAAATGAGCTGCTCCTGCTTGCAAGAGTCAATCATGGTTGGGCCTGTAGTATGTTGACTACATAGGAAAAGGAGGCGGAGAGAGTCACTGGCCCTTAACCTGAGAAAGTCCAGAGGCTCCTCCCAGCCATTTGTACGCAATTCTGCCTTAAATGCCTGTAGACTTGAGATCCAGAAAGGTGGAAGGCACCAAAATATGTAGGCTATATATGTTAACTGAAAGGGGGGTTATCTATGTAGGCATGGGGGAGGGACTATTATCCAGGCTAGATGCAGACCTTCCAGTGTGGCTACTTTGGAATCCCCAGTGGTCTTACCCATAATCCCCCACCCATGTTTATTTATTAAGTAAACTTAAAAATATCGTTGGTTTCCTAGGACAAACTATGGCGGAACAGTTCCTGGGTTTGTCACTAGGACCTTGCGAGGAGGGTTAGATTCTGTTTATGTCTCACCAGAAAAGAGAGCCTCACGTCAGAAGCCCTGCAGGAAAGACTGACAGACAATCTGGGGTCTCACAATCCCTCTGGGTGATGATGTCCAGAGCTGTAGTTCCAAGATCTCTACTCTCATCTGTTGACCCCAGATACTCACAATGTGCCCTCCATTCCTCGACCTCACCCAGGAAGGGTAGAGATGCACAGAACCTCCGGCAACAATCTTACTCTTCATTCCCACAGACGTCAGTACAGATCGGATGCTCTGAGAAGGACTGTCCCAGGGGAGAGCATGCTGACTGTCTGTGAGACAGGAAGGGCTGGAAAGCGTTGGCACCTCTTACCTTGAGGATGACACCCCAGCTATGTGACAGAGGCTCTCAGAGGTTGCCACCAGCTGCAGGTACAGAGAGGTCTGAGTGGTTAATTTAAACCCTGAGGAAAGATGAGTGGACAGATATAACTCTGAGGCCATTTTGACTGGCTGTTGTGATATCAGAAATTTGGGGTGCCTTTGAGCCTAATGGAGGTCTTCTTTTAACCTCGATTAGACTTAGTCTCCAGAAACTCAACAGCCACCAAAGTCGTTCCCAATCGGTGGCTTTTGGGGGTTTTGTCTCCAGGACTGGAAGAATGAAATTCTCAGGAGCTGGAGAGATGGCTCGGCAGTTATAAGGGCTTGCTGCTCTTGCAGGAGACCTTTCAGTTCCCAGCACCACATAAGGTGTTTCACAACTGCCTGTAACTTCAGAGGATATGAAGTTACATATGAAATTCTGACCTCCTTGAGAATCTGCATGCCCATATATACACTCATACCTGGACACATAAGTAATAAAACCCTTATATAACTCATATACCAAAGAGCATGAGTTTTAGAGAGGCAGGCATGTGCTATATACCCATAGATGGAAGCTTAAGAGAGACAAGGCAGGGCTCCCACGGAGCATCATGGGTCTCAAGCTACCTGTCTGGGGCTTTTTGAGAGATGGGGAAGGTGATGAGCTAGTCTGTCCAGTCTGCCCACCATGAGGTGTCCTGAGCTTCAGTCATCCTTCTTTGGGTCCTTATACCCTCACATCCTTCTTTGGGTCCCTGCCCTGTCTACCCGGTTTCTGCTAACATCATCAGCTACATCTGAGTTCTGTCCTCCAAGGTGAAGCAGGAACTCAGCTAACCCTCTTGAGAATGTTCAGAGCACGAGTTCAGACTCCTCCACTCCTGAGAAGCAGCGGGCTGAATTCCACAAGGATGTCATCAAAGCCGATGGAAACCTCGGCTCACCGATTCCGTCTCCTGCAGATCTGTCCTTCTTGTCCTTCCCCAAGTATGATTCCCCAGAACGTGAGCTGGAGACAGATGGCATTGTGGGTACCTTGGTCTAAGGAGTGGGGCTCAAACTGTGGGCAGAGATAGAGAGGCAGGAAGGATCCAGGGGGCTCTCCCTGACACGGTGTTCTCGGGGTCCCTTTGGTTCGGTTCGTTTCCACAGGTACATGATCACCGAGTACGTGTGCCAATCTGAACATTCCCTCTCCCCCTTCTGACCTGTCACATTAAAGGTTATTAAAAATTGATTCAATATGAGTTTGATAGTCAAATGCCAGCCTCTCCTGACAGGTTATAAATAGCTGCTCTGAGTCCAATTTGAGGTTTGGATTTAAAAAAGAAAAAAAAAGAAAGAAAGGAAAAGAAAGTAAGCTATCAGCCATCCATCTGTGATTGAGCTGAGCCTGATCCCCTCCTCCCACAGGCCCATCATCAGAGGCCATTAGTATTTCTCCCTACTCACAGAATAGTGTGTATGAAGCTTTAATGTCCCCTGGGGAAGTGAGACCATTACAGGGGGTTGGGGAGACGTACTTCCATTTCTGTTCCAACATGCACAACCTAATTAAGATTTTATAAACATTCACCCGGCAGGAAAGAGGCACGTACACACTCGTACACACCTAAATTAGCAAGGCAAATAGAATCTGGATTAAGGGATTTTCTTGCTGCTTTCTGTCCAGTGTTAATTGGGTGTCTGGTGTGGGGAGGTGTCACACAATGGAATGATGTCACATTGGTTCCCTATGTCTGAGTCACTGGGCATCTACTCCTTTTCTTGGGAGTCTCGGCTCTGTCTCCTCCCTGTTCACTTCCCCAAAGCATCTCAACTCTTGACCACTCTTCTGGCCCTGAGAGGTAGGAAGGACCTTGCTCCAGTGGAACCCATCTCTCTGGCTTCCACTCGTAACCTCTTGCAGGATGCCAGCTGTAATGGACTTGGCTCTGGCACAACCCTACCTGTGCCGTTGCCTAGCTGGTTGCACAGGGGTTCTGCCCACATACTAGATACCCCAGGCACTGGCAACAGAGAGCACAGGCTGCCCGTGGTCCCTGGTTGGTTCCTGGAGTGGCAGGGATGCAGTCTCCTGGACCTCAGGACCTTAGCATGCGGTGCAAGGGGCCGCTCATCCCCTGCTGATTTCTGCTTTTCCTGTTGAGGAAAAAGGCTGCAGCTAATTAGCTTCCTCCCTCTTTGTGTGTCCCTGGGGCTGCTGGGGAAAAAAAAAATTTCCTTCACACAGATAGAAAATTAAATCGGCTGTTTTTGAGGAGTGGAGGGGGAAGGAGTTGAGGGGCTTGTGATGATCGAGGGGACAGGAAGCCAAGCAAAGAAAGGACAAGAGCCCACCGGACTTAGACAGGTAGCCCTGGTTCCCCTGCTCTGCTGGGGAGAAGCTCCCTCCTGGAGCGAAGTTAGCAAAACCTAAAACAGGCCTCAGGTGCAGGAAGGACAAAGCCGAGGTACAGAAAAGGTGGGCACACAGTATGTCTGAGTGTGTCCCAGTTTACCACCAAGGCTATCCCGCCCCCCTCAGATGGAGCCAGCCCCCTGCAGCTTTTGTCTGTCCCAAGGGTGGTGTTGTGGTCACCCTGTACCATGCCTCTCCTCGCATGGGGGCCAGGGAGGGGCCATTGGATCCTCATCCAGACTGATGAGCCCATTTGAAAGAGGGTAAACTGAGGCTTAGGATGATGTCCGTAAGGTCTTCCAAAGCCAGGGAAATAGACACTAAAGAGGGCAGAAAGGCAGCTGGCCAGACATGAAGCTGCTGCTGGCTTCCTTTAATTCAATGGTAACTGTGAGGCTTAACGCTACTGGCTGATGAAGCCATGGGAGCCTGCGACAAGGAAGGTTAAGACTCCTGCGAGAGTCCCTGAGTCTCCAGGCCCATAACCAACTCCCCAGATGCCCGTTCCCAGGAGACTCATGAATGCTAGTCTCACTTCCCCCAGGGGAGTTTATAGAGCACAGGTTGAAGGACAGACTCCTAGACATCAGGCTACAGGTGGTGACGCGCGTCCCCACCTATAAAATGGACATCTCTTAACTACATGTCTTCCTCCTCACCCACATAGTCAGAGTCACACATTCCTCCCCTAGAATTCCCTCCCTTCTTCCTACCACCCAGGAATTGGGGATATAACACGACTGTAGGCTCCTGCTGTGGCTCACAAACCAACCACATGACATGAAACCTCCACCCACCATAAGAAGGAGCCCCCCCCCCAATGCCTCCTGAGCCTGGGAGCTCCTAAGAGCTTCTGCCATGCTGCTGTCTGTCTGTCCTGTCTGCCTGTCTATGGCAGTGCTTCTAAACCTGTGGGTCATGACCCCTTTGGCAAGCCTCCATCACCAAAAGCATTCATATTGCTGTTCATAGCAGCAGCAAAATTACAGTTGTGAGGTAGTAATGAAAGTCATTGTATGGTTGGGGGTCACATGAGGGACTGTATAAAGGGTGGTAGTGTTAGGAAGGCTGAGAAACAACGCTTTATGGTGTTATTTGCAATTCTAAGAAATCTCTTACACTCATATGACAACCTGCCTCAGTTTCTCCCTTAAACCCCAAACCCCAAAGCCTTCCAATAACTTCTCGAGTATCTCCCCTAACATGGAGGAGTCTGAAGAGGATTGCCCACTTAGGGAACAGTGATGGGCACACAGCGGGGCTGAGGTTGCCAGCAGCTCCAAGACGGGTCCGTGAAGTCTGGCTGACATCCAGAACTTTGTAGTGGGATGCTAATCCCTCTGGCTAGTGCAGATAGCCACCTGCACACCCTGGGGTCCTGGGGGGCCACCACTCCACTTCCCCAACTCTAGCAGAGGAAAGCACAAAGCAGCCGCCCGGAGAATTATCTCAAGTGACACTCACTTTGTATACACATGTTTACAACCAGGGCCAGATGGCGAAGTATTGGATCGGTTTCAACTCCACTCGAGTGAGCTTAGCTGAGCCCAGCTTTGCATGCAGCCCAGGGCAGCAGCATAGGAGGGGGCAATCCCTCCCTCCGACGCCCACCCTCAACCAGCTCCTGATCTGAGAGGGGATGGATGTAGGAGACCTCACTGAAAGCTGCCTGGGCTTGCCAGCTGTCAGAACGTCTTATCAAACATCCTGAAATTCTTCAGACAAAAGAAAGATACAGAACCCACTCTGATATGTTGTTTCTTTCTTTTTTTCTTTCGTTCTTTTTTCTTTTTTTAAAAAAACATAAGTAAATAAATAAAGAAATCTCACTTGATGGGAAGGAGTTTGTGAACAATCACGAACAAAGGTGTTTGTGCTGCCAAATGATTTGTACTGGCAGGAAGAGAGGGTGGCAGATCACATAGAGCGATTGTTTCCCAAACTCTGGAGGCGGCCTCCAGTGACAGAGTGACTGGGAGGAGGGAGGGGCTGGCAGAGTGCCGGGGAGGGAGAGCCTGGGGGGAGGGGCAACAGTCTTCTTCCCCTAGTGGAATGATTGCCCCCTGGGGTGTCGTCTACCAGAAGGCCAAGAGGAACAGGACTGCCCAGCTCTGAGGAGCCTGAGCTGAACTGACAGGATGGCATGGGAGACTGTGAAGTAGTGAGGGCAAGCCAGAGCTTACTCCCCAAATCACACCCCCAAAACCAAATTTATTGGGTAAAATAAAGCCTATGGTAGCCAGGTACAACACCACCAAAAGAAGAGAGAGACAGAGACAGAGACACAGAGACAGACAGACAGACAGAGACAGAGAGAAGCAATCAAGGGAAGGGGGAGAAAGAGAACAGAAAGGGGGAGAGAAGAAGGGAGGGAAAAAGAGAAGGAAGGGAGGGAAAAAGGAAGAAGGAAGGAGGGAAGGAAGGAGGATGGAAAAAAGGGAGGGGAAGAAGGTGGGAGGGAAGGAAAGGAGGAAAAACAAAAAACAATCCCCAGGTTTTGCGATCTTAGGACCCCTCAGTCCAAAGTACCTCTGACTATCCACCCAGCCCATTTCCCCAACCAACACCTCCCCTCTGTATCAGGAGAGGTGGCTCTGTTTCTGACAAAATGTTTCCTTTGCTTTGTTTTGTCATTGACTTCCCAAGGTATTGCTGAGTCCCACCTATAGGATGGTACCTGACCTAGGGACTCCATCAGCATTTGCTGGAGGAAGGAAGGAAGGAAGGAAGGAAGGAAGGAAGGAAGGAAGGAAGGAAGGAAGGAAGGAAGGAAGGAAGGAATTGCCCATACCTCTATGCTGCTCATGATGGTGCTAACAGGAGTGCCTAGCCACACTCTTCTGGCTAGCCCTCCTCTTCCTCCTCCTCCTCCTCCTCTTCCTCCTCCTTTTCCTCCTCCTCCTTTTCCTCTTCCTCCTTTTTCTCTTCCTCATTTTCCTCCTCCTCCTCCTTTTCCTCTTCCTCCTTTTCCTCCTCCTTCCCCTCTTCCTTCTCTACACTCTCCCTCCTTCTCCTTTTCCTCCTCCTCCCCCTCCCTCCTCATTTTCCTCCTCCTCCTCCCCTCCTCCCCCTCTCCCTCTTCCTCCTTTTCCTCCTTTTCCTCCTTTTCCTCTTCCTCCTCCAGTTCCTGGGACCAACCCCAGAGTAGGGTGTGCAGGGTGAGGGAGACACAGACAGCTCATAGTAATTGCCAAGCTAATGAGCTGGGACTAAGAAGCAAAATGCAAGGACTATGGGATGGAGGGCGAGGCTGGAGACTCTTCCAGCCATGGTTATTTAGAAGACTCTGAAATTGAGAGTAAGCTGGGTTTCATTACTGGATAATGAGCCCGAATCATAGAAGAAAGGGCTGGCTGGCTGGCTGGCTGGCACAGGAAAAGAGCCTCTCTCGCCCTCCTGCCTCAGACAAGAGCCAAGGAAATCAGGTGTCTCAGAAGAGACGGGCTCCAGGCCCAGAGACAGGCTCCCAAGCCAATCTGATGGAGATAATGAAGAGGTGAAGGTCCAGATGAATATCTCTACCTTTCTCCAAAGACAGAAGAAGCAGCCGTACCTCAGGCCAAGCTAGCTTCAGCTCATGACTGCAGTCACCGTTGAGACCCCCTGCAGACAACTTGAATATCCGATATCTTTGGTGATCTCTAGGCATGGCCTCCCTGCACCCTGCAGCCTGCAATCTGAGCATCTATGTCCCAAGTGTAAACAAAGGCTGATAGCTCCTGATGCCTACTGGAACCAGCTCTACTGTCCTCAAAGGGTATGACCTGAAGGAGGAAGGAGGAGCCATGCCCCACCCCAGTATATCACACTCCTGCAGATTGTAGACAACATCACTAGGTGTGGTGCTTTGAAAGAAAACGCTCCCCCTAGGCCCATAGGGAGTACACTGTTAGGAGGTGTGGCCTCATCAGAGTGGGTGTGGCCTCATCGGAGTGGGTGTGGCCTCATTGGAGGAAGTGTATCTCTGTGGGGATGGGCTTTAAGGTCTCCTATGTTCAAGCTATGCCCAGTATGGCTCACAGTCTCCTGCTGTTGCCTGCAGATGTGGATGTAGAACTCTCAGCTCCTTCTCTATCACCATGCCTGCCTACACACTGCCAGGCTTCTCACCGAGATGATAAAGGACTAAACCTCTGAAACCACAAGCCAGCCCCGATTAAATGCGTGCCTTTATAACAGTCACTGTGGTCATGGTGTCTCTTCACAGCAATAAAACCCTAACTAAGGGCTGGAGAGATGGCTCAGAGGTTAAGAGCACTGTCTGCTCTTTCAGAGGTCCTGAGTTCAATTCTGAGTAACCACAGGGTGGCCTGTAACTATCTATAATGAGATCTAGTGCCCTCTTCTGGCCTGCAGGTATACATGCAGGCAGGACGCTGTATATATAATAAATAAGTAAATCTTTTAAAAACAAAACAACCCTGACTAAGACACTGGGGGTGCTACAATTTGTGCACATGTGCTTGAACCCAGTTCCTAGATGATGGAGCCATTTGGGGAGGTTGGACCCTTTTTAATAAGCGGCCTAGCAGGCAGACACAGGCCCATAGAGGCAGGGGAAATGAATATGGCCAGTTGGATTCCAGGCCAACCATCCTGATTCTGGTCAGCATTGTGTAGCATCATGTCAGTTGCCACAAGCTCCTATCACCAGAGTGCCATTCTCTACCAGGCACCTGATGGATGGATCGTATCCCCTCAAACCACGAGCCCAGATAGACCCTTCCCCCTGCATGCCACCTCTCCAGTATTTTGTCTCAGCAATAAGGAAATTCAGTGCTATGCAAGAACACTGGCTGTGGCCATTTAGACAGAGCAATCTAGCCTACCTGGCTGGACACGGGACTTTTTCTAGAAGTTACAAATCAAAATGAGCATCTCAAAAAAAAAAAAAAAACCAAAAAACTGGATTTCTAAGTCAAGTATCTTGTTTAACATACGTATATCCCAATGGGACACACTAATGAAAATTATTCATTGTCTGAAATTCCAATTAAACTTGGCGTTCTGTGTCCTTGGCTGGCCATCCTGGGATGACTCCCCACTGAGGTCTACCCGCCCTGACATCCTTAGAGGGAGCTGGGTCAGGAAGATACTAAAGTGTCTGTATGCCACCCTCCAAGGGGTCCAAATGTAGACGAAGTCCTTTACCACTGCTGGGAAACAAACTACTCCCTAACTTGGTGGCTTAAAATGGAAGTGGCCATTTGGTTAGACTTGGAGTGTTCTGGTTTGGTTTCTCTGCTGTTGTGAGAAACACCGCGGCTAAGAGCAGCTTTGCAAGGACAGTGTTTATTTGACTTCCACTTCTGCCCTACAGCCCCTCACTGAGGGAACCTGGAGGCAGGAACTGAAGCAGAGACCTCAAGAACACTGTTTGCAGGCTGGCTCTGGACTCACACTCAACTATATATTTTTATACTACCCAGGACCACGAGCTCAGCAGTGGCCCCACCTTTAATGGACTTGGCTCTGCCATGTGTATCATCAGTCCAGAAAATGCCCTCACAGGTGTGCCAACTGTGAGCCCAAAGAAGCCGCTCCTCCCTCACCTCTGCCAGGTGTTTTGTCCCAGCAACACAGAAAGACACTCATCTGCTCAGTGGCACAGACCCTGTGGATGTGTTTGTAACCATTGGCAGTAAAGGAGAGAAGTACTGGAAGGAGCTAGGCTTAGGGTACAGGCTCGCCCTGAGGTTATGGAGGTGACAATGAAGGGGCCCTGGAGGAGGCCCTGTTGAAGCTCAGAGAGCAAAGGTAGATTCAACATGAGTCCTAGGTGTGACGATGGGCAGAGCTCAGCCAGAGGTCCCCTACACATCAAGGGCTTAGTTCTGAAGGATTCCACGACTCCTGGTGAGAGGAAACAGCGAGGGGTGGGAGCGCTCAGAAGCCATCGGAAATGCTCCGGGCTGTGCATCGTGCTTCATCAAAATTGTCTGCCGCCGCCACCGCAATTGCGTGTGACTGGCACCATCTGCGTTGATCCGGCTCACAGTCCCCCAGGCTCCCTCTCCACTCCCACCCATCTGCACAACAGCATCCTGGCATGCCCCATCTCCACTGGAGAACAATAACATCTGCCTACAGCGAAGCCCCGCCTCCTAGTGCTGCCAAAGACGGATTTGGGACGGAGTTCTCAAACCCCAAAATGGCCTTGATTTGAGGCCAGAGGGTACACGTGGGAACCTCTAGAGAGTTCAGATTGTGGTCAGAGTAGAGGGGAGGGGAAGAGGAGGAGCCAAAGGGCGGTCGAAGGTCCCCAGCTCTACAGGGCGCATCCCATTCTCTCTGGTCCTACCGGTACTTTGATAGAAATGGATCAACCTTGACTCTGGGCCTTTTTGCCTCGGGGTGGGGATGGGGCCCTTGGGATGCTCCTCCCCTACACCTGCCTGTGGGAAGCCAGCAGGCCAGCAAGCCCCGCTGTTGTTTGCTGCGGTGAGAGGCAGGAGCCACATGGAGAGCATGCCTTTTGAAGCTGCAGTTAATTGGATTTTACCGCATTTCTCTCTCCTGCCCTGTCCTTAATAAATGGCAGAAAGGAGAGGAGGCAAGAGACAGCTGATCACAGCTGGGAAGGAAGGTTATGACGGTGGCCTCTTTGGGCAAAGTAATCAATGCTGAGCCTCCCCCAACGTTCAGACTGCCCTGTAAGGGCTCAAACAGCACTGAGCCCTCCAAGAGGGCACTGACAGGCTAGCTGCCTCTATTACTAGGGTTTTTTTTGTTTTTGTTTTTGTTTTTTTTATTCCTGGAAAGATGTCATCTCACCACTGCCTACACAACCGTGTGTGTGTGTGTGTGTGTGTGTGTGTGTGTGGCATGTGTGCACACACATCCTCAGGCATTCATACCTGGGATGCTCTATGCTCTATGCTGGCCTACTACCTGCCCATAGTCCTGGGTGTGCAGGACTCAATCTGCCATCTTTGTTCTGCCACCTTCATCTGGTTTAGACGGAGTTCTACCCCCAACAGCCACGCCCCACGAGGTCATGGATAGCACCTGACTGTCCTGCCATGGTTTGAATCTGAAATGTCCCTCTCATGAGCTTGGTGCCAATGCTTTGGGGGCTGTGGGATTTCTGGGGATAAGGCCTGGCTGACAGACATAGGTCACTAAGGGTGGGCCAGCCCTAGTTCTGATCTAATCTCTGCTTCCTGGTTAGCTGAGATGTGAAAAGCCCATAACTCACTCTCCTGAGGCCACAGGTAGTTTGCGTCTCCTCCCCTCCACCCCCCGCATCCCTCCCCATGATGGACTGAGCCCCTTTGAAACTGTGAGCCAAAAATAATCTTTCCCCAATTAAATTACATCATTCAGGCACTTTGTCACAGTAACACAAAAGTAGGTCGCAAGCCCTTAAGGGGGGTCTATTGTTGTTTTACTAAGCAGACCTGTCAAATTTACTAAACAGTTCCTGTCATATTACTTCTAAATAGTTGTGGGTGTGCCGGTAACTCCATGCTGCCTTCCGCCTCGGTCAGAGAGGCTGCCTTCTGCAGTGGGTGGTGTGGTGACTACTGAGACTCAAAACTAGTCAAAGTGTTGACAAGAAGTAACTGTTGAATGTTTAGCCGGAGTGACACATGGATACCACCCCCTCCTGAGCTCGGGAAATACTGCAGAAGCAGGAATAAAAAGAACAGAAAAGCCACAGTAAGGGATGGAATGTCTGAGAATGCTAATTTCTGAGCCTAACGTGGCAGATACACTCTTGAATCTTAGGCAGCCAAAGCTATCTGCACAAGACAGACATAAGTTTGAGACCATTAGCAATGGAGGGAAAGGGGACCTCATGAGGCCTTGTACCTCACTGAGGGTCTATGTAGACAGTTAATGTTGGCTGGGGAAAGTTTGTTCAGTGATGTAGCCACCTGGAAAGGGAGATACTTTGTTCGGTGATGTAGCCATTGGGGAAAGGAGATACTTTGTTCTGAGATGTAGCCACTGGCAAGGCGTCCATGCTCCTGTAAGAAATCTCACCCTCATAGGTAAGCAACCCTACTTAAGATCATTAGCTCATCAAAACAAGACAAAAAGGAACAATTACATCTGATCTGTGTCTGTCCCCGCAATCTCACTGTTCTAGGCCCTAGAAAGAGGTGGCTTGTCAAAGGCGATGCTGGTAAAATAGGTTGCATGTTAGAGGTTTAAGTTTCTATGGTTTCTTAGCAGAGGTGAGCAATTGCACATCTGTGCCTTCCCCTAGCCCCAGTGGACAGGTGACCTCAGGTGACCTTAGAATGTAGCCGTCAATGACATCTGACCAGATACAATGCACCAAAGGCCTTTTGAGAGCTCACGTGGCTGGCCTGGCCCTCAGAGGCCAATGACACCCCTAAGAACATACCCTGATAGATTACCAACCTGAGGCAGATGAGGTTCAGCAGGGGACCTGATTGCAGCCACAGCATGGTCAGACAAAGTGAACTAGACCCGGCTGACCCATAAGGAATGAGTCTGTGTGTGCGAGAGATTTACGGGAATGCCTCGCTGGGTTCATGGGCCTGTTTCCACCTGACTCCACAGCAGCCATGACTAAATATGACACACCTCACCCTGCGTGCAGAAAAGCATCCCAGATGAATTTAAAACTAGGTGAAGAAATCAAAGCCTGCGTAAATAGATTTTAAAAGGGCTCAAAGGCAACAACAGAAAGTGACGAAGACAGAGAACAGGTGGATACAGACCCACGGAACTGTTAAATGGTTCCGCGTGATGAAGCAGGTGATAAGCAAACGGAAATGGAGCCAGAACACCTGTTAAAGATTAAACTTGAGCTTTGGTCCCCTTTCTTTACAGCAATGAAGCTAATGCCCACAGAAGGTTGAGTTAGCGTTTCAAGCAGCAGTCTCCCTCAGAAGGTATAGGGGGAGGAGGTTTTTAACCAGATATCACTTTAAAAAAAACAAGTCAGAAAAGAAGGAAACAGCTTCCAAAACTCTGGGGCCATGGGGGGGAGGGGGGGGCAGGAGAGGAGGAGAGGCACAGGTGGTCTCCAGATTTCAGCCGGCCGTTTGAGTTCACCCTCAACTGAGAGTAACAGGTCCAGCCCCGAACTACAGCAAGGATATCATTCATACACCTAGAAGCTATTTCTCCAAAACCTATTTCCATACTTTAGTCCAGGCTTTTAAAAGTTCCTCAAAGGCTGCCCAGGGTAATCAGGAGCCGTGGTCAGCCTTGGCTGGCTGCAGTCAGACCCAGCAGGAGCTGAGCCACCAATTCATGGGAGCCTGCACCACCAAGGCCTCTGACAGGCTCATGGCTGGTTGTCATGGCAAACTATCTGGCCTCTAGCTGAGATGCTTCTGTACCCCCCCCCCAGCACCCTAAACGTCCCACTAGACACCAAGATACTGACTGGGCAACATGCCTCCTCATGATCTCCAGGACTGGAATTAGGACTTAAGAGAGCCCTGAGCTGTGGACAAAAGAAATCTCTCTCTCTCTCTCTCTCTCTCTCTCTCTCTCTCTCTCTCTCTCTCTCACACACACACACACACACACACACATCGGAATAAAGACTGAACATCCTCATTAGGCAAGGGAAATGAGGATTAGAGAGAGGAAGGTCACGCAGCAGGTCTGTCTAGAAGATGGAGAAGCGAAAGCTTGATTGTGATTTTATATTTTAAAAGAAACGCCAAACTACGAAAACAGTTTGCCTTTGCTTCCGATTGACAAAAGAGGGCTGCGAATGCAGCTCCTTTTTTAATTCTTCGAATGAATAAAGAATGAAATGTTGATTCAAGGGGCTTAATTTCTCTGACAAGATTGTCTGGTGGTGCTACACAACGCAGGCTTGATTTCACGTCTGATTTTGCATTGCAATCCTGAACAGGACATTTAAAAATATGTGTGTGTGTGTGTGTGTGTGTGTGTGTATATATATATAATATATATATATATATATATATATATATATATGCATCATCATATTTCCCAATAGCCTGTCTTTGTCCTCTCAAACCCAAATCTCTCTCTTTTGAAGTACATGTCATCTCATCAGCCCTGAAGATTTTCTCTCCAGTAACTGTTAACTGGCTGCAGACGCTGAGTTGTCCCCACTTGCCGGGCATCACACGTGGGAGTCCAGTCACTCTCCATAATGACTTTGATCAACCTCAGCAAATTCTGCATCTTGCGCAGTTTGGAATTGTCTCCCATTATACACGTGAGTGTTGGCAGCATTTGGATGATGTGGACAGGCTGCCCCAAACCAGGAGGAGGAAGGGTAGATAAACATGCTGGTGTTGGAAGTGTAGAATTCAGGGACCCAGCTGGGTTTACAGAGTCAGCCTAGGAACCCAGACCTGACAGCTTTCGTATCTCTCTCTCTCTCTCTCTCTCTCTCTCTCTCTCTCTCTCTGTGTGTGTGTGTGTGTGTGTGTGTGTGTGTGTGTGTGTGTGTGTGTTTGAAGCGGGGTCTTACTAAGCATGATGGTCTTGGCAGGATCTAGAACCACCCATGCAACAAGCCTCTTGGACATGCCTATAAGGGATTATCCAGCTTAGTTTCATTACAATGGGAAGATTCATCCTAAAAGAGACCAGTAAAGGATCCTCTGAGCTGGGTTCTGGATTGGATAAATCTGCCCCTTGACTGTAGCTGCAGGGTGAGCAGTCACCTAACACCCCTGCCACCTTGATCCTCACCGTGATAGAAGGAACCCTTGCAGCGAACTAAAATAAATGCTACCTTAAGTTGCTAGGAGAAGAGGAGGGGGAAGAAAAACAAGAAAAAGGAGGAGAAGAGGGAGGAAAGGGAGGAGAGGGAGGAGAGGGAGAAGGAAAGGAGAAGAGAGAAAGGAGGGGGAGGGAGGAAGAGGAAGAGGAGGAGGGAGGTGGTGTACACATGTGTGTGTATATGAGTGAAGTTCCCTGGGGAGCCAGAAGAGGGCATCAGATCATCCAAAGCTAGAGTTAGAAGTGATTGTGAGCTGCTCAACCTGGGAGCAGGACAAGGAAGTCCCACACTCTGCTCTTCACTACCGAACCATCTCCCTGCATCCCTTAAGTTGCTTTAGTCAGGGAACTTCATCATAGCAACCCCGAGAGAGTCATCGGTACATTAAATACGCCAGATTGGCCTCAAACTCCCAATCTTCCCGCCTCACTCTTCAGGTTCCAGGTATGCACCACCAAGCCTGACCCTGTTACAGCCACCTTCGCTTTCCTATCCAACTGTAGAGGGACTAAGATCATGGGCATGTGGACCACAATATGTAAAGAGCTCACACAAAGTAATGAGTCAAGCATAGACAGAAACAATGAAAAACACCAGAGGAAACCCAAGAGGTTAATAACAACAATATGAGGAACTATGTAACTTTGCTGTAAACAAATGTATAACAAAGCAATATTTGCCCCATCAAGCAAATGTTTTAAAATTCCAACTCCCAACATTGCTGAGCCTGGGAAGAGCTAGGCCTTCCTGCCTTCCTTCTGTGGTGCTCTGAGGTGTAAATTGGTACAGGCTTTCCAGAAGAACAAATGCAAAGCTGTATCCAGCCTTCAAATTATTTCAGCTACATCATTTTTTTTTTTTTACAGGGTCCCATGTTGCCTGGGCATATCCTCGCAGCATTCTTAAAAGGAACAAAGACTAAATCAAATGTTGATTTTGAGGGCGTAATTTTTCTAGGGGAAAAAAAAATCTGTCTAGTGGCACAAAACAATATCCTTCTCTTTGAGTGAAGTTAATTGCTTTTCAGCTCTCTCAAAAGTTTGATCTCTCACTCGGAGGCCACTTTGCACAGGAAATAAAGACTTTTCCTCTCTGGAGGGTCCCCATAGGAAGGGCTCTAAGCCAGGCAGAGCTGCCTCCAGGCACCAAATACACATAGCAAGCAGCTCCAACCCAGGCAAGGGGCTCTGCTAAGGTTTAAATGTAAAACGCCCCTCACGGGCTTGTGCATTTTAACACTCAGTCCCCAGCTGGTGACACCGTTTGGGAAGGTTATAGGATTTTTAGGAGGTAAATCCCAGCTGGAGGAAGTAGGTGGCTGGGGAGCGGAACTTATTTGTTGTAGCTTGGGGTCTTTTAGAAGGACAGAGCCAGAACCAGCTTCCCTCACTTTCAGTTCTGAGCTGTGTAACAGACTCTGCCCACCCCCATGAAGACACACATACACACACACACACACACACACACACACACACCCATGCCTTCCCCATCAGGATGGTGTGTGTAGTCTCAAACCGTAAGCCTGGATAAATCCCTCCTCCCTTAAGTTACTGAGGTCACAGGGCTGAGAAAAGTAGTCATTACAGGCTCCTCCTTGCACAGTTCCTATCAGTTTCGGGTCCGCAAATCCCTCCAGGGCATTGATGAGCTAGGTGTGGTCAAGTCTGTGCCAGGCAAGTGTCAATCACCACTAGTGTGATGGGCGTGTCTAGGAGTGTGGTGGGCGTGTCTAGGAGTGTGGTGGGTGTGTCTAGGAGTGTGGTGGGCATGTCTAGGCGACTGAGCTAGGGAATTTTCTTTCTTTGATCATTTATGGCTCTCATCGGTTTTTTTTTTTTGGTTTTGTTTTGTTGTTGTTGTTGTTGTTTTACAGTCTGTATTCAAAAGAAAAGAGCTTTTTTCCCCCTTTAAAAGAGACAAAAGTGCGGGGGTGGGGTGGGGGTGGAGTGGGGCGGGGCGGGGCGGGGCGAGGCGGGGCGGGGCGGGGCGGGGCGGGGCGGGGCGGGGCGGGGCGGGGGAGGGGGATGAATAAGGCCAGAAATAGAACCATGGGAAAGGTCCAGAGAAAACCGCAGGGTAACGGGAGTGCTGGGTGCTGCGGTGGCCAATGAGCTGAAAGCAGACAACAACAATAAAAAAAATTATCTGTATGAAAAAAGCGTTTATCCTTTGGAGGCGGCGAGATGGACAGGCTTCAAAGGCCCGGATGGGAAGACTACAGGTTCTTTGGGAAATCAGAGGGCTGCTGAAGCAACCTTTCCTTGGAGTGATCTCCATGAGGCACTTGCATCCTTGAAATATATATATATATATATATATATATATATATATATATCTTCCATATATGTGTGTATCTATATCTTCCATATATATATATATCTTCCATATATGTATATCTTATATATATATACACACACACATATATATATATTTATATATGTCCTATAATAGAATTACATCATTTCCTCCTTTCTGTTTTCTCCCTCCACCCCTTCCTATGAACCACCTTTCATTGCTCACTCTCAAATCCATAGCTTTTTTTTTCTTTTATTGCTGTTGGGAAGAAGAAGAAGAAGAAGAAGAAGAAGAAGAAGAAGAAGAAGAAGAAGAAGAAGAAGAAGAAGAAGAAGAAGAAGAAGAAGAAGAAGAAAGGCTAGGGAGATGGTTCCATGGATAGTGTTACTGCACAAACATGGTGACCTGAGTTCCGGTCCCCAGAACCCAATACAACCTGCGTACAGTGGCTCAAGCATCTGCCATCTTGCACTTACCTGTATGAGGTGGAAAGTAGAGGCAGGTGACTATCCGGATGCTGATAATCCAGCTAGCCTAGTTACACAGTGAGAAAGAGACCCTGCCTTAAACAGGGTGAAAGGTCAAGGGTTGGTACCTGAAGGTTAGTTAGCCTCTGACCCCACATGTATATTCATGTGCATGCACATATGTACACATGCGCACATGCACACACACACACACACACACATGGGGAGGGGGGATAAATATTATGCTCTCCTACTTTAGCCATGTCCTCTGCAAACCTTGGGTACCTGACCTGACAGCATCTTGCAGACCTGGTAGGATTGCTGGGAGGAAACCATGGGAAGGACCTGGCACCTGGCACATAAGCAAAGCCATGTCTTCCTGCGGCCCAGCAAGAAGCGGTGCACCCTGGGATGGAAAGTCACGAGCAAATGCTATTCTGTACTTTGATAACCAAGAATAAGTGAAATTCAATGAAAAATCCTGTTTAGAATCTCTCAAAAACCGTCAGTGGTGATTCCATTCATCCCCGGTAGCCAAGCTCCCTCGTTTCCACCCTCACCCCCACACTGCTGGCACCCCGGCTTTCTCTCCCGCCTCACTGGGTTCCGAGATTCACTCCCTGACTATATTTAATCCTCCGGCTTCCTTCTCGCCTTGGCTCTTTCTTTTGCTCTGTGGGGAGGTGTTCAGTTGTATTTTGTATCTTTATCTCTTCCCCTACTTCTACAGGAGCCTCAGAGCAGGGTAGGGTTGGAGTGGGGGAATCTGTGAGTTGACTGAGCACATCCCTCGGTCTCTGCATGTTAAGAATGGGAAATTGCAGATGGAATTATGTCATTTACAGGAAAATTGATGGAGCTGGAGATCATAAAGTTAAGTGAAGTAAGCCAAACATGGGAAGGCAGATGTCACGTTTAATATGTGGGATCTAGAGTGTGTGTGTGTGTGAACAGAGGAAGCTATTTAAATGGAAGGGGACAAGAGAGGGTAATGAAGGAGCTGGAGGTGTAGCTCAGATGTTGAGATGTTCGCCTAGGAAGCACAGAGCCCAGAGGTAGACCCCAGCGTTGCCCCCAGCCTGGCATCAGGTTCTAGTTATACAAGGAGTTCATCTGATGTCTAAGGACCAGATTTGGGGCATTTTAAAGCTTTTTTTAAAATTCAATTTTGGAGGAATGCACGTGTGCCCGAGCAAAGGGGAGAAGGTCAGAAGGCACCGCTCTGCTGGTAGGGGGTAGATTCTCTCCTCAGGCCGTCAGGCTTGGCAGCAGGCACCTCACTCACCCCCTGAGCCTTCTTGCTGATCCCAGACTTGAGACTTGTTAGTGCTTATCAGCTCATCTTGGGTTGTATGCCACCCCCGAACCAACCTCAGCAACAGAAGGTGAGAGCCATTCATCACTGGCTTAGCCCGTGTTAAAGGCTTCCCTAAACCTGTTGGTAGGAAATGGAAGGGCAGGCCCTTTCAGCAGAATTACAGACTTGTGATGGGAAGGGTTCCACATGAGAAGGGGGGGGGCTCCTTTTAGAAAAATGAAAATAGATGTGGGGGCCAGAGATGCCTCCCACCATGGCCCACCATGCAGGGCACTGTTCCCTGCACAGAGACTGCAGGACAGGGCGTCTGTCAACTTGTCCAGCTACAGGGAAGCATGGGCCTGTGTTCCCATTCTGCAGGCCGGAGGCTGGAGTCAGGGAGAAGCATGGTCATGGTCTGATGTATTTTTGTTTTGTTTTGTTTTTTTAAATAACTGGGACCTTTCTTAGCCCAGATGGGCATGACTCAGGGACCTCAGTTGCTGGAAACTCAACAGTCACTAAAAGTCTGTCTGAGCAGGGGGTGCTCAGTGGTTAGAGCACTTGCTACACTTCCAGAGAGCCCCACATATCCGTTACTTTTCTTTTGCAATGGTAAAACACCCTCTCTCTCTCTCTCTCTCTCTCTCTCACTCTCTCTCTCTCTCTCTCTCTCTCTCTCTCACACACACACACACACACACACACAACTTGGGTCAGTGGCTCTTGAGATCACTGACTACTACTGATAAAATTCAAGGACACATGCAGATTAGTGATACTTAAAAAAAAAAAAACTTGGGCTGGTGAGATGGCTCAGTGGGTAAGAGCACCCGACTGCTCTTCCAAAGGTCCAGAGTTCAAATCCCAACAACCACATGGTGGCTCACAACCATCTGTAACGATATCTGACACAGACTCCCTCTTCTGGAGTGTCTGAAGACAACTACAGTGTACTTACATATAATAAATAAATAAATCTTTAAAAACAAAAACAAAAAAAACTTTATGAAGAGACCTTAAGAAAAAGTGAGGCAGCCTCCCAAGTGTGGTAAGGGTGCCCAAGGGAAAATGCTGTGTTTTGTAGAACATATGACCAAAACTGGACAAAGACCAAGACGATTCCTGTTGAGACGGGTTCCTTCTCTCACTTGATTCAAGCTACTGGAGAATCCACACCTACGATTCTCCAGGCAGGGACCAACCAGGGAGATGCACGAACTCTGCACACGCTGCCTACCCAGCTGAGAGTGATTGACACTCCCCTCTGTCCACCTCTGCCTTCCTCTGTTAGCTGCTGATTTCAACTGTCCGTTAGCCGTCACGCCTTGGTCCGCGTTGCCACAGCCAATCTTGCGGTTGTCTTGTTTGTGGCTGATCAAACTATGCTCTCTCTGTTCTCACACATGTGTGGCTAGCTTGGAGTGTCAGCATGAAGCTAACTCCTGTCACAGCTTCCAAGATGGGAATAGGGGTGTCCTCACATTTAACTCCTTGGCTACAGGGTGGTCAATGTGAGTTCTGTCCTAAAAAATATGGTAGGAGCTTTCTGTGAGAAGCCATCCTTCCCACAATTGAGCCTGCTGGGATCACCTGAGTTACATCACAGACACATGAAAAGGCAGCCAGACCTTGTGCACGTTCCCCAGGGCTTCGTGGGGAGGCGGCCACCTCACCTGAGGATGCTGACCTTGCTTCTGTGTTTGCTCTCATCTACCCAGAGGAGCTGTCTCCTATTTATCTCCCTCAGTATTCCCAGCTTTGCCATTTCAACCCTAACTTTCACTTTAACCCCAATGTCTGCTGCCACCATAACCTCAGCGATTAGCGTGATTTACTGTGGGTCTTTCTCTCACTACCTACGGTGAGCCAGCGTCTGTCTCAATTTACACAGAGCTTTCATCTCTCTGTGTCCTCACATGGCCTTCCCTTGATATGTAGTCACATCCCTGTTTCTTCTCCTAAGGACGCTAGTCCTGTTGTATTAGGGCCCACCCTGATAACCTCATCTTAATTGGGTTATGCCTGTCAACACTGTATCTTCAAATATAGCTACATTTTCAGGTCCAAAGGGGTGAAGATTTCAATGTACAAGTTTTGAGGAACAATTCAGCTCACAATGTTTATTTAGTACAGATGGGGTGGGAGAGTATGAGAGTCAGCACAGGCTGTGTAACAAGACACTGCAGACTGTAATGCTGGAGCCAGAGCTGTGGCTGGAGCTGGGGCTGGGGCTAGGGCTGGAGCTGGGGCTGGGGCTGGGCCTGGGGCTGGGGCTGGGGCTGGGGCTGGGGCTGGGGCTGGGGCTGGGGCTGGGGCTGGGGCTGGGGCTGGGGCTGGGGCTGGGGCTGGGGCTGGAGCTGGGACTGGAGGCTGAGGTCAGGAGCTTCCTAGAGGGCATTCTTCCTGCCTTTAGAACAGCTACTTTCTCAATGTGTCTTCACATGGCAAAGAGATCAGTAAATCTCCTGGTGTGTCACCTTACTAAAACACAAGTGGCATCACACGAGCTCTATCCTCATAACCTCATCATGTCCTAGTCACTTCCTGTGATGGTTAGACATCACTCTCAAGTTACGGGAGTCAGGATCACCTAGGACACACGCGAAGTTTCCAGACAGGTTTATCTGAGATGAAAAGACCTACCTTGAATGTGAGAGACGCAGTCCTATAGGCTTAATGAAAACGAGAAAGCAAACTGGGCACCTGCATTCATCTCCCTCCTCCCCCGCCATCCCTCCCCCCACTGTGGATACAATGTGGATACAATGTAACCATCTGCCTCCTGTTCCTAATACCATGTGTTTCTCACCACGATGGATTGTCCTCTCAAACTGTGAGCCAAAAACAACCCTTCCTTTTCCTTACCTTGCTGTCTGTCACAGAACTGGAAAAAGTGACTAATATAATTCCTGAGTGCTTCCTCTCCAAATGCCATCACGCCAGGGGTGAGGAGGCTTCAATACCTGAGTTAGGGAAAGGGGATAAACATTTTGTCTATCAACAAGCCTAGTGAGACTCTTCCATAGCTTCGATTGAAGCCCTAAGCCCTCTGCCTCACTCCATTAACCTGGCATATAAACCTTCAACCCTGGTGATTTATCAAGCTACTGCTAATCGAGGACTCCTAAATGCATGCAAAATGAACCCTGCCCTCCTCTCCTGTTACTGTCGATCTTCAGCTAATTTGCAGGCTGCTGACCCCTTCTGCCTAAGCTGGTAAACGTCAAGAATCTTGAGAACATGTACATCTCATTTCCTTCACAAAGATGCCGGGCAGGCAGAGATGCCCATCCACATCTCTGGGTTTGCAGATAGCAACCCATTCCTAGTCCTTCCCTTCCTCTGAGAGTGCAGACTACTACATCTGCCCACATCTTGTCTCCTCTGCCTTTGCCCAAACTGTATCTCACCATGTTCATTGCCAGAGACTGCCTGGCTTCTCTTAGAACGCCAGCTGCTGTGGTGTTGGGGGGCGGAAGCAGGCGGTTTGTGCAAACCAGTTAGGACTCCATCAGATGATCCAAAAGGAGTCTTATTGGAGGGACACAGGGGACCACGGCCATGGGAAATTTGCAAGCATTTCACGGTTAGACGCATCTTTATTGACAGAGAGCAGGGAATGCTGGGAAGAGGCAGGAGAGGAGGTGATGGGAGGTGGACTATGGGAAAACAGAGTCCAGTCTGTTCCCTCTGGGACCACACTGTTTTCAGAGGTTGTAGGAGGGGCGGAACAGCAAGCTTCCTTTGGGGGTTCAGAGGAACACACGTAGTGGGAAACCTTAACACACTGGGCTTCCTGAGGCGAAGTAGTAAGAGAAACCTGGGATGCAGGGACATCAGATGCTAAACCCCATGTCATTTAAAGGGGGCTCATTAGAAAGAGCCTGTGGGACACTGGCTCTTGGCTACCCCAACCTGTGTCCAGTCCCTGAATTAAGGAAGGTTTATTGAAGACCATCCTAGAGCAGTATTGGAAGGGACAGCTGGGGAGCTCAGGATGGCTTGGGTTTGGGCAAGGCACCCTATTTTCCTTCAGTTGCTGTGTAAACAACCATGACTAAAGGCAGCTCAGGGAGAGAAGGTTAATTTCAGCTTAGTTTTCCAAGTCCCAATCTGTTGAGGGAAGTCAGGACAGGAACTGAGGCAGAAGCAGAGACAAGTAGCATGGATAAAAGCTGCTTACTGGCTTTCTCCCTCCAGCTTGCTGCTCAGTTAGCTTTCCTATAGAGCTAAGGCTCGCCACAGTGGGCCAGGCCCTCCTATGTCAACTAACAGTCAAGAGAGGCTCCGCAGAGTGGCTCCGCAGGCCACTCTGATCCACGCACTGCCCTGACTGAGACTCACTCAGATAACGCTGGGCTGTGTCAAGCTGACAACCAAAGCTAACGAGGAGATCTGAGCATGTTTGGACACACGTCAACGCAGGGTCCTAAACC
Source organism: Mus caroli (assembly GCF_978045245.1). Lineage (NCBI taxonomy): Eukaryota > Metazoa > Chordata > Mammalia > Rodentia > Muridae > Mus > Mus caroli. The sequence continues at coordinate 7,660,681 of NW_028227268.1, read as the reverse complement.
CTTCACCACAACCGGGAACTGCCACACTCCTACAGGTTCCCTGTACCACACCCATCGACCAGATAAGATGGGAGATGACACACGGAGGGAGGAACCGGAAAGAGGGAAGAGCCAGAAACAGCAAAGGCATTGGTCTGATGAAGTCTTCTCGCTACCCCTCCCCATGCTCTACAATGAATACATCTGCAGTTGCCATCTTGAGCGTGTGAGCAACGGAGCATGGCTTTATTTCACTGAAGTGGGATTCAAACCAAGTCCAAGCCCCATGCCCCCTTACTCGCCAAGGTCACAGGAAGGAGACAGCTATCCTTCTGAAGTAAAACTTCTGGGGCTGACTATGGACTATCCTGGTCCCAGGAAATCGAGCAGCTTCCCAGAACGAGTCCTAAGTTAAGTCTTGGGCTCTGCTGAGGTGTGAAGTCTTGGTTCCTGAACCCAAGTCCCCAAGTTCATACCCCACGCTCCACGCCCCAGATCCCACGCCCCATTCCCATAGGGCACCTTATACTTAATGGCTGCAGAGCTCAGAAGACCCCCACCTTCTCATTCCTACCAAAGATGTTGTCCTTTTTTAAAAAAAAAAAATTCCCCCTGAAAAGTCTCAGTGTTGTTTCCTATCCTCTGGCCATGGGCAGCCTGTCCTCAGTGAGCTGAGGCTACCCCAGAGGTCAGGGGAGGGGAGAGAGGTCTTCACAGCTTATACAGTGGTCTGGATAAGTGGACACAGTAAACACTAAGACTGCCACGAGGATGGGAGAGCAGAAATACAGAGAGCCCAGCCAAATAGCTCTGAACATTCTGATCTTTCCCCAGCAATGGGAGAATCGCAGCAATTAAAACCCCAATACATCACTGTCCAGTGTGATTGGGAAAGGAAGGAAGACCACACAGGCTCATGGGAAGAGAGATGAGCCCCGTTTACAGAAGCACAGGGAGAGAGCATCTGTTGTGGGGTGACAGGTGAGACAAAGCCTGGGAAGTTTCACAGGAGTTGGCAGAGGAGCCCTGGCCCCGCCAGGATGACTGTTGCTCTCTCCATCTGAATATGCAGACTCAGCTTTCTGGGGGCTGAGTTGCTTCTGGGAGCACAGAGCCCCTCCCGGATCCACAGTGTCAGCTGTCAGATCTCCTGGAGTGGTTTGACAAGTTTATCCCTCCTCCTCCTCCTCCCATCATCCCCTCCTGCCTCCTCCTCACTCTCCATCCCCAGATGCAGCTCGGCCTCATCAGCCTATTTGCTCACATCTAATGCACACTGAATGGAACGCTAAGACACTTGCTCTGTGGACAGGGCAGGTACAGCTGCTACCTCCCTGATCATGAGAGCTGCTACAGGAGTGTCACCAAGAGAGCCCAGCAGGACTGCCCCTCTGAGAGTTCCCATGGCCATGATGATCAGAGACACTGCAAACTCCAACCCCAGTTTCCCAGCACCCAGGTGTGGGACTCCAAGAGAGCAGAATGTAATGACTGAGGATTTCTTGCCCCACCCCCACCCCCAATGCCTGCTGCTTAGGGCGTTTTTTACTGCTCCTGGACCAGGGAACTCATAACAGCTCACTCTTTACCCACAAAGTGCTTCCCTGGTTGGATCCCCAGCTCTGCTCAAAACACACTGGCCACCAATGTAAGAAAGCCATCGACCTGCCCCGGACCCCCTCCTCTGGCAATAATAACTGCAATTAACTGAAGGTCTGCCAACATCGATTCCTCGCCAGCCACTCCGAGAATGAAAGCATGCTCTTAGAGCTGAGGACAGGAAGCCCAGAGAAACCACTTACCAAGTGTGCTCACACTCCAAAGAGTGGAGGAGGACTCAGATGTCAAAGCCCTTATAGGTAGCAACTTTATTACAAGGGCAAGAGGAGGGGAAAGCAGTAGCACCCAAGCATCACCATCCTAGAGTCACTTACAGACCCCAAGGGGACACAAGCAGAGCCTTGAGCAAGGACGTCTGAGGCCACGAAAGCCATTGGAAAGGACTTATGGGTGGGGAAGATGGGAAGCAGAGCAGGGACACAGCGGTGGCACACTGTGCAGCCATGGCCAGCTTTGCCTCTGTATCTGCCAGATTTACTTATCGTGTGTGAAGTGCTCTGGAAGCCTGGGAGTGGAGATTGTAAGGTGCAGATGGGAAGCTGAGGGAGGGGGTGGACCAGTCAGAAAAGTGCTTGACTGACAGGCATAAGACTGACTCCAATCCCCAGGTCCCACATAACACTGTTGGGGTGTGGTGGCGTTGCAAGTACAGTCTCAGTTCAGGGGAAGGAGAGAGAGAGAGAGAGAGAGGATCCCTAGGGTTCACTGGCCACCAGCCTAGTCTAGTCGGTGAGCTCCACGCCCATGAAAAGCAGAGTCTTGAAACAAGATGGCTGGCATTTCAGAGGAATGACACTTGGATGTTGGCCTCTGGCATCTACATGCATGTACACGTATGTGCACACACAGGCTTGTGGGCACAGGCATGTATGTGTGTGTATGCACACACACACACAAAGCTCCCATCCCAAGAGGACTAGCCAGGGCATCTTCACCACCTCAAAGTTCCTTCCTGAGCTCCCAGAAGGTTCTACAGTGGCCCACAGCCTGTGTGACCTGTTGTGGTCGCCGCCGATGCCCTGACAAGGCTACCCACATGTACTTGGACCTCAGCACACTTGGCAGAGCAATCACTGGCACTGGTGCAGCTTAGGAAACCGGAGGGACAGAGGAAAGTAATATCCTCGCAGCCTGGGGGGTGTAAATAATGAAAGTCGGATCCATAAGTAATTACTTTTTAATTAATTAGGAATGATGAATAGCGGAGACCCAGCAACTCTCAGGCAGAGTGGTGTTAACTGCAATGGCCTTGTTCTTTTCACTGCTCAAATTGATTTGCTGAAGGAGGAGGCAGAGGAGAGGGACCACCCTGGATCTGAGAGACCCAAGAAGGAGGGAAGGGCAGGGAGGGTGGAATCCAGGAGTCTTAGCCTGGGTGAAGGGGTCTCTCCACCTCATCGTAAAGTCCCATGCTTGGAGAGGAAGTCTGGAGAAGAAGGGATGGCAGTTTTTACTTCCAAACCCTTTGGAACGTTGCCTGCGTGATCTTCACACTGCTTCCAGGACACTTGGCCAGTTGTCCTTTCCTCTCCTGTCAGCAGGAACAAGTCTCCACCCTGGAAGGACTTCTCTGGGTCCAGCTTGAAGGTCTACATACTGTTACTCTGCAAGGGCCTGGAGACCCCTTAAAAGGACATTGAGCTGTACAGACAGGGAGACAAGGGAGGTCAGGTGACCCTGAAGATGGAGGGATGCATGCTGACTTCTGCTCACATAGTGCCCTCAGCATTGTAAACCCAGACCCCATGGCCTCTGCCACCTCCTGCCTACATGATGTGCTAAGCCAAAAGACAAGGCTGCCCTGAGTCTTTACTTCCCGACTCCCCGAGGCTGGAGGAATGACATCACTCAGAAGATGAAAGGTGGACAGCACTACACCTTTCCCCACTATAAAGGAGACATCGCTGGGTCATCAAAATGAGATCACAGAATAACTGGGCTCTGCCCCGCCCACCGTGAGCGCCTCAAGACCCTGGCTGGCAGCATGCATCTGAGGCACTAAAGAGGCTCACAGTCAGCTATTGGATGGATCACAGGGCCCCCAATGGAGGAGCTAGAGAAAGTACCCAAGGAGCTAAAGGGATCTGCAATCCTATAGGGGGAACAACATTATGAACTAGCCAGTACCCTGGAGCTCTTGACTCTTGCTGCATATGTATCAAAAGATGGCCTAGTCGGCCATCACTGGAAAGAGAGGCCCACTGGACTTGCAAACTTTATATGCCCCAGTACAGGGGAACGCCAGGGCCAAAAAGTGGGAGTGGGTGGGTAGGGGAGTGGGGGAGAGGATATGGGGGACTTTGGGGATAGCATTGGAAATGTAAATGAGGAAAATACCTAATAAAAAATATTTTTAAAAAAGAGGCCACATCTCCAGAATCAATGGGAGGAAGAATGAAAAGGTGAGATGAGAAGGGAGGGAGAGGGAAGGGGACGGAGGAGGGAGGATGGGGAAGGGCAGGACAGGAGAGAGGAGGGGAAGGCAGGGGAGGAAAAGAAAGGGTGGAGAGGGAAAGGGAGGGCAGGGGAAGGGGCCAAAGGGGAGGGGAGGGCAAAGGAAGGCAGGGGAGGGAAGCAGAGGACAAGGGAGGGAGGATAGGGGAGGGACAACAGGGGAGGGGAGGAGAGAGAGGGGTTGTCCTCTGACCTCCACAGGGGTGCTGTGGCACACATGTTTCCTCCCCAACACACACACACACACACACACACACACACACACACACACACACACACACACACAGAGTATCTATCTTGCTAATTGATGTTACTAAGCATGACTTACCCCAGGTACTTAAATAGGTCCCCAAGAGTGTTCATACATTCTTTCTCTCTCTCCCCCTAAGTCCTATCTAAAGCCATGAGTTGATTCCAGAATCGAACACAAACTCAAACCCAGCTTTGCCAACATGCCCTGCCAAGTCTCTGCCTTCCCGTGATGCTTCTGTGGAGAGGGCAAGGCAAAGTGGGTGACTACCTGAGGCCTGTGGCTGGCAGGTAGTAGAGGCTCTGAAATATCTCTTCACCATCTCTTCTTAGCTATAAAGAAGCCAGAGTCCAGGGTCCCACAGAGCACACCAGCAGAAGTTGGGCAGGCACTACTTATGTTTCAAAAGTCCTTCTCCCTAGCACTTTCTCTGGCCAAGGGAGAGCTGGATTTTAGAGGGGGGAACTGATCACTGCAGCCGTGGCAGACCAATTTGTTTGTGTTAATTGCAGCCAATTAAACTTTTATTTGAGAGCTTTCCTAGGTCAGGGTCTCTTGGGAAAGTTGATTTCTGGCCAGATGGTAAACCGCTTTTATGGACCCTCACCTGTGGCAGAGAGAGAAAAGATGGATGTCAAAGGCACTCTGGAGCAGTACGCGGACAGAAAACGGCTAGAAGGACCGGTCAGATAACGCATGATAGGACCAGGCTGACCAGCCCAGACCTGATAAGTGGCATTTGACAAAAGCAGAGGAAAGGCCCAACTCGGTGTGGTAAACCAGGTACTCGGTGCTCCTGGGACTGGACATGTGGCATCTCTGGCTAACCCAGATGGCTGAGTCAGAATCTGCATCTCAAGAAAATAGTTGGGCGGGGGAAGGGGGGCTGGGGGGCTAGTGCTTGCTGAGCAGGCAGGAGTTCAGATTCCCAGCACCCACACAAAACCCAGGCAATGCTGGGTATGCCTATAACCTCTATGCAGGGGCTATGTTACAGGATGGCTCCTAGGGGCTAGCCTAGCCCAACCACTCACTGAGCTCTAGATTCACCGAGAGACCCTGTCTCAAAAAGTAAGGTCAATGTAGCGGTATAGGGGAATCTGCTCTGTACTTCCCGGCTGGGTGTGTGTGCCTCCTCTACACCCACCCAAATGTTTGGATTCGTGAATGAAAGATAAGCAAAGAGAGAGAGACACACACACAGAGAGACACAGAGAGACACTTCTATTTTAATATGCCTTAATGGCTCAGTGGCTGGGCACTTCCAAACCTCTCCGTTGCTAGCACACTCTCCCCTCCGATACTCCTGAATTATTATTTACTCTCTATAGTCTATACATAATCTATATTCCATCTCTGCTACCGCAGACCCAATAGGGAGAGTGGCCCCTGGGGTCACTCTACCCCAATTCGTACATACTGTAGCTTGCTCTTTCTGCTTTCCCATCACGGTGATTCTAACCCTCCTTCTTCTCCAGGTCTCTCGCCGAGAAATCTAAAAGTCCTGCCTCTGTCTCCCTGCCCAGTCATTGGCGGCCGGCCACTTTATTTACCAATTAGGGGGCAGGGACCGTCAGCATCTAGCACGCAGACCTGGGATTTGGGGAGCTGAATTAGCACAAATAGCCTTAGAACCAATCCACAACATCTCACCCTTTCCGCCCATTAAAAAGTCCCTTTCTCTCAGGTATACATTGAACGTAGTTATTAGTTACATAAACTACAAGGTATGATATATGCTAATAACATCTAGTCCATCAATTTTGTCAATTAAGGTGCATTCCTCTAATATCTATCCTGATTTAAAGAGTTTTACAATTCTATACCTGAATTACATTCTAATTTTAACCTGCATTTCCATCTGAAAACCATCCTTTGAAATCTGCATCATCTTCCTCAGTGCTAAACAACCTGCCTGATTATGAGATTATAACTGGTTTCCAACCCCATCAGTGAGCCGAGAACAAATTCATACCTGAATATGTAGGAAGCACAAGGACCTAGCTTCCAAAATTATACAACTTGGAGAGACGGCTGGCTGCCTGGGCAGTCCCTTAAGTCCCTTAGAGCAGATTCCCCTATCACCACTACAGGTGGAGAGTGGTGGTAATGCAGACACTTGACATGGAATCCTGGCCTCCATGTAGGGAGGCACAGGCAAGCACATCTGCACACACTCATAGGTACACACACGTGCGCATAACACACACACGAAGAGAGAGAGAGAGAGACTAAATAATCTGCAGTTTAATGAGACTCCTGAGGGGACTTTTTTTTTTTTTAACATAGCTCAGATATGAGAGATACGGTCCAGACCACTCACATTTGGCTGTCTGTAGCTTCCTCAGGTACCAAAATGGAGATTCTTTGTAGCATGGCATAGCGGTTGCTATTGATCATCAACCTGACCGTTTCTAGAATGATCTAGGAGACAAAGTTCTGAAGAGGTCTGGGAGAGCATCTCTGGCTGGAATCTTTGAGGAAGGAAGACCCACCTTGACTGTGGGTGGCTCCATCCACGGGCTGAAGTAAGCAGAGCACCAGCATTTGTCTCTCGCTCTCCTCACAACCGTGTCACCGTGGAGCCCTGCCATGACAGACCCACGCTCAGACTGTGAGCCACAGGAAACCTTCCCTTCCTTGTGTTGCTCTTGTTGGGGGTTTTGCCACAGTAACAAGGAAAGCAAACCATGGGGTCTCCTCTGGGCCACCCCACCCATTTCTAAGACATGTGGCCATTCAACCATGTGGTGTAGCCGTGTCCTCTGAGTCAAAATGTCATTTCCTCAGATGGTAGAAAAAGGTGGCTCTTAAGACTTGGGAAGCCAAGAACACCTAGAAAGTTCCAGAAGTCCGGGGAGTTACCTGATTTGCAAGTCCTTACCAAGATGGCATAAGCAGTGACTATAGGTAGGGAAAGGAGACTCTGGTGGGGCTGCAGGCAGGTCGAACAGAGCGTTCCAGAGATGCAGCTCTCATGGGTCATCAGCCCTGCTGAGAAGGACAGGGGAGCGGCTGCTGTTGAGTCCCCCGTGTGCATGCATGTAGGTAATACTAGTAAGCTCATGGGCTCACCAGGTTAGACTTGGGGGAAACATTCTTTGGTCTGATGTCAACTCCTGTCTGGGGCTAGCAGATGTTTGTTCATGTCTCCCCAGGAAACGTCCCACAACCCAGAAAGTGTTGCTTTGTGAATCCACAAGGTTCAATCGGTTCTCTGCCCTCACCCCCCACCCCGCTGCTGCCTGGCCAGACTCAGGAAGCATCCTGTGGCGCCTGGGGATGCAGCTGCAGATGGAGGTGGGAAGAAGGTACCTGTTCCCACTCTCTCTAAAGCGCTGCAGTTTATCAACGGCCCTCTGTTCTCCTTAAGACCACTTCTCTCTGGCATCTCCCAGACATAGCTCCAGCTGGACCCTTTCGCCCTCCTCTTTTGCTTTGGCTGGAGTTGACTATGACATCCTGGCTCCTCTCCCGATGTCTCTCATTCCTTGTGTGTCACATTCCTATCATCGTGTGTGTGTGTGTGTGTGTGTGTGTGTGTGTGTGTGTGTGTGTGTGTGTGCTATATACATGTGCACACATGTGTGTTATGTACATGTGTACACATGTGTGTGGGTGTATGTACGTGGCAATGTCTGCTTGTGAAGTCCAGCGAGAGATGCCATGTCCCTCTCTACCACTCTCCGCCTTCTTCCCTTGAGGTAGGGTCTCTCACTGAATCTGAAGCTCAAACATTCCCATCCAGGTTGGTGGCTACGATGCTTCACAATCCTCTTGTCTCCATACTCTCTCCCCCACCACAGATACAGCAGTACTAAGGTTAAGGTGTGCATGGCCACATCCAGCTTTTAACATGGGTTCCTGGGATTTGAACTCAGGTTTTCATGGCTGTTGAGCAAGTGCTCTTACCCACTGAGACAGCTCTCTAGTCCAGTTCTATCACCTTATTTGCCTTACTATTATTTGGGGGTGAGGATAACAGTCACTGAAGATGAAGTATAGTTTGCCTGCAAATACTGAGAGAGAGAGAGAGAGAGAGAGAGAGAGAGAGAGAGAGAGAGAGAGAGAGAGAGATGTGGGGCCAGCCATAGCAAAAGGAAGAGGACGCCTGGGGACAGGAGCCTTTATTATGATTCCCCAACAACGAGTGAGCAAGACAGGGGAGTTGGGATTAGCCAGATAGTTTTGAGCTATCAGGGGGTCTCTGAGACCTGAGTTCAAATCCCTGCTGCCCCTGTTGTCTCATCTTGCCCTGGAGTGATTAAGATAGCAGTACAGTGGTGGCAAGGGTGTGATAGCTGATGACAGAGATGGGTGGAGGATCTGCCATTTGTCTGAGATCAAAAGCTGGTTGTTCATCCCAGAGAGCTTCCTCCCAGGGGTCTGGGGACCGAGAAGCAAGAAGCCAAGGCAAGGCAATGGAGTCACCACCCAGCTGTCCATAAAAGGTGCTTGCCCTGTGCACACCAGAGAGATGTGAAGGCATCAAGTTCACAGCGCACGGGGCACCACCTTCCTGTCCCTCCAAAACAGCCCCTCCCTAAACTCTCATCCCTGTGAATGCGCCAGCTGCTCCCTGCAGGTCCCTAACTAAACTAGAAACAGATAGTCTGAGAACATTCTCTTTTGAAGCAGGGGATAGAACAAAATTCCAATGATAGACCAAAGCTCCCCCAGAGAATCAATACATTCATTGTGCTTTCTTACACGCATGGGTGAGGAGCCAGAAGCCAGCCCAGAAAGTCTCACCCAACACAGCATAAGCAACACAGATGACAACTTCCCCATGACGGCATAGATGGGGCCCACCCAACCATCTGTTGACCTCCCCCAAGGCTACTCTAAGTCAGGGTAGAGCTGCTTAGAGCTGGATGGAAAGGATGGCTGGATACTCATGTGAGGGTCCAATGACCTCCCTCCCTCCCTCCCTCTCCCTCCCTCCCTCTGAGAGTCATCGGTTAGCATGCCCAGCTCGAATGATGATCTTTTTTGCAAGCAGACCCAGGTGGTCTGACAAGTTATAGCAATCTACTTTGATTCAGTTCTCTCTCTCCCCCACCACAATGACAGGGCCAGGTCCCTCTAGTACCCATTTTAAACACACCAGGAGCAGGGTATACCCAATAGTCACCTTCAGATATGCAGAGCTGGCAAACTTGAGAAATGGTCGTACACAGCAGAGGGGAAAGGACTATGGGCAAGAGGTACAAGTGGGTACAGACAAGCTCCCCTGGGAGAGTGGCTCGTGGCTTCTCTTTACCTGAACTCCGGCTGTGGAGGTCGGGAGCCACGAAGATGCTGAGCATGCTACTCAGAGCTTGCAGGCTAATGGTGATCAGATTTAATAATTATTAGCAATCTGCACATCTTCCGCTGCCGTTGAAATAATTGCAGAAGAGAGCCGGTAGAAAAGAGAACAGAGTAAATGCCTTCTCCTCTCAGCATTAAAACCTGGCAAAGCTACAGAGCTCACGGCAATTAATTAGCACTCTGTCTTATTAGTGCCTTTATCTATTCATCTCCACGCAATGCAGACACAGGGAGCTTGCTGCAGTGAGTGCCCCCACCTAGGGGACCAGGGCTTGGGTGTGGAGCTTCCAGACTAGGAGCAGGGGACAATGAGGATGGATAGTCTTGGGTACAGAGAGCTGTCTTGACCACAGACTGGGGGACTGACTCTCCCAGGCACTGAGCCAATAGTAACAGCCAAGGGAATCTTGTATGTGCAAAGGAAAACCAACTGGCAACAAGGAGCCGGAGCGACTTGGGCTATGCTCCTGTGGCATGCTGCCAAGGCCAGCTTTGTAGACACTAGAACAGGCAACCATGCAGGGTCCCTCACTCAGATAAACTCCCTAGGTGGAGTTGAAGACTCTGAGAGGGCCCAGAGTGTTCACAGGGAGCCCTCAGCTCCATGTGTTGCACCTCCTTGAGTTCCCAGCTCCCTGGACGATTCTCAGAAGCTTGCCCTTCTTTCCCTCCAGCTGTGATGCTATCTGTGTTCCTGACCCAGGGAGCACAAGATGTCCTAGGGTCAGGATATGTGTGTCCCACCTTCTCCAAGCACCCCCGAAGACCGCACTGACCTCTCACGCAGTTCCTTGCTACCAAAAACCAATTTACAGCCAAGAACGCAATGTGAGAGACCAAGAGAGTCAGACCACAAGAGAAAGGCGAAGGCTTGCTTTCTGCTTTGTGGTAGAACTCTGTCCTCTGAGCAAGAAGTCACCATCTTCATCAGCTCAGCCTTGCCTGCTCTAAAGGATCTGTCAGCATTCAGAAGGAATGGGTGGGCAGGGTTATTGGACCCTCACCTGAGTTTCCAGCAGCTCCTCCCAGCCTTTTTTATGCAGTTCTGCCTTAATTGCATTTAGTTCTGAGGGTCTCAGGAGGGTGTGTGTGTGCACACGTGCGTGCGTGCGTGCGTGCACACTGAGGAAGATTAATGGAAAAGGACTTCATCTATGTAGCTATGGAGGAAGCATCCATACTGCTGGTAGCTTTCCAATGTGGCTGCTGTGAGGTCACCTGTGCTCTGTCATTAACTTCTCACTCATGCTCTGTAAATAAGTTCACGAATTCACTGGTTCCCCCCAGGGAGGAATTTTCAAAAGACACATTTTAAACATAACAATTGTGTGTCTACACTATGAACTGGGCTCTACAAACATGACCCAGTCCACTGCCTCTAGGTGAGCTCTTGAGGGTGTTTTACAGGTCTCAGTCTGCTCATCTGGGACTTCTGCATCCAACCCCTTGTCAGACACATTGAATCTGCTATGTGCAAGCCTCAGCTATGGCCTTCTGACAGGGATGGGATGAAAGTCACTGACCACTTCACAAGCTATAGTCTTCAAGCTCAGTCACCTCTTCATTGTGACAGTCTGTGTCCACCTCATTAGCTGGAGAAATCCCCAAGTCCAAATTGTTTTTAACAATGTAGTGAAAGATGACCAGTGGCAGCCTGGGAAAGCCAGTCCTGGCTGGAATGAGCTTAGCTGGGGAAAGTGGAGACTCAGCCGCCTGGGGGACTAGCAGTGTTTGGCTCATCCATAGGGAAGGTTCTATGTCCATGGTGCTGCCAAATGGAGGTCAAACAGATGCAGCTGGAGGGATGCAGCTGGCTAAGCTCCTGAACGTAATTGTTCACCAGTTTGTTAAAGTCTCAGAGCCTCATGATGTAAAATGGGTACTCTGGGCAGAGAGAGAAAGAGAGAGAGAGAGAGCACTTACAAGGCCAGTAAACAGGCACCCAGAAACACGAAGAGTAGAAGTAGAAAAGCCAACCTGATGAGCATCACTGCTGTGGACAACCAGCCTCTATTCCACTAGGGAGCCCAGAAGGGCATCTCTCAGAAAGACAATAGTAGACATGTGTACCCCCTCTGATGGTTAGCTTTATTCGTCAACTTGACCCAACTTAGAATCAACCAGCAAAAGAGTCTTAATGGTGGGTTGTCCATACAGAAATAGCCTGTGGATAAATCTGTTGGGAATTGTCTTCAGTTAACTGATGTGGGAAGACCCAGCCCACTGAAGGAGGCACCATTCCCTAGGCAGGGGCTCCCGAACTGTGTAAGAGTGGAGAGATTGAGCCGAGCACAAGCAAGCAAGCTGAGTGTGTGTGTGTATTCATTTCCCTCTGCTCTTGCATGGATCTGATGTGACCATGACTCATGCTCTGTCCTCCGTGATTTCCCCAAGGTGATGGACTTTAACCTTGGAGTCGTGAGAGGAAATAAGCCCTTCCTGCTCTGAGTTGCTTGTTATCAGTGCATTTTATCACAACAGAAATTAAACTCCAACACCTGCCAACCCCTATCCCTGGGGTATCGGCTTCCCTAAGTGTTTGAGCTGCAGATACCAGCTGGCAAATCCCTGCAGGTGGTAGTGGAGGAGTCTAGGAGAAAGGCGAAGCATGCAACAGTGCTGGAGACAGCTGTGTCCTGGCTCCTTATGGGCATAGTACGTAGGAGCCTACACACCTGTAACAAGCATTATTAACATCCGCACCTTGCAGAGGAGAACCTTGAGAAGCCGGATGTTATGATAACAAGGGAAGGTAATCAGTATGATCTTTCTTGCTAGGATAGAATTCTTAACAACAATCAACCTAGCAGAGAAAGGGCTTATTCCATCTCACAGTTCAGAAGGACACGGTCTCTCATGGCAGGAAAGGCATGGGGGCAAGATCATAAGGAAGCTGGTCACGTGACATCTGCAAGTCAGACGCTAAGAGAGATGAATCCTGGCGCCTAACTCATGACTTAGTTGGATCGTGCTGCTGTGAAGAGACACCATGCCTAAGGCAACTCTTGTAAAGGCAAACGTTTCTTTGGGTCTGGCTTACCATGTCAGAGGCTTTGTCCGTTATCATCATGGCGGCAGGCATGGCAGCACCAAGGCAGACGTAACGCTGGAGGCGCCGAGGATTACCCAGCTTGATCCACACACAGCAGAAGGACTGTGACACACGGGGTGAAGCTTGAGCATAGGAGACCTCAAAGCCCACCCACAAGGTGATGTCATTCCTCCAACGAGGCCATACCTCCTAATAGTGCCACTGCCTATGGCCAAGCATTCAAACACATGACTCTATGGGGGCCATTCCTATTCAAACCACCACACCTCATGTTCCCCCTTTTATGTGGTATGTGACCCCAGCCCATGGCAGGGTGCCACACACATTTAGACTGAATCTCTCACCCCAGTTAATCTAATCTAGATAAGCACTTGCAGGCAACACCTAACAGACACTTGTCTCATGGGTGATTTCAAATCCAGTCAATTTAATATTAACCACCACAGATACACAACTCAGCTGCTCTACTACATACAACTGGACCGAAGAGCCTGGTCTGAACCAAAGGCACTTTTCTCCCCACTGCAAAATGGATCCAAAATCCTGGGCTCAGACACCACACCAGGCTTTGGCCTTGGCCTTCAGTGAAATCAACAACAATGAAGCTGGTGAGAAATGAGAACTCCAAAGTCAATGTCAAGACCCCAGCATGTGCTGGAGCATTCCAGAGCAGGGGCAGGACAGGAAGCAAGACATAAAGGGACAATCAGATGGACTACAGGCACTGGGCTCCTCGATCGCATCTCTGCTGCCAGCTGCTGTTCCCATCCGAAGTCTGGGAGCCTCTAGCCAGCCACCTCCTTACCCCAGGAAGACAGAAGCAATGAGCTGCACTGAAGACTGGCACAGCGCAGCCAGTGACGGTAAAAGCATCCCCTGGAGGGATTCCAGGAGATGAATCCCAGAGGTGGTTCAAACCAAGACATGACAAAATAAATATAAATACATTGTGTGGCATCTGTGATGACGATCAAGATGCCAGGACCCGTCTGCAGACTTCCAAGGCTCTCCTTCCTGCCCAGGCCTGGAGGCTCATCCCTGAAGGAGCATACCCTCCCTAAAGAAGCGTCTTTTCCATCCATCCCTTCCTAGGGGATGAGGGACAGACACGCTCCAGCAGAGATCATCCTGGGCCTGGCCACATCTGGCCCTAGCCGAAGCTGGAGGCTGCCCGGGACCATTTTTTTTTTTAATTCTTTTGCAATCAGCATTTTCCTCTCTTCATTTGCTGGTTGAATAATACAGCCTGTAAGAAAAGGGCCCTCAGCACAATTCCGGTGCTCGTTTACAATGGAAATAGGGAAAACGGCGAAACACAGGCTGCAAAAAAAAATGCATTTAAAAGAAGATGATTCAATTGGATTTGGCAGCTCTGATATTCAGGACCAGAAGGAGAAAATCTGTCTATGATTTGAACATGTATAATTAAGATGAAAGCCTTAAGTACTGGGTGCATTTCTTAAGATGTCACCGGCTCTGTTGACTCCGGGCGCTCTGATCAGCAGTGCGGAGCGTTTATTTCTGAAATCTGAATAGCTACGAGTGAGTGAGATGCCTTTTATAAAACCAGTGCCATGGAGCCCAGTCAAACCCTGATACCACACTGCTTATCAACCAGGGTGAAGGCAGCCAGGCTGAGGCGGGGCAAAGAGCCACATGAGGGCCAGCTCTGATGTCCCCTAAGCTGCATTCCCTAACCTTTGCAGACGGAGTAGGTTCCTTCCTGTGTGTCTAAGTCAGGGTTTCTATTCCTGCACAAACATCATGACCAAGAAGCAAGTTGGGGAGGAAAGGGTTTTTTCAGCTTACACTTCCACATTGCTGTTCATCACCAAAGGAAGTCAGGACTGGAACTCAAGCAGGTCAGGAAGCAGGAGTTGATGCTGTGGCCATGGAGGGACCTTACTTACTGGCTTGCTTCCCCTGCCTTGCTCAGCTTGCTTTCTTATAGAACCCAAGACTACCAGCCCAGGGATGGCTCCACAATGGGCCTTTCCCCCTTGATCACTAATTGAGAAAATGCCTTACAGCTGGATCTCATGGAGGCTTTTCCTCAAAGGAGGCTCCTTTTTCTGTGATAACTTCAGCCTGTGTCAAGTTGACACACAAAACCAGACAGTACACTGTGTGGCCTATTTTGGATCTTCTTCTGGTGCCAGTGCACCTGCCAGGTCCCCAGGAACCAGTCAATGAGAGTAAAGGGCACGCTTGGCATATGGGATTGTGTACTTTCAAAGAGGAAGCCTGGCACAGTGGCCCCCTCGCTTTCATGATTTCACTTGCTGCGGTGTTAGGTACCCACAGACAACCTGATCAAAGGATACAAAATCAGAGGCCTGGAGAGGTGGTTAAGAGCACATATAACTCTTTCAGAGGACCCAATTTCAGTTCCCCGCATCCCTATGGTAGCTTACAGTCATCTGTTGGCTCCAGCATTAGGGGATTCAGTGCTCTCTTCTGGCCTCCACAGCTATGAGGCAAGCACACAGATCACAAAAATACACGAAGGCAAGAACACTCATACACATAAAATAAAAATAAATTGATTTAAAAAGATTACTTAAAAAGATATGAAATGGAACATTCCAGAAAGATTCCCCTTTATAAATTTGAAATCGTGTGCTGTCTGATTGGTGTGGTAGAATCCCTCCCTGCCCTACTCCATCCTGCCTGCCACAAGAGTCATCCCTTTTCAGGATATCCATGCTGTATACGGTACCCTCCCATCATCCCTGAGCAGCCATCTCAGCTGTTACGCTGACACATTGTGGAAGTGCCACTGTGTTGTGTTCAAGTAAGCCTTATGCAGAAGCCTACTGCTACCCCACAATGCAAGCATCATCACTTTGAGTCACGGGCACTATATCATTCACAGCATCCCAAGAAGTGGGTTTTGTAGAGCATAGTAAAGTCTTTTGACTAAGAGAGGCCATGTTCACACAACTTATCAAAATATATCATTATGTTCATTGGTTTTTATTGTTACTTTACTGTTGAACTTATTTGGCCTAGTTGTATAAGTGAAACTTTGCCGTTAGGTATGAGTGTTGGTCGATAACGATTCTCATTTCGACAGGATGAAGAATCACATAAGTCTTCAGATATGCCTGGGAGAAAGTATCTAGATTAAGTTAGCCTCTGGCTATGCCTTCCAGGACCTGTCCTGATCCGGTTAATTGGAGCAAGAAGACCCACCCTAAAGGAAGGGGCCACCATTCTAAGATCACCCAGGGCTGGGTCTTAGACTTCATAAAAAGAAGAGAGCTGTGGATACAATGTGGCCATCTGCTTCAAACCTGCTACATTGACTTTCCCGAAAGGTGAGCGTTGTGTTTCCTGGTCATTAAGGGCTCTTCCTCAGGAATCACGAGCCAAAATAAACTCTTCCCTCTAGAACTTGCTTAGGTCATGGTGTTTTATCACAGCAACAGCAAGTACACCAGTTCAACGCTTGAGGTTCTTAATCTGGGCCTAGAGAGAGCAGGCAGGCAGGGCAGGACGGGGAAGAGCAGGCAGAGCTGGGCAGTGGGGAGAGAGCAGGCAGGCTCGTGTGGCATACACACACACACACACACACATGTAGGACAGTCTGTGTAAATTCCAACAAGATGCTATCTTTGTGCTCTCCTCTGCCTGTTCTCTCCCCACCTGCCTGCTCCCCCACCTCTGCCCAGCCTGCCTGCTCTCCACCTGCCCACCCTGATCTTTGCAGTAAACATAGTAAACATGATGCACCTCCCTCTAGCAGCATGAGATAACACAGTGACAGCATAGCAAGCTGCTCACCAGCTTCTCCACAGAGAGTTGGAAGCATCGCAGAGATGACTCATCAGTGGACAGAAACGTGGGGCTGGAGTCAGTCACACAATGGCACCTGTCATGTGACTTGCTAGCTCCCGCAGGGAGAGTAGCTGTTCCTGAGACTTGAAGGTGGGAGAGAAAGAGGGGCATTAAAGAGCCACTGTCCTTAGAGGCTGGGCCATCTTGGACTCCAACTGAGATATTGCCTCTGCCCTGGGAGCAGCCAACCTTTTACAGAAGGAGGCAGAATGGAGGAGGAATGTGGAGCAGGACATTCAGGAAAGAGCAGGGAAAGCCCGTGCATAGGGGCAGCTGCATAGTCCAACCCTGCAGACAACCCGTGGACTGCTACTGGCCCCCAGAGCATGCTGGTTCAATGGTGTCCAGCCAGCACCATCCTAGGCACACAGCTAGCCCTGCTGCTGTGTCTCAGCCAGATCTCCAAGGCCAGGAGTGCTGCTGCACCATGTAATCTACATATCCCAGCCAGGCCAGATCCTGCACGGAGCAGGTGGGGGGTCACTGAGGGCAGCTGCACTGAGCAGAGGCTAAAGCACACTGAGAATCCTGGGCTGTCTTGAGTGGTTCTCACCTGGACCATGGCTCACACTGCCGGCCTGGACCCTAGGGTGTCATAGCGAATGCAGATGCCTCTGAGCACACCAGCTCCTCCTTTGCCCAGCTGTAGGACCGCAGAGAAGTTGTTAACCTCTCTCAGTCTCTGTGCCATCATCTACAAACAGAAGCAAAGGTTCACTCCTCTGATGCATGTGCAGAAGCTGGCAGAGCAAGCCTTATGTCCCTCCCTCCCTTCCTGTCTCTTCCTTTCTTTTCTCTTCTCTTCCTTTTTGCTTCTTTTACATTCATTTCCTTCCTTTCTTCCTTTCCTCTCTTATGCCATCTGCTTTCTTTTCCTCCCTCAAAGCCACTCAAAACGTAGGTCTTGAACAGCTCATTCTTTGCTGTCATGTGTGGTGAACGGTGCTGTCCTATGAGGTTGACCACGGAGACTTCTCTGATTCCACCTGACAGAGTCTTGGGAAAGCCCCGCCCCGCCTCCATCGCCCAAAGAGTGGTGAGAAGGAACCTTTAGGACTCTGGGGTAGCAGTGTGAAAATGAATGTTCTGGTTTCCTAAGCTTCGTTTCTTGCTTTTTACCTTCCAAATCAGGCATAGCTTGTTGGAACCAAAGCAATCCTCAAGAGCTGAAGGAGACAGTAGCCAGGAACCACGGCTCTCTGGGACACGGAGAGCACTTTGGAGGCCAGGGAAATGTTGTCGAGCACTCCAGACCCATCCAAAAATGGTGAACTGGTCTGACCGGCCTCAGCCTCAGGATGCTGGAACCTTGTCAGCCTGACAGTGTTCTGGGCGAGGGGAATTTGCAATGCATGCCAGCAGCCAGAAGCAACTGGGTACCCTTGGCAAATGGGCGATGCCAGGGGACCACTGTGGCTCCAGGGTGCCCACATCTCCCATCATGTATTCTAGGCAGCCTCCATCTTCAGACCTACTCACTTTGGTAAAGCAAAAGACAGCTGCATGAGAGGAAGGGCCCTCTGATGGTGGAAGCAAGTCCCCTGGGACTTTATCACCCAGGCAGGGAAGGAAGAGAGGAGATACTGGCCCTTCGGTCCATAGCTCTTGGCATCAAACAGAATGGAAAATGTAATAGTTCTAGTTGCAGGCATCTCGTTTCTTGTTTTGCTTGTTTTTAATCTTTCAAATCAATAAAGTGAATAGAATAGGGGAGAAGTTTTGTTCTGTTTTAAAAGTTGTTGTAATCCCAACACTCAGGAGGCTGAGGCTAAGTCGGGTGTGCTGGCTCAAGCCGTTAGTTCCAGTCCTTGGAAGGTAGAACTCTCAGGTGCATCTCTGTGAGATCAAGGTCAGTCTGGTCTGCAGAGTGAGTTCTCGGACAACCGGAACTACACAGTGAGATCCTATCTCAAAAAGAAAGAGTCGAAGGCTAGGGATCATCAGGATGTCTCAGTGGACTAAAGTGCTAGCTCCTAGCCTGACCAGCCGAGTCCATCCATGGAAAAGAAAACCAAGCCCCACCCCACGGTCCTCTGACCTACACACACATAAACACACACACTATACACACACATACCACACACACACCGCACACACCACACACACCACACACACCATACACATACACATATACATGTGCACACACACCATACACATACCACACACACACACATACCACACACACACCACACATACACACACATACACACACACATATATATACACATGTACAACACACTGCACACACACACACCACACATATATCCACACACACCATACACACACCACACATATACACACACCGCACACACCACACACACCATACACACACACACACATATACATGTGCACACACACCATACACATACCATACACACACACATACCACACACACACCACACATACATACACACATATATACACACATGTACACACACACACCTACACACACTGCACACACACACCACACATATATCCACACACACCATACACACACCACACATACACACATATACACACACCACACATACACACATACACACACATAAACACACATATATACATATACACACACCACACACACCACACACACAAATGTAAAAAATAAAATTGTGAGAGTTGGCTGCTAGCCTTGATTCTATATCAAGAGCCGTGTGTGTGTGTGTGTGTGTGTGTGTGTGTGTGTGTGTGTTTGTATGTGCTAGCAGTTAACTAAGCAGAAAGAGCACAGGGCATTCCCATCACAGAAACACTTCAATTCAAAGTGCCTGAACACAGGCACACTCCCAGGAGAGGAGGCAATCCTTGATGTGGGAAATGTTCTCAGGCTGTGTGTTGTTACTCATGTTATCACTGTGACTACACACACACACACACACTAAAACCCCAAACCACAAAGACCGACCACAATACCCTCATAGAAACAACTCAAAGAAAGACATGTTTCCCTTTTGAGTGTTTTTCCCATTTATTTGTTTGTGGGATTGCGATGTGCCCGTGCACACATGTGGGGGTTGGAGCACAGCTTGAGAGGGTTGCTTCTCTCTTTCCATCATGCAGCTCAGGGAACAAGCTGAGGTCATGAGTGGCAGTATGCACTTCACCCACCAGCCATCTCACCTGTCTCGGGGACTTACTTGGGCTCCCAGTTTGAGAGGGTCCAGTTGGTCATCACTGGCCCCCAGAACATCACAGTAGCAGGAGCATGGGGTAGGAATTGTCCTCTCTTCCGTTTCACCTTTAAAAGGGATTTTAACATGTATATGCAAGAGAGACAGTGCATGCCACATTTGTGGTACCTGCAAAGGCCAGAAGAGGGTGTCAGATTCTGGAACTCGAGTTACGGGTGGTTGTGAGCCTCTTGTTGTGGGTGCTGGGAACCAGTGTTGGGTCCTCGGGAGGACTCACTGAGCCATCTCTCATGCTCCATGTGCTTCGTGTGCTAGTGAATAGGAAGCAAAGGAAAGGGAGTCAGGGCAAGACATGGCCCCAAGGACACACCCACCCCCAATGACCCACTTCCTCCAACTGCTCCCTACCTTTCCTGACTTCCAGATAATTGTGTCGCCTTGTGGATCCATCAGGGAATGGAGTCAGAGCCCTCGGAATCCTGTCCCTTCCTCCAAAGGCCTATTAGCTGGCAGCTTAATCCCTGGTGCATGAGGCAATGAGGGACATTTTGCAGCCAGACCATACCACAGAACACCTAACTGCTGCCAAGTAGAAAAAAAAAAAAAAAAAAAAAAAAAAAAAAAAAAAAAAAAACCAAGTATTCCGGGGGCTCTTGTGTGGCTGGTTTCTTGGGAACACTGGTTTATAGAGATTCTGAGGCCTTCTATGCAATGCAAGCTGAGCCTCCTGAATTAAAAAATCCAACCTCCCAAAGGTTCCCCAACCACGAACTTTTCGAGTGCCTTTGTGCCTACACAAGTGGAAAATTCCACACCATGAAACTTTACTTCATGCACAAAATCACTAAGCATATTGTATAAAATTACCTTCGGGCTATATGCATAAGATTTATAGGAAACATAAATAAATTTCATGGTTAGTTTTGGGGGGGTCTCATCCCCAAGATATCTCATTATGTAAATACAAGTATTCTGAAAAAACTTTTTCAAGTAGAAAACACTGTCTCCGGGCATTTTTAGACAAAGGAGGCTCAGCTTGTCTAACGATGAACTCCTTCCTTAACTGACTTTTGAACTCCGGAGAAGTGAAGCTGACTCCTCCTGTGCATGGTCCTCCCTCCCTTTCCCTGGGGAGGACTCTGCAGGTGGCTCTGAGGGGAGGCAGGCAACACTGGCCCAGATGCTGCTCAACTTCTACCATCTCAAGTGAAGAGCTAAAGATCTTCCATAGGAAGTTTGGTGGTATAAGCTTGATGACGTTGGTCCCATCACATCCACAATCCGGAAATGGCAAAGGATAAATAAATAGAGTCCAGGATCCCCTGCCCAGGGACTGGTGACAGCTACAATAAGTGTCTGCCCCTATCAATTGATACAATCAAGATGGCATCCGCACTCACCTGACCAGATACCCATGGTCACAGGTGATTCTAGATCCTGTCAGGTTAACAATGAACACAAACCTTCACAAGGGCCCAAGAGAATCTGTTGGAGGTCCATAGAAAAGATTGCCCTGCTTGATTTAACACAGAGAGGGAATACTTGGGGTGTGCCTCAGTGGTGAGGTGTGTACTCCATGCACTCAAGGCCCTGAGATGATCCCCAGTACCCAAATACAATCAAATGAAAAAGACGGGGCAGGATGAGTCCCCTTGGCAGGTCACCACCACCTTTGATGAAATCGGAGCACTCAAAACCCCACAAGGGGGCTGCCAATGCCCAGAACACTTGCTCCAGGTTCTTGAGGACAACCAAGTTAAGTCACTAGTGCCTGTGGCTATATCCTACTTGCAGATGGACACACCCCTTTTCCAAGCCCCCGGGCTCAGCTCTAGAGTCAAGAGAACAATCAAACCAGAGTGGGAAATGTGCTGGAGAACGGAGCAAGGTGAATCCCACCAGGACCAATCTCAAAGCTTGACTCTGACTTAACCTGTCTATTCAGGCTCAACCACTCAGAACCTACCCATGGACCCTGGGAGCCCATCAGGGACACCCATTTAGAAGACCTTTTGTGAGCTGAGGGGACTCCTGAGTTTCCGACCCTGGGCTCAGAACACCAGTGGTCCAGGGAGGGTCTGCAGGGAGCATGGAAGTTCCATTCATGGAATAGAAAAGTCTCAAAGAAGTAAGCCACAGAGGCCATGACTGTCTGACCCTTCTAGAAAGTGCTGCAGCGGCAGAATGCCAGGAGAGCTTCATTCTCAAGCCCTGATTTCATTAATAAGATAATGGCGAGTCATTTAACTTCGCATCGGAGAGTGAAGCAAATTACCTGTGTCTATATTGCTTAATGACAGGGGCGCTAACTAGACCTTTGCTGCCTGCTGGAACCGAGGCTGACCTACCACAGGAGGCAATTTTATGCCCTTGGTTTTGCCATTTGACTGCAGCCATCCATCAGATCAGGCTTCCACCCCCCACCCACCCCCAGCTCCACAGTTCTCCACGATCCCAGAGTCGCCTGCCATTCACCCCTACCTCCCTGGCTTTTTTAACCCAGCGGTCCTATGACCGTGAGTTATTTCCAGAGCATGAATCACAAAGGTCCATTAGCCAGCACTCGGGCACGAAGGTGTAGATGTTACACTTTGGAGATCTGTCCCCAGGGAAGCATTCATCCCAGACTAGAGCTGTCCTGAGCTCCTTACTGTCCTCAGGAGCTGACAAAGCACTGTGGCCTTCTGAGCTAAGGGGGTGGCTGAGGTCAGAGCATAGCGGCCCGTGAGTCTTCCACAACCAGAGACTCTGGGATTATTTTTCACTCTTCCTGAGTCATAATTCCCCTCCTATCTCTTCTAATTAAAGTATAATTTCCACAGAAGATGGGATTGAAAGACTGAAAGATCCAGAAGCCGAGGAGGACCAGAGCCAAACAGCACCTTCTGATTCTGATGGGAACTCTGTACTCACGAACCCATGGGAGCTGTGGATGCCTGTGTAAGACCTGTGCAAGAACAAGCCAGTCAACGTTCCTGCACAGATAGGGAAGGGGTCCGTGATCTCTTACCCTTCACTGAGGAGTTATGGGCAGTTGGCAACTTATGGGGGAGAATCAGTTTTCTTTTAAAGGGCTTGGCTCCTTGGTAGGTCAACCACACTTCATTGGGTGACCCCACACCCAAAGGAGAAGAGACAATACAAATTGGAGTTGGTGAGTTGTTTAAAGAAGAGGGCACAAAGTTTGGAGTGAATATGCGAGAAGTTGGGGGTGACTACGTTCACAAGACATTGTATAAATTTTTCAAAGAATTAATGAAAATATTTTTCAGAGGAATGGGGAAAAAAAAAACCATGTGGTCCAGAATACTAGAAGAGATGTATTTTCCAGCACCTGTGTGCTACAGAAACAACAAAAACTTCAGGTTTCACTAGCTAGACCTGGGGTTGTAGCCCAAGAGAGAAAGTAGTTCCCCTTGCCTTCAATGACTCCAGTATCGGTCTTGGACCCCCAAAGCAGAGGAAGGCACAGAGGGGTTAAGTGAAGGAGGGGCCAGATCCTGCCATCATGGTCTAGCCTGTTCCATCCCCGAGGCTAGCCATCCCCAGAGGGAATGTCAGCCCTTCACGGTCTCTTCTTATCAGGTGTGACTACACTTAGTTAGCTCTTCAGACCGTAGAAATTTGATGTCAACCTTCACTGGGTGGCCCCACACCCAAGAGAATATAGACAGTGCAAATCGGAGTTGATTGGGTTGCTTAAAGAAGACACAGAGTTCAAGATGAATATGGGAGGAGTCTGGAGAATGTGAAGTCTCCAGACTACAGCTTGTCTAAGGGTGGGATTAGCTTTCTTGGCCTCGAACCCAGGAAGAGAATCTCTATGTGGATGAGAGGTACTTGGTTCTTCCTCTCGTAGGAGTCCCAAATAGAGGCATCTACCAAACGTTCTAGAAGCTTCTCTGGCAAGAATTCAGGTGGCATTTGTTTCTTTCTACTTCTAGCAAAATACTTGGGTGAATAAGAAATGTTTAGGCGATGTATGCAGAAGGGAACGAGGAAGGGAAGGGAAGAAAAGTCCTTAGTCTTAGGGTTTTTTTTTTTTATCACTGTGGTGAAACACCATGACCAACAACAACATGGGGAGGGGGTGGGATTTATTCCATTCACGGTTCTGTATAACAGTTCATCATCAAAAGCAGGGAGGACAGGAACTCACGCAGGGCAGGAACCTGGAGGCAGGAGCTGATGCAGAGGCCACGGAGGAGTGCTGCTTACTGGCTTGCTCCTAATGGCTTGCTCCTCCTGCTTTCTTATAGAATCTCAGACCATCCTCCCAGGGGTGGCCCCACCCACAGTGGGCTGGGCCTTCCCCCATTGATCTTTAATTAAGAAAATCCACTGCAGCCTGATTTTTTAAAAAGAGATTTTATATGCTTGTTTTATGTAAGTGCACTGTCGCTGTCTTCAGACACACCAGAAGAGGGCATCAGACCCAAAACACCTATTGCTCTTAACTACTGAGCCATCTCTCCAGCCCCTACAGCTGGATCTTATGGAAGCATTTTTTCAACTGAAGTCCCCCCCTTTCCAATAACTCTAGTTTATTTCAAGTTGATATAAAACTAGCCAGGACAGTCAGTATCTGCTACTTTTTGTTTTGTTTTTCTGTTTGTTTGTTTGTTTGTTTGTTTGTTTGTTAGGAGAAAAAAGGGCAGTCTCATACCATAGGGGTAAGACTGGAGCAGTAATTGGGGGATCCAAACCCTATATTCATCTTGGGAACCCAACAAATCAGTTTCTTTCCAGAGATGTGGTGTTTTTCCCTGTAAGACAACATCACCCCATGTACTTGTTACCTTCCTGTTGCTGTGATAAAATACCATGACCAAAGGCAAGGTAAGAAAGAAAGGGTTTCTTTTGGCTTACAGCTACAGAGGGATAGTATCCATGATGGCGGAGCAAGCATGGCATAGTAACAGCAGTAGGGGGCTGGATGACCACATCTTCACCCCACACAGCAAGCAGGGTGAAGTGGGACCAGGCTATAACCCCCTAAAGCCCATCCTCTAGTGAGGTACCTCCTCTGAAAAGACTTCTCAGTTAAAGGTTCCATAACTTACCCCCAAAGGGTGCCACAAACTAAGGATGAATGTTCAAATTGGTAAGCCTATTGAGGGGGGCAATTTTATTCAAACCACTACACTCTGCTCCCAAGGGTACTTGTTGTTCCTCTAGGGTGACTGTAGCCCTTCCCTTAATGCCAGTTATATCAGAAAGGCCCGGTGTTCTAGTTTAGAAAGGAGTATGCTATAACCTGGTCTGGAAGCCAAGTGTAATGGTTTGTATATGCTCGGCCCAGGGAGTGGCACTATTAGAAGGTGTGGCCTTGTTGGAGCAGGTGTGTCACTGTGGGTGTGGGCTTTAAGACCCCCATCCTAGCTGCCTGGGAGCCAGTGTTCTGCTAGCAACCTTCAGATGAAGATGTAGAACTCTCAGCTCCTCCTGCACCATGCTTGCCTGGATGCTGCCATGCTCCTGCCTTGATGATAATGGCTGAACCACCTGTAAGCCAGCCCCAGTTAAATGCTGTCCTTTACAAGACTTGCCTTGGTCATGGTGTCTGTTCACAACAGTTAAATCCTAACTAAGACACCAAGGATGGTCTTGTTGCCCTGGAGAAGTCTCCTGTCTTGGAGGCTCAGAGTTCACTCTTGTCTGAACCTTGGGACTGATCTGGCTGCATGTTTGAGCTGCTGTGGCTACACAAGGCTCACATCTATATCCATGCACCACATCCCATTCCCACCATGAGAAAAGGGCCAGTGGAGATGAGCTCTGCAGGGTCTGCAGCCCACAGCCCCTCACATGAAGCTTGAGGAGATGCAGAAAGGACTCTATTAAAATGGATGTCAGCGCCTCGGTCAGCCCTCACCCAGCAGCTTACACTAAATTATTAAACAGCGGCAAGGACGCTGGGGGCTTTGCCATTCGCTAACAGATGGGTTTGGGCCACATCTGTGTGTGTGGTGCTGATGGAAAGGCAGCAGGGAGTGAGGGTGGCCTGGAGTGCAGAGACCAGTGGGAAAAAGAACTCCAGGACCCCCCACCGGACACTCCTGCCTTACCCTGCAGTTCCTCCCCACCCCTCCACTTCTTGTTCCCTGCCAAGGGACTCTCTTAAGTCCAGCAGGAACCTGCTGCCCAGGGCAGCAATGTCAATAATCAATGTTGCATGAGGGCTGCCTTTGTGTTCAGCACTTCATGTGAATTATTTTATTTAATCTTCACAGTGATCCCACACACACAAAAAAAGGTGTCGCTAATAACCTTTTACAAATGAACACACAGATCTCTTCGGGTGGTTCATTGCCCAAAGTTGAATGCTTTACTAAGTGACAGACAGGGCTGAGACCTATGACCCCTGGATATCTGCAGCCGCCCCTCTGTCCTGTCTCCTTGGTCTCTGTCTACCCATTCCAGGTCCTTAGCAGCTCTTGCAGCCCTGTACCCTACACTGTGGGTAGATTAACCTAGTGGTTGGGGAGGTTCAACTATAGGGATAGAGGATACTGATGCCCCAGTGAGGAGGGGAGGAGACAGCCAGAACAAGTCCTCCAGGCTGGAAAGCCTTCAGCTCATGAACGGAACCTTGGGAATGAAAACAAGCTCTTCCCAGGACCCAAAGGAGAGACAGCTATCATGGGTCCAGTCCACTGCCAGTCCCCTGGCCTCTCGAAGCAGTGTCCAGATGTCCCTTGTCATTACTATTTATTGTAATTGCTGCATTTTATTAGCATTCAATCTCCAAGGAGCATTAGGGTAAAAAATGTCACTTCATTTAAACCCACGAATGACTGAAGATTTGGAATAAGGAACAGTAAACTCAGTGTGGGGGGTGGGGTCGTGGCAACAGGAAGCAGGTTCAGACTGAAGCCAGTCAGGGGTCTTGGTGGTATTTGCTTAGCAGCCAAACAGAACCAAACCGCCTTGGGATAAACACCACCCAAGCAGCAACGCTGAGCAGTTCCAACAGCTCAAATCTCCTAGATTAGTGAGGGTGGACAGCTCAGTCAAACTCCCTGGTCCGTGGAGGCTCGGGCAGAAGCGTAGGCCACGTCTCCCATATACAATTTCCTCTGTGCCTGCAGCTGCACCTGTCTTAGAAGCACTATAGTGGGACTCTGGCCTGCTCCCTGACAAGTCCCCCCCCCAACCCTGCTGCTATTCCCACCTTCTGTCCCCCAAGCCCACTCCTAGCTCTGACAAAGCCCATTTCTCCACGGAACTTTCAGCAATAGGGGATCACTGGCCCGCAAACCTTCCCAGTTGGGAGTTCTTGAAGATCCTTTTCCTGGCTCCCTTCCTGCCTTCCCTCCCTTCTCATCCTCTTGGACACTTGCAGCCTCCCTGCATGAAAGGAGTCCCAGGCAGGAAGGCATTTGCCAGACAGGAGGCAGCTCTCTTTCTACTCTCACCTACCTGCCCAGGGGAGGCACCAGCAGGATATCCTGTTATCTGGTACCTCCACCACCCTTGAAAACCTTGAAGGGAGGGAAATCCTTAAGATGGTTGTTTGTTAGCAGCCCTTGATGGCGTTAGCAGGTGAGAGAGCAAGCGTGGTAAAATATAGATTGGGGGTGGGGGTTGGGGGGAGGCACAAACCACGCTGCCATTTGTCCTGTTCCAAATGTCATTATGCGTTCCATCGCGGCATATTACTGAGATGATTAGGGGCATCAAATGACTTCTGAAAAATGATTATATGCCATTAAAGGCATTAGTCTGTCTGAAGCCAGCACAAACAAATGGCCGTGCAAGATGACTCATTAGCTGAGGAGGCCGGGAGATGAGACAAGAGATACAGGGCAATTAGCACAGGCAACAGGTTGCAGGGGTGAAGGCTGCTGAACCCAGATCTGTGCTCAGTGGACGGGGACCAGGACCCTGATGGCGCAGGGGATCTGTGGGATTCAGGCTGTTCCCGAGGGGGGAGGGACAGGGCTGAGGACATCAAGGGCCCAGCTTGCTAATGACAACAGTGTTCTAGTCATCTACAACATGCAAAGAGGGGAATGAGGCAGATGGCCCTTCAGGTTATAGCAAAGGACATTTGGAGAGGAAAAGGAAACAGGGCTAAGTTTCACCACAGAGATGCAGGATGCTGATGCAGGATGCTGATGGATGCCATAGCAGAGGTCCCTTGGGGGGATTTTCCAATTGACTCTTTAAAAAAAAAAAGAAAGAAAGAAAAGAAAAAATTGGCTTGGGAATCACAGTGTAATTTACGATGATAGGAACATTTAGAGGAGCTATCGTTTGGGAGATTAAAACACATTCTTTGACTATATACCAACAAAACGGCTTCGATATGACAGCAGAAAAGGGAAGAGAGGAGAAAGCCAACCTTTGCCAGGGATCTGAACTCCAGCCCCAGCCTGAAAGCTCAAGGTCCGTTCCACTCCGCTGGATTTTGCTCCTGGCAGTCAAGCTGTGGCTTTGAGGAAGTGTAAGGAGCATGTGAGACCACTGTCCCTTCTCCAGACTGTGGGGTGTCCGATCCTCTGGGGACACTTCAAAGCAGGCTGTGAGCCAAGAGGTCTCAAGAAACCTAAATCATGCCTGACCCCCTGCATTCCCCTCTTCCTTCTTTCCTCCCTCCCCTTCCCTCCATTCCTTTCCCCCTCCCTCCCTCCCCCTTCCTCCATCCCCTCCCCCTTACTCCTTCCTTCCCTCCCCCTTACTCCTTCCTTCCCTCCCCCTTCCCTCATCCCTCCCCCTCCCTCCATTCTCCTTCCCTCCATCCCTTTCCCCTCCCTCTGTTTTCCCTCCCTCCTTCTCTCCCCCTCCCTCCTTTCCCCCTCTCCCCCTCCTTCTACACCAGCATCCAGCAGCATGACCTGAATGTGAAATGTCCCCCCACAGGCACATGGCTTTGAACTCTTGGTCCCCAGTAAGTGGAAACTTTGGGACGTGAGACTGGCAGACTATGGGGCTATGAGGAGAGGGGTTACTGTTATAGCCAGCCCATGTCACAAACTTCATCATGCTTCCTGCTCAGCGCCATGTAACAAGGAGCTGTCACATGCTTCCTCCCACCATGGAGCCACCCACCACCATGTTTCCTTCACCCCTCCACTGTGAACCCCAGTAAATCACTTGAATGACACCTAGAGTGACTGTACTGGCTAGTTTTGTGTCAACTTGATACAGCTGGAGTTACCACAGAGAAAGGAGCTTCAGTTGAGAAAATGCCTCCATGAGAACCAGCTGTAAGGCATTTTCTCAATTAGTGATCAAGCGGGAAAGGCCCCTTGTGGGTGGGACCATCCCTGGGCTGGTAGTCTTGGGTTCTATAAGAGAGCAGGCTGAGCAAGCCAGGGGAGGCAAGCCAGTAAAGAACATTCCTCCATGGCCTCTGCATCAGCTCCTGCTTCCTGACCTGCTTGAGTTCCAGTCCTGACTTCCTTTGGTGATGAACAGCAGTATGGAAGTGTAAGCCGAATAAACCCTTTCCCCCCCCCAACTTGCTTCTTGGTCATGATGTTTGTGCAGGAATAGAAACCCTGACTAAGACAGTGGCAGCCAGCCTGCCTAGCCTGGCCTTGGACCTCTGAGGTCATCATGGTATACTAAGCTTGATGCAGCTCAGAGAGCCCTGTTCTTCATATACAAGAAAACAGTCTCATCCTGGAGCTGAAGCAAGGCCTATGGGCTTTGTCTCTGGTCCTCTGGCCATGCTCTGAGCTCTGTGTTTGAGCTTTCGTTCACACATGTGAGGCAGGTACAGTCATAAGCTGCATTTCACAGGTGAAGAACAGAGATCACACACAGACTCCACGCCCACACCACATACCTAGCCAGGAGGGACCCAGGCAGGGATCCTCCCCAAAAGGGGACCAGAAGACACAGCTCCCCTGCAGACACAAGTCCAGAAGCATCCCCACATTCTCCAGCAAGCAAGCCCTCTGTGGCCATGCACAGGCTCCCAAGGTGACCCAAGTTACAGGGATGCTTAGTGTCCTAAGCTGTTCCGGGGACAGACACCCTGAGGTCACCGGGGAGAGGCAGGCCAGGGGTTTGAGAGTTACTATGCTGTCTGCCTTGGAATATGGGCTGCAGATGGGCCCACAGGTCCCCATCCAGCTGCATGGATGATGTTTGAGGGCCAGATCTAGCTGTAGAGACTGCAGGTCAGAGGTTCTCAACGAACACACAAGAATATCCTGAGGAGCTGTTAAAAACTGGTGATGCCAAGCTTGTGGTTTTGTTTTTTTGTTTTGCTTTGTTTTTGTCTTTCTATGTCAGAATCAGTGTCCACCAGCTAAGAACAGTGGTGGATCTCCAGCAGCCCTCCCTGCCTCCTCCCTCTAGGCCTCACCGGGGACACACACCCCACTTTGCAGGGGCTCTTCCTCTTTATGGAATTTGCCTTTGTTCTTTATGTTGCTTTGAGCTCCGGTCCTGGGAAAGCATGTCAGGACTGTGGCTCAAACGGGTTTTCCTTCTCCTTCCTTCCTTCTATCCTTCCATCCTTCCTTCATCTTATTAGAAAATCATGAAGTCATTTTCTGCTGTTTGTTGGGTCCCCCCCCCCTTCTCACTAAGACACCCAGGGAAATGATATCTGATGATGGCTCTGTCGGTCTCTCAGCTGCAACAGGGCATGAATGCTCGTGAGGTTGGTCTGCCGGAGTTCAAGGCCAGCTGCTATAAAAGATTAAAACTAGCCATTTGTAAGACCTCTGCTTCCTCGTCCAACTGCCCTTTATCGTTCTCTTCTTCACACTCAA
The DNA here is from genome assembly GCF_978045245.1 of Mus caroli. Classification (NCBI taxonomy): domain Eukaryota; kingdom Metazoa; phylum Chordata; class Mammalia; order Rodentia; family Muridae; genus Mus; species Mus caroli. The sequence continues at coordinate 7,630,309 of NW_028227268.1, read as the reverse complement.
AAAAAAAATAAAGTAAAATAAAATAAACCAACAGAAAGATAAAGAAACATAGTAAGACACCCCCCCACACACACACACACACATGCCAACCCCACCAGTAGCTGGGAACTACATCTTCTTGTAGATCCTCAGTGAATGGGTGAGCTGTCAAACTTATTTCAAGGTCATTTCATTAATCTCTAGGTCCTTTATTAGCATGTCTTAATTACACATAACGACGGGCTTCGTCTTGACATTTTCCCGTGTGTATATAGTGTAGTCTGAACATTCTCTCCCTTCCACCCTCCCTATCTTGTTCCTCTCTTGACAATCCCCTTCCTTTCCCCAACCACTTCTCCCTTATAAGAATGTATTTGTATGTGCATGTAGCTATTTGTGTGAGTACATGGAATATGTATGTGCACGTGTGTGCACAGGTGCACACACTGACGCATGTGTGTGGGTGTGGAGGCCTGAGGTGGGTGTCAGCTGTTCTCTGCCACTCTCCCCCTAGTCTTTTGAGGCAGGGTTTTCCCCCCCTGCGTCCCCCCCCCCCCCAAGCCTAGACTTGACAAACCCTGGCAATCCTGTCTCTGCCTTCCTCAGAGCCCAGGTTGCAGGCACACGCTGGACACCCAACTTGTTAGCTGGATGCTAGGATCCAAACTCCAATCCTCATAATTGTACGACAAGTGTTCTTAAACCCTGGGCCCTTTCTCAGTCCCCCTTTGGTTTTCATGTAATTTTTATGACCCAAAGGGTTTTGCTAGAATTGCTTACAGTAGCCTGGGTAGAAGTTTGTTTACAGGACCATGTATACCTTGCCAGTGGCTAGATCACTCAAGAAAATATCACTCCTGTCAATCATTATCTGCAGATAAATCCCCAAGGAGTGGGCCCAACATGGCAGGGTGGTATCAGGCCCAATCATTTTATTAGTTTGTTTTGTTTGGGTTTTGAGACCGAGTCTCAGAATGGCCTAGGACTCACTAAATAAGCCAAGTTGGCCACAAAATCACAGGGATCTGCTAGCATCTGCCTCCCAAGTTCCCCAACAAACGTCACCCTCCTCATTGGAAAAGCAAACCCTGGTCTCCTAAGTGCCCAGCAGGGACACTCGTGTGTACTAAAGAGGAAGTCAGCCTGAAGTGCCACACCCTGATTCTGCCTTTCCTTCTGCAGCTGAGTCTTTTTTTCTTTCTTTCTTTTTTAAAGTCAAACCAACACCCAGCCTCTCTCCAAAATCCAGTGAGTCACAAGAATATTCCAGTCCCTCTTCCAGGTCCCCCTCTACTTGATTGAGGAGGCTCTTCCGAGGCTGGTTAGCTGGCAAATGCTGAGACACCTGGGAAGCCCACTACCCAAAACCCTCCTTGTACCTGCACTTATCACAACTTGGGTTTTCTGGGTTGCTCAATCTGCAAAGCCCTGACCCAGGACACTCAAGGATCTACAGTTGCCCTACTGCCCCTGGTCCAGAAGGCTTTGCACTCCCACTACTCTTAATGGGCCAGGATCACCTGCCTCCCTTCTGTCATCTGGTGATGAAGTGGAGCCAGGATGCATAGTGGTTCCATTGGGTTCTGGTCTGGCTGGAAATGCCGGGAGTGTTGCAGCTCTTAGAAGAGAAGGGAGCAGGTTTGGGCATCCAGTGCAGGGAAAGTAGCCAAGGTCCTGGAGTTCTTGTCAGCTACTGGGGTAGCACCAGGGCCAGGGCCAGCAGCAGAGGCAGTGGTAGCAGGTCCGAGGTCCGAGGTCCAGCGATGAATGGAGGGAGGGAGGGAGGGAGGGAGGGAGGGAGAGGGAGAGAGAGAGAGAGAGAGAGAGAGAACACACTTTTCCCCAAGTGTTATGGATCAGTAAAATCAGCCACTCTCTCAGATCATCCTTGGTGAAATAACTTGTGAGCTTTATTCCATATGGACAGGGACTATGTAAACATTAAGGAGTCAGATGGGATTTATCGATAAATGTTTCCTATTGGCTCGGTTTGAGATGTAAGCAATGCTTTATCTGCACGGGGAAGGACTCCAGCTGTTTCCTTACATGACTGTCTGCCATGGTCCTCATCGGAATGTCAGAGTTACATATTCCAGAGCAGGCACTGTAGGCGAAAAATTTTTGCAGCCAATTTTAATAAACGTTCAACCTCTCCTCTTGCCCACCTCCCACCAGAGGCAGTAGAAGAGAAAAGTTATTAGGGTATGGAGGAAGTGGACCTGTTTAGCAGTCGTTCTTTGGGAGCAAGCTCAATCTTCTTTCTCAGCAGTTCAGTCCTGTAGCAAACACCAAATAGAACTCAGCAGACCAGTCCTCTAGGCAGGCAGACACCAGGCACGAACCAACAGCTGTAGTTCAATCCTGAAGAATCCATAAGGTTCACCACCTGGCCTGAGGCGAGGCTAATATAAGAGCCTCAAAGTAGTTCTTGTGTGAGTTTCTCTCAACGTCAGCATTACCACAAGCTGAGCTCACCAACATTATGAAGGCAAACCAATACATGTGTGTCGTTAACAAAGAACAGGGAGGCAGAGCAAACCACACCAATGACCAGTGCTCATCTGTCACCGTCTGTGGGGTTCTACTCCTTCATCACGGATCCTTTCACGTGTGTCGGCTTCAGAAAAACATTCTTCCACGTGTCTGCTTTAGCAAGACTTCCTTTCACCTGCCCCAGCAAAACATCACTTGACTTAACTGATCTTCCAAAGAAATTAGAAGTTTCCATTTCAAGGAACAGAAATGGGTAGGGAGCGGCTTGTCTCCTGCCGATCTCAAGTCTCTGAGGGTCCCAGGGGCTGAGCTCACTCAGCCTTACCAGTTGTGTCTGGTGGAATGGCCCACTTGCCCTATATCCTTCCAGCCCGTTTCTCCCCAGGGCAAGAGGTTTTTCAGATACCGTTGAGAAATTCTCACAGCATCTGCCTGGTACTGACTATTATTTCCATTTTATAGAAAAGAAAACTGACAAGTGTATAGAGCTCCTACCACTAGGACACTGGACTGTGACACTGTTTTGGTCTGATTAGAAAACTTTCTTGTCATTGGAAATAGTAAAGAATTATTTTCCGGGCTGGTGAGATGGCTCAGTGGGTAAGAGCACCCGACTGCTCTTCCAAAGGTCCAAAGTTCAAATCCCAGCAACCACATGGTGGCTCACAACCATCTGTATTGAGATCTGACTCCCTCTTCTGGAGTGTCTGAAGACAGCTACAGTGTACTTACATATAATAAATAAATAAATAAATAAATAAACAAATCTTTAAAAAAAAAAAGAATTATTTTCCAAGAAAGGTGGGATCGGGACGCTCAGACTTGTGCTAAGTTGTGCTAAAGAGCTCTTTTGAGATCATATTAATGAGAGAACCGGGTGGATGTTACCAGTGTAACAAATCTGGGAAAGATCCATTTACAGAGAGAACAGAAAAAATGGGCCTGAGACCAAGAACAGACTAACCTGGCCCATTCCTCAGAAAGACCAAAATCAATGCAATCTCGGGATGGAATTTATTTGCATGTCTATGGACTAGAATGTTCTGCATTGTTATTGGGTATGTCTTACATGGTCATAAAATATCTCCAAGGCACTAACAGGCCACAGCCAGCCAGCCTGCCTGCCCTCTCCACACCCTGTTCTCCTTCTGTGACACCCACTGATGCTTTGACTCAGACCAGATTTCTATACAGGTGCGTACGGCCATAAAGTGTGTGGGTTGCAAAGTTAGTCCCCAGATTTGCATGTTGAGGGTATTGAGAGGCAGAACTTTGAAGGAGAGTCCTGGGGACTCCTTCCTCAGGTATAGGTTGATGCTATATTATGGAAGACACAGCTTAGTTACGACGAGAGCGAGTAAGTGTGGCATGTGTGGGACCCTGGTCTGCTTTGCCTTTTCATGGACTTTCTGGCTCCTCCATGCTATCAGAGGGTGAGAGGAAGGACCTAGCCAGGTGCAGACACCTAAGTGGTTGGACAATATTGCTCATAAATGATCTCTCCTGTGGTATTCTAAGATACAGACAGGAAACTAGCAAAGAGAGGAGGGCTTGACAAGGGTCTGCGTGATCCTGGTGCCTCACTCTGCCTGGTGTGGGCTGTGGGTGTGAAGACATAGCCATCAAATTTCTAACTGGGCATTGATTTGTGAGCTAAGAAAAAAAGACATTAGCCCAAGGCGTGTGATCAGGCCATGACAACATCCGGGTCCTGTGGAGGCACTAAGCCCAGCTTTGCTGAGTGCTTAATCCCTCAGGCCCTCCCTCAAGCAGTTTAAACACATTTATCTGCCTGCGAGGAAGGCAGATTGCTGCTCCATCCAGCAGGTGAAGAAGCTGAGGAACACAACTGGTCACACTGATAGTTCGAGGCAAAGCCAGATGCAGACTTCAGAGCCGGTACATGAAGCTCTGCCTTATAACCAGCCTGCATGCCAAACCTAAGATGATTCATGGAGCGAAACTGCCATCAGGCTGAGCCTTTACAGGTGGGGAGCCCTTAAAAGGTTCTAGAGTCTAGATATAGAAGGATCTAGAAGGCTCTCTCTCTCTCCCTTGTATTCCTGAGTATCCTTAGCATTGCCTCCAGCTACCAAAGCCAATACCTCTACAACTTTTTATTTCCCTCAGAATCTTGACTTACAAACCCTCACTATACCTAAAATGCATCTCAGTTCATCTACACAGGTAGGACTATTGGGAGCAGGCACCACTGGGACAAAGGGAGGTCTAGTGACACTGACCCACACAAAGCCCAGGAAAGACTGTCCAGTACCCACTAGCACCCAATACAGGCTGGTACTATCAGCTCCATTCTACAAATGGGCAAACAGCAACAAAAGAAGCAATGGGGCTTTGTCAAGATTGCTGACCTGTTACCACCCCTTAGCAAATGACAGAATCAACAACCAATCTAATGGCTTTGCTCCAATCCTGAGAGGACCTTATGAAGTCACCCAAGGCCTGGGGAGATGTCCTTAAGCCACCTGAGGGCTGGAGAGATGAGTCTATCGATAAAGTGCTTTCATGAGAAATTGAATTCAGATCCCCAGCACCCATGTAAAAAAAAGCCAGGCATGGCTGAGCTCATCTGAAATCTCACTTTTGGGGAGTCAGAGACAGGAGAATCCCAGGGGCTTGCTCAGCAAGTAGTCCAGCCAAATTGGTGAGCTTTGGGCTCAATAAGAGACCCTATCTCAAAAAAAAAAAAAAAAAAAAAAAAAAAACCAGACAGAGGAAGACACTCAATGACAATCTCTGGTCTCTTCATGTTTATGTATACATACACACACATTCACACACACACACATATCACACACTACCACCCATCCATACACACTCAAAAAACACACACAGGCACACATGCATCTGGCCTCTGCTTTTGATCAGAACTCAGTGACTGGTGATCCCAGGAGACCAGGGCTTCTGGGGCTGACACCAGGCCCCCCATCGGCTTGTGCTTAGCTTGAAAATGTAGCCATGTGGAGCCTTTAACACTTAACAGCAAGGACCAGGTGAGCACTATGCAGGGAGCACCAGCTCCCACCTAGCTGGGGTCTCATGCAGGTGAGCCTGCTCCCTGCTGCAGCACCACTGGACTTGGCTCGCTGACTGCCAGCCCCTCTTGCCACTGTGTGTACTGCATACGTGCACAAATCCAGTCGATGTAGCCAAAAAGAAAACTCAAAATGTCAGATCTGCAGAGATGGTTCAACTGAAGGGATATTGATTGTCACAGAAAATATTCTCATGTTATTCACCTACTTAGGCCGCCCCCTAGGCACATGTGAATTCATCAAATATTGTCATGGCGTATAATAACACTGGTGCTCAACATTGTTGTGATATTAGGGCTTTGGTCCTTGTCTTAATTAGGGTTTTAATGCTGTGAACAGACACCATGACCAAGGCAACTCTTATAAGGAGAACATTTAATTGGGGCTGGATTATAGGTTCAGAGATTCAGTCCATTATCATCAAGGCAGGAGCATGGCCGCATCCAGGCAAGCATGGTGCAGGAGGAGCTGAGTGTTCTACATCTTCATCTGAAGGCCGCTATGAGGAAACTCACTTCCAGGCAGCTAGGATGAAGGTCTTAAAGCCCACACCCACAGTGACACACCTACTCCAACAAGGCTACACCTCCCTATAGTGCCACTCTCTGGGCCAAGCACATACAAACCATCACAAGGCCGGGCGTGGTGGCGCACGCCTTTAATCCCAGCACTCGGGAGGCAGAGGCAGGTGGATTTCTGAGTTTGAGGCCAGCCTGGTCTACAAAGTGAGTGCCAGGACAGCCAGGGCTACACAGAGAAACCCTGTCTCGAAAAACCAAAAAAAAAAAAAAAAAAAAAAAAAAATCACAATCCTGCTCACAATACCTGCCCCAGCTGAAGTAGTGGCAGGGGTGGAGGAGGGGAGATAAATACCAACAAGAAGTCATACCCGGGCATTTCTCTCAAGACAAGCACCTTCCTATGCAGCAAACAGAGGGACGGACTTTCCACACAACCACAGGAGGGAAACAGGGAGGAGATAGTTGCAGACACTACCCAGATGGAATTAGACCCAAGAATCACTCTGAAATACAAGTTAGAAAATGAACTTAGATGTGTCAACACTGAAGCCAGAACCAGCTCCACTCCATCATGGTGGCTGGGAGCTGACCTTCCGGCTTCCGCCTTGCTTGGATTATAAAAGAGTCCTCTCTTGGCTTCTGCTTTGCCATGTCAGTGCCATGGACTATGGCGGAGTGCTTGTGGCTTCTGCCTTGCTCTGTCAGTTCCATGGATTTTGCATCCACTGTTGTCCCACCAAGGACTCACAATGATCTGTAGGAAAATCACAAGGCTGAGGCCAAGCTGGGCTACCAAGCAAGTTCAAGAGCAGCCTGAGCAGTTTACTGAGGTCCTGTCTCTCAAAAGTCTTTTGATTTTTTTTTTCTACCAGAAAAGGTGAAGATTCAAGCCAGTGGTAGAGTGTGAAACTCCTTCAGTCTCAAGTGTCAATCAATCAGTAAGCAAAGCAAGCTGAGGCTAATTAAAATTAAACAGATTGCTTTGATCCTGGGCCACTGGGGGCCTTTATCATCCTGCCAGTCAAGACCCCTGTTGACTGCAGCCCACCAAAATAGCTGTTAGCCATTTTCCAGCTGAGCAAGCCAAGGCTCAGAGAGTGAGTGACCTGTTCAAGGTCAAAAACCATTGGGCGATGGGATGAGATAGAAACAGCCAGCCAGTCTGACCAGCGCCATCCAAAAGGTGGTCATGAAAAGCATCCTTCCAGCTCCGCATCCACTTCGGCCTCTCCTGAGGCTCAGGCTCTGTGGGTCATTTAGGAAAGGGTTTAAAGAGGTTCACAGACTGGCTGACTACAGGAGCCCCTTTCGTCAGGCATAATCACATTGACTTGGTATTGGAGTCTCTGCCATTTCCTGATCTCCAGGGAGCCTCCTGGGTGTGGCTTACCCAACCCAATGGTGTGCACCCCTAGGAAACCCAAACCCACTAACTGCTCAGAGGCTGGTACTTCTAACCCTCAGTCTTCCTCTCCAGGGCCACCTTAAAGCAGACAACTGAGAAAAGCAGGCTGGAGTCCATTGCCTCTCTCCCCACTGCCTGACTGAACACCTGTTCTGGAACATACAGCCCAGAGACAGAAGCGGTCCATGAATCGGTTCATTCAGCCTGCGGGGAATAGATGCTAATCACCTTGGGTAACAGCTCCTCTCCTTATCCTGTGCTCACCCCAGCTGCCCATAATTTCTGGCTTGATTGAATGCTTTGGCTGGAGTCCTCCACAGGTGCAAGAAGTGGGGGATTTCGTTCCCAGGAGCTCTTGCTGGGAGCCAGTTCCATCAGTGAGATAAGGATGGGGGAGGCTCCTGGCCTCAGTGTGGGAATAGCAATAAAAGCTCACGTGAGAAGGGTTGGCCAGGGCTGCTGATGGGGTAATTAATTCTACTTAAGTGAAATGTTACTAATAATTAAATGTACTAATTAAGAAAAATTGGATCAGCTGTGGTTGGTGTGGCAAAGCCAGACTCCTACGCACATGTTTCTTGGGCAGGTTCCTGCCAAGAGTACATGGGACCAAATGTGACCAAACGTAACCAACACTGTCCCTTTGGGGCCCAGTAGAAACCACAGGAAGCAGGAACTGGAGAGACCTTCACAGGAGGAAGAAGCCGGCCAGGGCTGGAGAGAAGCCTGTAGAAGACTCTAGAAGGTTATGGTGTAAGTCAGAAGGCTCTGGATCCTGACCCGTCTGCTCATCTCCCACCAAGGCTGGGAAGGCTGTGCCAGGAGGGGGCAGCAGAGAGCAGCTGTAGGAAGGGAGACAAGCAGCTAGGATGAGGTGGGCGATGGGAGACCCCAGAGATGGAGGAGAGACCAGAAGAGAAGCTAGCTCCACATGTCACTAGCAAAATTCACCCTGAGGCAGTTTTTTTGTGGTCCAGACCCTGTTGGATGTCCTAGTTAAGGTTTCTATTGCTGGGGGGGTGGGGGAGGGGGGCCTTATTCTGCTCACATTTCCATAGCCTCTCATTGAAGGAAGTCAGAACTCAGGAACTCAAGCAAGGCTAGAACCTGGAGGCAGAAGCTGATGCAGAGGTCATTCGAGGATGCTGCTTACTGGCTTGCTTCCCAGGGCTTGCTCAGCCTGCTTTCTTATAGAACCTAGGACTACCAGCCTAGGGATGACATTACCCACAATGGGCAGGGCCCTCCCACACTGATCACTAATTGAGAAAATGCCTTGCAGCTGGATTTCATGGAGGCATTTCTCCAACTGAAGCTCCTCCCCCTCTCTCTCTAGCGTGTGTCAGATTGACACACGAAACCAGCCAGGAGGCACCATCCCAGGCCTCTCTCCACTAGATGCCAGGAACAAACCAACTATACCAATCCAGTATCTCTAAGGCGAGGGGGGTGGCTCCGTTGACAAAGAGCTTGCCGCAAAATTGTGAGGAGCTGAGTTCAATGCCCAGAACTTGTGGAATAGTCAGTCACAGTGGTCCATACACGTAATCCCAGCACTGGAGAAGCAGAGACAGATTCATTCAGGAGGCGAGCAGGCTAGCCGGTCTAGCCAAAACAGCATACTACTGGCTCTGGTGAGAGACCTTGTCTCAACCATAGAGTGGCGGGCTAGGGAAACAGTTCAGTAACAAAAGTACCTGATAATGAATCTCTACCATCCAGGAAAAAAACAAGAACCAAAAGGTTGAGGGTGGACTCCGTAACCCCGGTGCTGGAGGGTGGACTCTGTAACCCCGGTGCTGGAGGGTGGACTCTGTAACCCCGGTGCTGGAGGGTAGAGGCAGTAGATAGATCCTGGGGCTTGCTGGCCAGACTAGTCTAACTGTAGGTTTGTGCTTTAGATTTATGGAGAGATAGCCTGTCTCAAAAAATAAGGTAGAGAGCCATAGATGTTTTAAGTCAACCTCTGGCTCATAAATGTGCACACGTGCATACAGTGCACATACTACACAGTCAAACACACACATGCATTATACTACTCACACACAAAACAAGATCTGAAGAGTAATTGAGGAAGACACTCAATGTTCACACACACACACACACACACACAAATGTGGGCACAGGCAACACATACATTCTATATCATATATATGTGTGTGTGTATATATTCTATGTACTATATATGTATAATATATATACACATATACATGTATATTATACTACTCCAGTTACGGGCACTGTCCAGAGCATGCAGATCCAAAGAGCCAGTGCTCAGGAGAGTGAGAAGGAGCAGAGGTTGGGGGCAGTTGAGTTAATGAGTCACAGAGTGGGCTCTGAGGCACTGTCGGAGATGCTGAACATTACTAGATTATAGATTTCCTATGACTACTTCCCTGTTACAAGACTTCACTTTGCCTTTTAAAAGAGTCCTTTCATCTCTAAGTTTCAGTCTCTTCTCAAGGTCCACACAGGTCCAAGGGATGGAAAAATGGGTTCTATTCTCCCCAGAGACACACCCCAGATAAAGGAGAAAATGGAAGCGCCTGCCTCTGCTCTGCCAGTTGAGTGATTACCACCAAAATGAGTTTTGTGCATCATAAAGATCCTTACCAAGGTAAGGGACGTTATTACCAAGGCACTCTGTGTGACCTTGTTGGTATTCTGAACGCAGCCGGGGCAGCGCTGGATGCAGAGTAAATGAGCTGAATGAATGTGTGCGCATTAAAGGCGAGCCCAGGCAGGGTCCTAAATGCTGAGGCCCAGACCAGCATCATCACCAGGATGGTGTAAATTAGTAACAAGGCTGCTCTCCCTGGCTTCCTGGGTGCCTGACACACCTGCAGGCACCTGCTCTGTCAATCCTCCCTGCAGTCTTGATTGGAACCTTCCTGCAGATGTGCGGTGGGAAACTGGAACTTTCCATAATTTGCTGAGTTCATTACCCACCACCGGGGAACAAATCACCCACCAAACCTGGCAGCAGAAAGCAGCGGAAAGCACCGTTCTTCTCAGATGGTCTCTGAAGTCTGGGCATGGCTCCACCCAGAGCTGACTTGGGGTCTCTCACAGGCCGCAGATCAGGAGACAGGGTCTTTTCTGAAGGCTCGGAGGATATCCACATCCAACTGAACATGGTTGTTGGCAGGATTCAGTCCTCGAGCGCTGTTGGACAGAAGAGGTTCTTGTTCACTTGGATTTTTCCATCATGGTCGTTTACTTAACTCATCAAAGCCTACAAGCAGGAATGGGGAGGATGTCTCAGTGGTTACTGCACTGACCACCTGATCCGCATGCACGAGGACTGAAGTTTGCATCCCAGAAGCAGTGCAAATCCCAGATAGGTCCAACGTCCCACCTGTAACTCCAGTGCCTAAAGACAGAAACAAAGGGGTTCCGAGACAGGCTGATGAGCTGAACTCATTGAACAATGAGCTCTGGGTTTAAGTTTATCTCAGCAAACTGAGTGGAGAAAGATTGCTGAAGATTCCAGACTCCTGACATCATCACTGGGTCTCTCTATGCATGTGTGCATAAATGTGCATGTGTACATGTGAGCAGATATGCACACATTCGAACACCACACACACACATGAGAAAAAATAAAATTAGAGATTAATAAAATTGAAATCTGTAACAAACAAGCTGGGAAGGCTCTAGACGCTACCAACAAGGTGGGAGTTGTAATCTGACATAGCCTAGTTATAGAAGTGACACGGGATCACCTTGTATGCTCTGTGGGTTAGAAGCAAGTCAGTAAGCTATCCCATTTTCAAAGGAGGGGTGTTACACCAGTGTATGACCCCCTGATGCGATGACCAAAGAGGCCCCAGCTCAGCGTCTGCCTGCTACACTTGCTATGCGGCCCCAGCTAGTAGGAGCTCAGCTGCCTGTGCCCTGGGGCTTCTAAAAAGGACTCAAGGTCATTTCCTTGTTCTTCGATTACATAAGTATTTCCAGGGTAGAAAAATGGTGGAGGAAAAATCCAAGGAAGGAGAGAGAGAGAGACAGAGACACAGAGACAGAGACAGAGACACAGACACAGACACAGACACAGACACAGACACAGACACAGACACAGACACAGACACAGACACAGACACAGACACAGAGAATGCCAAGCTTTCCCCAACCAAGCACTCTGATGAGGCTGGTCCTGCAGGGCACAGCTGGAGCCCCCGCTGCCTCATGGTGTCCTCATTAGAGGTGTGTGAAACTCTGCCTTTTGTTATTTTGCTTTTTTTTGTTTTGTTTTGTTTTTTTTCCATCAGAGCCGAGGAGGAACCCAGGGCCTTGAACCTGCTAGACAAGTGCTCTATCACTGAGCTAAATCTCCAACCCCCGAGATTCTGCCTTTTAGTTGAAGGACTCTGAGCCCCTCCGGAGGAAGCTTCTCCTCATCATGACTGTTAATAGGCTAGGAACAGCCAAGCTTCCACAGTCCCGGGCTGCAGCAACTACTGGCAGAGGCAGCTCTGGTCTCCCTTGCCCTTCTTCATGCCAGCTACACAGTCCTGCCACCACAAAGGGCTGCCCTTGGATGCTCCCCCAAGGCTGGCACAATATGGACCAGGACATGGATTTCCTGGGCACCTGGAAGGCAGGGATGGAGGAACCAACACATCACCACCGGACCTCCTCAGGGAAAGGGTCTCATCTCTTAACCCTGTAGTCCCAATCGAGAATATGCTGCCCAAGGGTGGGCCTCAGTGGATTGGGAATGAATCAGAGGCCTTTGTATAGATGTGACAGACATCCAGTGGCCAAGTACAAGCAGGAAAGTTGGTCCCCAATGGCTTCTCCCCTCCCATCAGTCTTTGACTGAGGGGAGAGATTTCCGAGGACTCTCTTCATTGACCACAAGATCAAAGGACTAGAGAGAATATCTGAGATAAAAAGATGTTGTGAATTTATCATTGCGTATGGGCGTGCGTGCGTGCGTGCATGCGTGCGTGTGCGCGTGTGTGGATGCATATGCATGCCTGCGTGGGTGCATGCAAGTGCGTGAGTGTTAATATGCAGAGCCAGACCTTATTGGTGGGTGTTGTTCTCTATTGCTGTCTTGTTATGTTTTTGTTTTTGTTTTTGTTTTTTTTTTAAGATAGAGTCTTGCACTGAATCCGAGGCTTACCAATTCAGGTAGTTTAACGGGCAAGTGAGGTCCCAGGGATCCTCCTGCCTCATCCTCTTCTGCTGTTGGGAGTACAGGGACAGGTTGATGTGCCTAACTTTTATACATGAGTCCTGAAGGATCAAAAGGTCCTACTGCAGGGCTGGAGAGATGGCTCAGTGGTTAGAAGAGGATGTTGCTCTTGGAGAAGACCTGGAACCATTTGGGGGGCTACATGGTAGCTTCATTTTTTTAAGATTTATTTATTTATTTTAGTATATGAGTACGCTGTAGTTGTACAGATGTTTGTGAGCCATCATGTGGTTGCTGGGAGGACCTCTGTTCACGCCGACTCTGCTCGCTCCAGCCCAAAGATTTATTCATTACTATATGTATGTACATTGTAGCTGACTTTAGACACACCAGAAGAGGGTGTCAGATCTCATTATGGATGGTTGTGAGCCATCATGTGGTTGCTGGGATTTGAACTCAGGACTTCTGGAGGAGCAGTCACTGCTCTTAACTGCTGAGCCAGCTCTCCAGCAGACACACATGATAGTTTCAGAAGATCTAATACCCTCTTCTGACCTCTGCAGGCACAAAGCACACATGGTTGCACATGCCTGCATGCAGACAAAAAAAAATTCACACATAAAATAAATTGAATAAGTCTAATTTAAAAAAAAAAAATCATATGGCATACTTTCTTGTAGAGATGGGACCCGTACAAAAGATGACTCGATTCAAAGAGGGATATCCACCTGTCTCGGGACTGGCACAGCCTCTCTAGGCAGGCTGGTAGCTACATCATGTTTATTTGCAAGCCTGGGTCTTAAAGGGCAGTGCTACACAGTGGACTCCTTGACTCCTCCCTTGGGTAAGTGAATGGCTCCTGGCCCTGAGAAGGCTTGGCTATGCAGAACCAAAGACAGCCTGGCTGCCCTCCACTCCCCTTCCACTCCCCTTCCACTCCCTTTCCTCCAACCACAGCCTGCCTGCCTCTGCCTCCCCAGGCCCTGCCTTCCTGGGCTGGGAGCAAAAGCAGCTTATTGAATTTTTTTGTGAGTATTTTGCATGGCGTCTGATTTACAATTCATAACCTGGATTATACCGCAAGTTCAGCCTTCCAGGGTCGGTGTAATTTAGACCTCAGAAATATTTTGCCATGCATTCAATTCCCCTAACATCCGAGGGAGTGTGGAAATGGAACCCACCCCTGGGGGGGGGGCTAGTGTTGGGGGGGAGGGCTGATGGAAGAGAACACATGGGATGATGAATGGGGTAGGGGGGAGCAGATCAGAGACAATAGAGGGGTGGGAAGAGAAAATGCTAAACCCCAGCAGAGGAAACAAGAATATGCATGAGAAATGGGGGTGGGAGGACAGGAAAAGCCTAGGGACCAGAGCTCCCATCCCCCACGCCCACCATGAGCCCCACTGTCCACAGGCTTTGTCAGCTTTGCTGTGTGGCACTACCTAGACACTGATCACCCCACCTTGCTCTGTCTTGCCTTCTGGGAATATGCACAAATCCCTGAACTGATTTTTGGAAATAGTTTTATGGAGATAACATTAGAGTCTCCTATAATTTTGCATTTCAAGTGCATGATGCAGAAGTTTTTAGGCTACCTGCTCCGTCAGTCTTTTCCTGCATCCTAAGGGGTCACCCTTGGTCTGTTCCCAGAGGGTGCCAGAGCTTTTCACTGATTTGGACTTAAAATAATAAATATTGGTTCTCCAACAGTTCTGGAGAGATGTGGGTCAGGTGAGAGAGAGAGGGAAGAGAGAGAAAGAGAGGAGAAGGAGAGAGAAAGTGAGAGGGGGAGAAAGAAAAAGAAAGAAAGAAAGAAAGAAAGAAAGAAAGAAAGAAAGAAAGAAAGAAAGAGAAAGAGAAAGAAAGAGAAGGGAGGGAGGCAAGGAGGGAGGGAGGATGGAAGGAAAGAAAGAAAGAAGGAAGGAAGTGAGGAAGGAAGGAAGGAAGGAAGGAAGGAAGGAAGGAAGGAAGGAAGGGAGGAAGGGAGGGAGGGAGGAAGAAAAGGAAGGAAGGAAGGAAGGAAGGAAGGAAGGAAGGAAGGAAGGAAGGAAGGAAGGAAGGAGAGAAGGAGAGACAGAGACAGATAGAGAAAGTGGAAGGGCCCTGAGTTTAATCCCAAAACCACAGGTAGCAAAAGACACCCGTGTGCCCTAAATCCAGAAGGACCTCATCTGTGTTCCTTAACTTAGCTACATCTGTAAGGTTTTCAGAGGCCAAGACAAGAGGATTGCCACAAGTCTGAGGCTAGCCTGAGCCACCTTGTGACCCCCAGGCCAGCCTGAGTCACAGAGTGAGACTGTCTCAAAAAACATTGAATAAATAATAAAGTCTTTATTCATAGGTGCTAGAGAGTAGGCTCTTTTGCATATTGGAGGTACCACTTAACCCCCTGCCTTCCTCAATTGCCCCGCCCCCAGCTCCTGGAAACCATTAATCTGTTTTCCACATCTATAGATAGATTTGCCTATAATGGACATTTCTATGAAAGGGACCCTGCGATCTGTGATCCATTGTGATTGGCTTCTTTTATGTAACATCATGTCTACATGAAGCCTATCAGGACCTCTTTTAACTATTGGTCATTATCAATATGGATACCCTGCATCTCCATGGTCCTGTGTCAGTTGCTGTCCATGCTATTTCTATTCTTAAGCTATTCTGGACAATGCCACCCTAAAAATCACTGAAGAACTGCTAACAACATCTACTGTTAGAGAAAGATCAAGACGCTCATATTGGCTTCCTTAAGGCCCAAGGTCAAAGTGTACACAGTAGCCAGCTCCCACAGGTTAAAGTGTATACAGTAGCCTGCTCCCAAAGGTCAAAGTGTATACAGTAGCCTGCTCCCACAGGTCAAAGTGTATACAGTAGCCAGCTTCCACAGGTTAAAGTGTACACAGTAGCCAGCTCCCACAGGTCAAAGTGTATACAGTAGCCAGCTCCCACAGGTCAAAATGTATACAGTAGCCTGCTCCCAGATGTTTCTAGTGTTCTCCCACCTCCAGCCTGCTGTTCTTACTGCCCTGTGATCCCTTCCTTTGAGTACCATGACTTCTCTAATAGATGTGGTAAAAGGGATGGAAGGTCACTCTCAGGATCAAGCCACAAAGCACTTGACCTCTGACCTGCTCCCTTAATGAAGCAAGCCACCCTGCTGTGCATTGCCCTGTTAAGAAACCCTCCTCCTAAAGACCAGAGAGCAGACCACAGCCCACAGCCCCATCAGTGCGGAGGTGTCGCGAGCCAACCAGCGGCTCACATGTCTGGGTTCGAGCCTGGGAGGCAACCTGGAACTGAAAGAAAAGAGGGAACCTAGGCGAGTTGAGAAATAATGGAACCAAGACAAGCTAGTTTGCTCAAGGTTCTCATCTTTAATGGCGGCAGATAGGAGAGGGGAGGCCCATTCCGACCAATTCATCCTTGGACCCCAGCTGCAGGTAACCACGTGTAGTCTTCATAGTCTTCCAATAGCTAGGGTGACTCCCAGCAGGTAGCAGCAGCGACAGCAGCTGAACAATAGCGTGATCCAGGGAGGCAGGCTCCACCCTAGGTAATCTCCTTAGTGGCAGCAAAGTCAAGGTCTGGCTCAGCCTGCTTCAGGCTTGTTGGAGGTTACACGGAGGCCTTCCAGAAACCATGTGAGCATAGAGTCGAATCTTCTCCAGCCACCACTAGAGGCTTTGGCCCCAGCATGCAGCCCTGTGAGGCTCTTGAGACAAAGGAGATAGCTCGCTGGGCTGCTGGGCTTCCTAACCTGCACTCTCTGAGATAACAGTGTGTGCACTGGTTTAAGCCTCTACATTTTAGGGTGGCGTGCCATTCACTTGTGAATAATGTATATACGGAGAGGACAGAGAAAAGATGATCCTGAGAGTCCCACATTACTGGGATGCGGGGGTGGGGCAGGGAAATACTATTGGAAAGTGTTACTTGTATGGCGTGAAGTTTGTTGGGTCTGGGCTGTAGACATCACAAGCTCAAATCCCATTAACTGGTCTGGTTTCCTTCACTGGGGTGGAGGAAAGGTGCAAGGTGACTAGGGAGAAAGGAAGCAGAGGTAAGTGAAGTGCAAGCAAGGTGAGCACCGTGCTGGCCGAGCCCTTACAGTCCGCTGCATACCAGAGCAAGCGTTTATTGACATTACCTTCTTTTCAGCCTTCTCAGAACTGTCTCAGGAGGTCAGCCTTCTCCCTGCTGAGAGACACAGAAGCAGAAGCAGAGAACTTCCACTGTGAGATTTCCCCTCGCCCCAGTGCCCACGCCCACACCACGCAGGGTGACACTTGCGTGGAAGTAGAGCAGAGGGATGAAAATCCAAGGCCACTTGATTCAGGCAGGTCTGCTGTGCATCCCAGTTCTGCGGCTCACCGTGCCCTCTGCTCCCATCCTGGGGAGAAGGGAAGAATCTTTTTCTTTGCCTCAGAACAAAGAAACTAAGAAAGAAGACTGTCAGGGACTTCTGGCCTGGAAAGATGAGGGCCAAGTGGGAGGAGCTGTGTTCACTGACGCTGAGATGGAAATGGCGATGGGATGGTGGTGAATGGTGGATGTGGTACAGTGGTAACAGTGGAGGAGGTGATGGTGGTGATGGTGGTGGTGGTAGCAGTGGCAGAGGTTGTGATGATGACGATAATGGTGCTGGAGACCATTGTGGATGTTGTAGGAAGCATTAATAGAGGTCAGAGTAATAGAGACCGCAGTGAGGAGGGTGGAGGTGATGGTGGGGTGGTATAGCAGCGGTGGAGGTGGTAATGATGGGGACGGTGGTGGTAAAGGTTGTGATGATGGTGATGGTGGTAACAGAGGTTGTGATGGTTTGTATATGCTCCACTCAGGGAGTGGCACTTTTTGGAATGTGTGGCCTTGTTGGTGTGGATGTGGCCTTATTAGAGTGGGTGTGGCCCAGTTAGAGTGGGTGTGGCCTTGTTGGAGTAGGTGTGTCACTGTAGGCGTGGGCTTTATGACCCTCAAACTAGCTACCTGGAAGTAAGTATTCTGCTAGCAGCCTTCAGATAAAGATGGTGAACCCTCAGCTCCAGCTGCACCATGCCTGCCTGGATGCTGCCATGTTCCTACCTTGATGATAATGGACTGAACCTCTGAGCCTGGAAGCCAGCCCCAATTAAATGTTGTCCTTATAAGAGTTGCCTTGGTCATGGTGTCTGTTCACAGCAGTCAAACCCTAACTAAGATAGAGGTGATGGCAGTAGGAGATTGTAGCAATGTGGATGATACTAACGGGTGATACGGGACAACAGCAACAATGGTTGTCATGGTATCAGTTTAAAGCCACAGATCCTCTGAAGAAAAGGAAGACCTCATCTCAAAAGTCTCACCAAGCCCAGCCCGCTCTTTTAAAAGTAGCCCCATTGAGAGGACAAGGGTAGCGTGTGGTATCAATAGAATCAAGCTGGTCACATGAGACCCTCCAAATCTAGACACTTCTAATATCCACAAGCCTGGAGCCTTCCTTCCCCATGGCTGTCCTAAACCAGTTCACTATAGATGTGGAGCTCATTCCAACTCTAGTTCAATGACCACAGCAAAAGGGGCGTCTTCATGAGTTCAATATACAATCCCCAAGGCTCAGAGGGCCTGGGCTGCAATAGCCTAGCATTTGCAAACAAATTGAAATCATTTGGCACGTCCTCGATGACACCCTTGGAGAGGCGCATGCTAGGTTAGGAGCTGGGCAGTCTGGACCTCCCCCAAAACAGACAGGGTTTCAGGGCCTTCTGCCCACAGGAGACACTATATCACGACCACATTATTTAAAAGCGGAGAGGTTGGTTACTGGGTAGGCCTTTGCCGTGGCGTGGGGAAAAAAAAAAGCATAATTCGTTCTGGTGCTATAATAAAAAGTAACAGCTAATATTCCTGATGGCCCGTGCTGTGCCAATTTAAAATTTTGCATGAATTTGCTCGTTTAAAATCATACTGACTCTACAGCCCTGTGCTATCATCACCATCACCACCACAATCATTATCTCATCATTACCACTATCATCATCACCATCATCATCATCATCTTATGAGGGGGAAACGAAGACACTGAAATAAGTTTCCCATAACTACAGAGAGAGTTATTAAGTGACAGAACTGGGAAAACACCAAGCTCTGGAGGCTCCTGTCCACTGGTGCACACAGCCAAGCTTCCTAGGGACCTGGTCCTGCCTTCCCCACCTTCCCATCAGCTGTAGCATTCAGCAATGGCTTCAGTCCCTGTGGCAGGTGGAGAGTCAGGGTCTTGGTAGAAAGTCTTACATGTACCACAAAAGGGAGGTCTTAATGAAAAGGCCATTGATGACTCTGAAACAAGGCTGGGGGACTCAGGAAACGGGGAAGACAGGCAAGGAAGGCCTAGCAAGAAAGGGAAGCCAGTAGCCCCTAGGGAGGCAGGAGATACTCAGAGACACTGCAAAGACCCGCTGAGCACCACTGCTGCCCACCTCCTAGCAGGGAGAGAGCCAGGATCAAGCATTCTAACAGCTCTGATCCCACCCACTGAGCCCTCCTCCCTGCCACAGCCTGGCTAGGCATAGCCAATGTCAAAAGGCTCAGAGGTATCTATTCCTACGAGACTGGCTCCAGGCCATTGCAGAGAAAGGGAAATTCAAGAGAATTCAAGAGACTGAGAGAGGTGAAGGTTATAGGCTCCTAGGTGGTAAACCCTGATTGGAAGTCTTCCCAAGTCTACCACTGAGGCCCACAACACAACAAGGCATTAGGCGGTGTGTGAGGGCTGTTCTGGGATGTTCATCCGCCAGGCTGCCAGCAGCCGCCTCGGTGTTTTTATAATGGGATTTTAATTCATTCCCCCATCGCCCTGCTGAGCTGAAAAGCGCTCCTGTTTGTCTATTTCTTGTTAACTTGCTGCTTAAAACCAGAAACAGGAGGCAAGCCCTCGGGTCCAGTGGCCTCTGGGAGACCCATTCACACTGCCCTCCTGAGGTGGCCCAGAAGGGTCTCCAAAGGCTCTGATTCTACCTGTGACCAGAGTAGAGAAAGGCTTACAGCTTCAGGACACTGCCCAGCCTCCAGCAAGCCCAAGAAATGACCATCACCTTGACACGGGCAATGTTACCCAGCAGAGCCCAATTCCAAGATCTCTCCCATCCCCTCTACGTCAGCAGCCCTAACATCTGTCCAGCTGTTAGAGCATGGAGTTTGGGCCCCTGCTAATCCCTCTTCCTCCCACACCCACCACATGCAGCCACCAAGCTGGTAGGTTCCCCTCCCCCAACCTCCCAGGGACCTAACCTTGGGTCCACATGCAGCCTTGTAACATGCCAGGCTGGTTTTTGCCTCTTTGAACACTCCGGTCTACGGGCAATTCTCTCTAGATAAGGGGAAGCATGTCTGTCTGTAAATTGGCGCTTCAACTGTGTTTTTGTAAATTGAATCCCAGCATGCTGTTGGCTTCCTGACGCTCTCTCTGAGATTGGCTCCCAAGTGAATCCTAATGTTTTAACCTTCTCTCAAGAAAAGAGAGTCTAGAATTTTCTGAAAGGCGTTTTGTACTAACCCTCTCATGGTTATAACCGGGTTTTTTGTTTTTTTTTTTTTCCTGCTGCTCCGTGTATTAACTGATCTCCTCCATGGCTCCTGGGGGTTCCCAAGGTGTCACTGGTCCTGATGACTGTGCCAACTACCCTCCACTTGTCGCCTACATTCATCTTACCATCCTTTCTTTCTCCTCCAGGCTGTCCTATTCTCTGCCTTCTAAATCAGGCATGGCCAGTCCAGGGCGCGAGCCTTTTTTATTTCGGACTGAAACAAAAAAGGTGTATGGTTCCCTTGACTTTCTCCAGGCCCAGATCCCTCCGTCCCTTTCCCTTGGTCCTTTAGACTTAAGGATGGACTGACTGCCTCTTTATTGTGCCTTGGATCCTATACCACCTGCTTTGGGTCTGTTAACTCTACTCACAAGTCTATAAATATCCTCTTCATTAAACCGCTTTGGCTGGGATGAGGGATGGCTCAGTGTGTAAGGGCACTTGCTTTCGCATGCCTGAGGACCAACAGTTCTGTATAAAGCTGGGCCTGGCTCACACGTGCCTGTAATCCCAGTACTGTGAGAGACGAGGAGGCAGAGCCAGTGCTGGCTTGCCTGGCTGTCAGCCTAGCTCCAGATTCAGTGAGAGACACTGCCTCAAAGCAGTAAGGTAGGGAGTGACAGCACAGGACACGTGATGTCATCCTCTGGCCTCTGCACATGCAGACATCAGCCAGCACAGGCACCTGAATGTGCATGTATACCACTCACACGATAAACAAATGTCACTGTTGTCTGGAACCCTTCGAGGGTACCATCTGCTGCCCGAGGGGCCTTGCCTGACTTGATAACAGCCACAGTAATTATGTTATCACCCTCAAGCTCAAAACTTTGCCTTTGGCTCTTATCCAGGACCTTGACTGACTCAATTCTACCACAGGAGAAGGTGACCAGATCTTCAGGAGAAGCAGGGACACTGTAGGAGCTGGGTACCCCCAGGGCAGGCTTTCTCAAGCTCCATGCTACTATTATCAGAGGCTGGGTTATTCTCGGGGTGCAGGAGTGTCCCTGTGGGATGCTCCACAAGACCAGCAGCATGGGGAGGACCACTTCCTAACCACTAGAATCTCCAGAGACTGCTGAGTGTCTTTCGGTGGGGTCAAAGCTGTCCCTGATTGAGAGTCCCCACCCTTCAAGTCTGAGCTGAGGGTCAATCAAGGTTTGCTCTCAGACAGGGAGAGTGACCAAGCAACAGAATAGGGACACAGGAAAGAAGTCCTTGCAGGGTGAATAGATAGCTGACAGCTAGCTCACTCTTTGTCCTTACAGCATTGACAAACAGGTGTAGACTCGGTGAAGACCACCCTTCACCTTGTCTGTATAACATGTGACAAACAGCCACCGGCTTTGTGAAACCCACCCTCACCTTCAGCATGATACCCTGCCTAGCCATAGTGCCTGAGCACAAAGTGTCTAAACAATTGGCTACTCCTGCCCCCTCCTGGTCTCCTCTTTCCCTCTCCTGCCCCCTCCTGGCCCCCCTCCTTATTCCCTCCCACCTGACCCCCCCAGCCCCTTCCTACCCCCCTCCTGGTCCCCTCCTGTCCCCTCCTGGCTCCCTTGCCCCCTCCTCACCCCCCAGTCCCCTCCTGGCCCCATCAGCCCCCTTCTGGCCCCCTCCTGCCCCCTCCTGGTCCCCTCCTGGCACTCCCCAGCCCCTTCCTGGCCGCTCAGCCCCCTCCTGGCCCTCTCAGCTCCCTCCTGGCCCCCTCAGTCCCCTCCTGACCCTTACCAATGTTCCCTTTTTCTCATCCCTTCCCTGCCTTGAAATGATTTGGGGAAGCAGCTGGTGGCAGGGGACTACAGCTGCTGCTAAGTTATCCAAACGATTTATCTTAAGATTCATGCAGAATTCATTGTGTGGGGACCAGGGTGGGTTACGCTTTAATATTCATGCAGATTTGGAAGAAATGTTAATCACGGGTTTGGGTAATTTGCACTTTTGCTTAATTCTCCTCCTCCCGGGCTGTGTTGGCCGGCCCCCCAACCCTTTCTCTCCTCCCCTTCTGAGTCCTGAATTTCCTCCAGCCCGCTGTGCCAGCTGGGGTGGGCTCAAAGACTTCCTGAGTGCCCGGCTGCTGCCTCCCCCTTGCCGAGCTGGTCCCACGATGCCTTTGAGTGGGGGAGGAGGTGCCCAGTGGGCAGCCATGAGAAAGAGCTGGGAGCCCCAGGGACATCTTGACAAGAAACAGATAACAGGCTCTAGCAACCAGATATGTGCAAATTAGCATTGATTAGTCTCAAATTAACAGCTTGGGCATTTCAAACCCCAAACAAGGCCCGGGTTCTGTTCTGATCTCTCCCGGGCTTTCCTCACCCAGCTCCACCCCCTGAAGCTTCCGGCTCTCCAAACTGACAGCTGTCAGTTTGCCCTGAGGTAGGGAAGCCAGGTGTGTGGTGGGAGAAGACAAAAGAGGCTTCACCCAGCTCTTCTCGATCGACACTTACCATTCCCTCTTTTTGCCTTACGTCTTGGGGGACAGAACTTTCTGGAAATTACCCATGAGTCTGACTGCTCAGGGTAGCTCAAGAAGAGATCTCTCTTCCCAGCCCTAGGTAGGACCATACTTATATGAGAAATGGATGAGGTGGGGGCAGGGGAGAGATATTCCTTTAGCACATGAGACCATACCCAGGGAGCAGATCTGTCCCTTCCTCAAAGGTGAGGGGGGAACAGCTTGATGAATCCCCAGGGTGGATCTGGAAATAGGGCGGAAGGAAGGAGGTCCAGAAGAGTTCCAGAGATGGCCCAATTGCCTTTTCCACAGAGAGAGAAAGCCAGCATTCAGGTTCTCCCAGCTGCCTTGTGGTGGGGGGAGGAGAGAGAGAGAGAGACCTCCTCAGCAGGATGGAATGGGATGGAGGGTTGCAGCCTTCAGAGCCAGAAGAGGCTTCTCTAAGAAAGAGAGAGAGAGAGAGAGAGAGAGAGAGAGAGAGAGAGAGAGAGAGAGAGAGAGACCCATGATGTCAGGGTGAAGAAAGGCTGGAGAAAGCAAAGAGAACAGGTGAGAACTCAGAAGCCAGGGAACTGACAGCTGTTCCCACTGGGGCTGGAGGAACAGGGAAGAAGGAGGAACAAGATAGTGTTTACAGGGCATGCAATCTCCCACCAGGCCTTCTCACCCAGAACCAGGATAAGCTCCCTTCCTTCCGGGGGTCAGCCCTGGATGCTGAGCAGAGAGAGCATGGGGAACTTAAAAAGTGTGCACGAGGACAGCGGACCAGAGCAGAGGTCTTCAGCCCAGACATCGTCCCTTACCTCCCTCCAACTTTTGCTGGGATTCGCCCCACAGGAGGGCGTGAAGAGCCTGGCCCACACACCAGCAACAGCACAAAAAGCCCATAGCTGGATTGGCAGAAAGAAGGGAGCTGGGGGGTGAGGGAAGGTGAGCACAGCCACCTTCCCAGTGGGCTCTCTGTCCCTCCAGCCTCTCCCTCCTCCTTCCCAAGATCTGGTCACCTTCCAACCCCAGCAGCCACTGTGACCTGCCAGTGCCTGTCAGCTTCCTCCCCCACGGTGCAGCTGTCCCTGCCTGGGATCAGAATAATAACCAGGATGCTACAGACATGGAGAAAATGCACACAGCCAATGTCACCCCTTCCCTTGCCACGCCCATGTCGGTGAAGTTTAGGTATCCAGACCCTGAACCTTGCAGCAGTGCATGCACACACAAACTTACACACACACACACACAGCACACTCACACACTGAGGTGCCCTGGAATTGAAGTCCCCTAGGAAGGCTGTTGGCCACACCACATTTATAAAGCAGAGTGAGTATGGTTACCATGGAGGTAGCGCTGAGACTTGCTCCTGTGTCCAGAGGAGGAGGCCACCCAGCACCCAGAATTCAAGGAAACGTCGACCGGTAAAGTTGCGGCAAGCATGGAACAGTGGGGCCTCAGTGGTGACGTTCCCCCTGAGGTGGCTGATTTTTTTTTTTTTCCCCTATTAACTTCTCACCACAAAGACTCACCTGGGAATGAAGTCTCACATCTGAAGAATTATCTAGGTCAGTTTTGTTTGTGGTTTTGCCTGTAGGGGATCATCTTAATTGTTAATGGAGCCACGCCCACTGAGGGTGGAGCCATCCCCTGGACTGTATAAAAGTAGTGAGGGCAAGCTGAGCAGCAAGCAAGCAAAGATGCGAGTTTATTCTCCCCCTGCTCCACCATGGACACAATGGTTTAAGTTTCTTGGCTTCCCTCAAATAATAGAGAGTGTGGAATTGTAAGCCAGTTAACCACTCCCCACCCCTGCCTGCCATCACTTTATTGTTAAAGTCTTTGTCACAGCAACAGAAGTGAAAGTAGAACATACTCAGAGCTCTGGGATTCGGAGATCAATCAGGGAGAGATGGTGACCCAGGAGAGGTGGCCCCGTGCAGCATGCTGGCATGATCCTTGGCACAAGAGGACAGTGTTTCTGTCTGCCAAACATGCTGTCCCTTCTTTGGGATCGTTCAGGTGCTCCTTAGACACCGTGAGTGGCTCAGACACGGTGACCTGAGCAGTCCCTCCTCATGATGAAGAGACATCACCCCATGATATCTGTCATGGCTCCTCTTAGTTGTCAACTTGACTACACTTGGAATTAAAGAAAATGACTGGGCACACCTGTAAGGAACTTTTTTTTTCTTAATTAAATCATTTGAAGTGGGAAGACATGCTTCTAAACCAGGTCTTTGAGGTGGGAAGGTCTGCCTTTAATCTGGTCCACACCTGCCACCAGCCTATGAAAGAACAGGAAGGAGGGCGTTTTCTCCTTTTGCCTGCTTGTTCTCGCTCTCATTCTCACTAGCAAGCCATTCCTTCACTGGCATCAGAGCCTACTTCTTCAGGATTCCGGCATATGCTGAAGTCCAGCTGAGACATCCAGCCTCATGGACTGAACAGCTACTGAGTCCTTAAACCTATCGTTCATAAGCAGCCATTGTAGGATTAGCTGGACCACAGCCTGTAAGCCGTTCTAATAAATCCCCTTTATATACAGAGAGATCCAGTCTATACGTTCTGATCCTCTAGAGCATCTTGACTGATACCACATCCCAGGTGACACTATGACAGTCTGTGTGATAAAGAGACAGCCGCAGTCATGATGCTGTGGTCTCTGGTCAGAATGCTTGGCTCAGAGGTGGACTGCGGTCCAAGACAGCCAAGCAGAGTCTTTTCTGGGTCAACTCTGTTACTCTGTCGGAAAAAAAAAAATCATACTTTGGAGAGTCCAAGAGCTGTAATAAATGTGGATAGAGGCACCAATAGGCAGAGAGGCTGTTGGGGCGGATAATGAGAACTGAATTTTATACACAATTTAGCTGTCAACCTAAGTCTGGCTCTTTAAAAAGGGAAGTCTTTAAAGAGCCACAAAGGGGTCCTCAGGATGGCTCAGTGGGTAAAGGCACTTGTTGCCGAGTTTGACAACCTGAGTGTGATCCCTGGGACCCACATGGTGGAAGGAGAGAACTAACTCCCCCAAGTTGTCCTCTGCCTCTCAGAAACGATGCTATTGCATAGGCTTCTCCCCTCATCTACGAGAAATAAATAAAACTTAGGGGAAATCCCCACAAGACCGGTAAAGACGTTTTTAAGAGGAAGAAATGGGTATATATTTAATATTAAATATTTCTGGGTATGAAGTTGAGATGCTGAGAGTTCCAATTTGCAAATTCACAGCTCTTCTTATAAAATTATGTCTCCGAGTTAAGAGGTGTCGAGGGCAAGTGGGCATTTAAAGTACAGAGAGAACTTTAACAGCCTTCGCTTCTACTGAGTGTCTTTTGCATATGGGGTAGGAGATGGTATAAAAGGTCATTCATAACTATCTTTTTAAAGGTCATCTTTATTGCGATTGAGCAAAGTGCACACATTTATTTTTAAAATACTGTGCCCTGGAGTTTCTGGCAGTGGGGGTGTGGCAGCTGGCAAGGTCATTCTTTAAGTCTCACTAGCCCAGGCCATAGCAAAGCTATTCCCTCCAAGAGTCTCAAGGTCCCAGGTTCTTTTAGTTGAGACTTCCGTGCTCACGGAACAACTGTGTGGCAGGGTGTTTTTATCTTGACTGACTTAGATGATGCATACCCTGCCATTGGTCTCATCCGTTAAACTGCGCCAGACCAATCACCAACAGTGACACCATGTGGTCGTGAGAAGTAATTGCAGTAATAGAAGACTAGATAGCCTGTTAGCCCAGTCTCAGATCACAGAGCAGGGCTGGGTGTGAGTGCTGACATCCTCTGATGAATCAGTGTGAAAGGGGCCATAAGGGGGAGAGTCGGAGTATTTTGAGGATTCTGGTTTAAAAAAAATGGAGGGGGAAGAAAAATCTGTACTCTGCATCCCAGAGTGAACAACAGCTCATTTGGTTTCCAGAAAGCATCCAGGACAGGACAGCAGTTAAGGGTCAAGAGGTCTGGGGAGTTGTAGGGCTGGCTCAACGTTAAGATCACGTGCTACTTGTGGTGGTTTCAAAAAGAATATCCAATAAAGATACAGGCTCATATATTTGAATTCTTGGTCCCCAGTTGATGGAACTCTGTGGGAAGGATTAGAAGGTGTGGCCTTGTTGGACATGTGTCACTGGAGATGAGCTTTGGGATTTCAAAGGCCCACCCTATTCCCAGTTAGCTTGGAGCCTTCCTACTATCAGATGGATGGTCCACCACAGCACAGCATCCATTTGGTGAGTGAGATAAGAGGAAGTCTCCTGCTTCAGTGCAGCAGGAAGAGCCCTGATGGGGACTCAGATGGTGCTCATGTAGGCTGCTGAATCCAGGGGCACTGCCAGACCACCTGCAAAGCAGCTCTTATCCCACCCCCACCCCACCCCTGGGCCCTGCTGGAGCACACTCTTGACTTCCACCTGAGCACCCACACTAACCCTTCTCTTGAGAAACTGCAGGGCTGTGGAACATTGGAGGAAGCCTGGTAAGGTTGAGCTAAAGCCCCGGACACCTTGAAGGGACAGTAGGAACTTTGCCAGCTCCTGGCACCAGGTCCCTATCACATAGCTGCGGCCTCCCCACAGAGAGATTTGTGGCCCACAGTCAGATACGGACAACACCCCAAGCCCTTCCACTAGTAGATGAGGCATCCCTAACACCTCAGACCAAAACAATAGACAAAGAGACTTGATCTGTGGTCACATAGGCTCATGACAGCATCCTCCATGCTAATGAGATACCTAGAAGCCTGGAGGGCATAGCCGATAAGTTTTCCTTCCTAGACATTCTTCCCTACAAAAGGTATTTCATCTCAGGCCCACCCTGAGAAGTGGGGTACAGTTTTACACATCCATTTTCCGCCATGACAATAACCAGTTTGGAACCACAGACTGTCCATGGAGAAGATCTTTGCTTACAGAGCTGCAGCCTAATCTCCCATAGAAGGCCTCTCTGCACTTCCAGTCACAACCACACCAAGCCTGCCACCAAACTAAGGACTCTCCCTGCTGGGACAAGCTGAAACGCCCCTTCTCCCTGCAATCCTACTCCCCCACCCCCCACACACACATACACACACAGTTCAAACTAGACCCAGCCCACTGGCCCCCATTTCTTTCTCAGCTCTTCCATGACTCTCAGCAGCGCCTGGATGTCAAAGAGCCTGAGAACCCCACAGCCCCAGCTTCATTGCAGGCCTGGGGACTCTTGGACCAGCTCTGGCTTTCCCACCCCCAGAGCGGTGCCTCCGCTCATCCCTACAGCCCAGCATCTGTGTGGGATAAGCACAGTCAAACTCCCCACGTTCTGCCTCTCCAATCAGCCGTGCCCTATGGGGGAGCGGACACAGGCCGCACCCTGTGAAACTACAAGTGAGGCAGCACCTCGAAAATGAGGATGAGAAATGTTGGGGTCAGACAGTTTGAGCTTGAAGGAACTTCCGGAAGTTTCTCTAGGTATCTTAGTTAACGGACAAGGAACCCCAGGTCAGCAGGGAGGTCGCGTCAAACAAGCCTCTCAGGGAAATGAGTACCATGGTGGGCGGAGCTAACCTCAGTTGACCTGCCTCACCCAGCATTCTCATTTCTGCCCCCCCTCCTCCTCCCAGCACCACCTTGGCCAAGGGCCCCTCTTGGTACAGCATGACCAACTGTTGGCTGTTGAATGAAGTAAATGAGCAGACTGACTTGTTAGAGGCTCCTCTGCTCATCCCTCCCACCCTCCTGAACAGGGCTTCCAGGATCTGAGCCCACAGGGTAATCCCCCACCCCACCCCCACCCCCCACCCCTGAGCTTCCAAATACCAGGCGCACTCTGGAAGCTCTGGCAGCAAGAGTGCAGATTGTGGGGATTTGGGTTGAGCTGGGAGAAAGAGCCAAGGGACCAAGGTCCAGCCTTGGTTTCCCAGGGGATTGGCTGGGGATGAAATGAGCTTCGTGTGTCAAAGCTGGATCCAGCTCAGAGATAAACCCCTTCCTCAGAGGGAGAATAGACAGCTGTTTCAGAGGAGCGCTTACAGGGTGTGTGTTAGGGCTTTTCAATGCTCTCTTCCCAAGTCGTCCTGTCTTCCCAGCCCTTTCATTCCCCCCTCTGTCTCCATCCTCATCCCCTTCCCTGTCCCCTGTCCCTATCCCCCACCCCATCCATGCTTCTCCTCTGACAAGCATCTAAACTGGAGTGTATCAACTTGGCCTGCTAATTAAGTCTGGCCTTGCAATATGTTCTGGGGAAGACTGAAGATCAGAGGGGCCAGACACCTAGCTTAAGTTCAGGGGCCACATCACCTCTGTACGTGAGTCCCTTACCGGCCAGGCAAGCCTACACAGCTCTAAGTCTCTGCATTCTGATTTCACCGCCTGCAAAACGGCCAAATGGCATCACCTATGCAGAGAGTTTCCTTGTCTTTTAAACATGTGTGGGCATGGTGGAGCGGGACAGTATGTGCACGGGAGTGTGGGTAAGCCCGCAAAGGCCAGGGGTATCCAATCAGTGGGTCGTGAGATGCCTCAAATGGGTGCTGGGGTCTGAACTTGGTCTCTGCAAGAACAGCAAGTGCTCTTAACTGCATTTAACTCTCCAGCCCCACCACCATCTTTTCTTGGAGGGAGGGAGGGAGGGAAAGAAAGAGAGAGAGAGAGAGAGAGAGAGAGAGAGAGAGAGAGAGAGAGAGAGAGAGACTGTCTCTGTTTCTCTGTGTCTCTCTGTGTCTCTGTGAGGTGCTCTCTCTCTCTCTCTCTCTCTCTCTCTCTCTCTCTCTCTCTCTCTCTCTCTGTCTCTCTCTCTCTCACTGTGTGTGTGTCCAGATATCAAAAGCAAGTGTCTTTCTCAGTCATCCTCCACCTTATTTTGGTGAGACAGGGTCTCTCACTGACTTTGGCTCACCTCTGGCCTGTGAGCCCCAGGGATCCGCCTGACTCTGCTCCTCCTACCACAGGGGTCACAGATGCATGCTGCTGCACCCAGCTTTTCACTCTGCCCACGAGATCCACGCTCAAGTCCTCTTGTCTGCATAGTGAGCGTTTACTTTCCAAGCCACGTCCCCAGACCCATCTCAGGCTATCTTAAAAACAGCTCAGTTTGCTCGGTGACATGCCAGGCTCCGTCCTCTGTGTATGCACCCCACGAATGGCAGTAGAGCCTCAAGCATACAATCTCAGCCCACTGTCTGCTCTGGCTCTGTACACTGCCTATGGCTCAGTCTCCAGTCTTAGTTGTACATTTCACTTATGTCCAGACATTCACACCCTCTTCCAGTGCCACAGATGTTTGCACAGATGTTTGCATATACAAAATCTGACACATTGCCCCCACTGAGTATGCGCACGCACATGCACACACTTGCTGAGCAGAGACACATCCACACCTCTCCAGACCCCACCCACCAGACAGAGCCTCTTGTGGGGAGGCCCCAGCTGCTCTCCCTGCTCCAAGCAGATCAACCAGCCTCCATGCCTGAGAACTACACCCATCAGGGCAGTGTCAGAGCCCCCCAGTGTGCGCTCAGCATCCCTCCATCCTGTCCTGGGTGTTGCCTCCTCCCACTACTGCTCCCAGAGCCCTGGCTCCATTGATTGGCCTTGCAGCTCCGCAGCCAGAGATGTGCCCCAGCTGGAGGAAAACACTTATAATTTATGGAGTGTCTGATTTTTAATCAGTTTTTTGTTCCTGTGCTGTAATTGTCCTAATTAGATATACATATTTTGATGAAGGTTTTTCCAAAATAAAAATTGTAATCGAATCTTGCTTGACATTCTTTACACCCACTCGTTCGCATCCAGACTTGCGCAGTAGCAGCCCTGAAATCAGACATGGGGCTTGGGCGTCTCCATTCACTTTCTCTGGACCACTGCAGGGCCACTCTGCTAACACCCATGAACCAGAAGGCTGGCCCTCACTGAGAAGGGCAGTTTCCTTTGGTCTGGGCTTTCAAGGGCTCCATCAAGATGGGGCGTGTCCTCCATTACCATCATCCCACCTCCAGTGGCTGGCCAGTTCTCTTAAGTCAGCCCCAAATTGCTAGGTGTTGATGTACCTGCTCTGCCTGTGCTTCTGCCTCTGGAGACCCTGCCATCGCCATGAAGAACGTAGAGCAGGGACTGTGGACACAGTTCAGTTAGGAACATGTTTGCCGTGCACACTTAAATACTTGGGTTCGATTCCCAGTACTTAGAAAAGTCTGGATGTGGTGGTATATGCTAATAAATCCAGCCCTGGGGAGACAGAGATGACAGATCCCTGGAGCAGATCCCTGGGGCTCACTGGCCAGCAAGTCCTAGGTCCCAAAAAAACAAGACAGATGTCTCCTGAGGAACAGCATTCATTGTTGTCCCTGACCTCCACATGCTATGCACACACACACACACACACACACACACACAATTCTGATCAATAATCAAAATGCCTGCCACTTATTCAGAGTCTAAGTGCGCAGGGCCCCGTGTTTTACATGCATAAGCCCTAATCTGCACAATAACCCTCCAAGGAATTTCACGAGTAAGAAATCAAGACTTGGAAAGGGTAATTTGCTCCCTCAAGGTCACACAGCAGTAAGTGGAATATTACCAGCTTCTAGCTACAACCATGAGAAGCAAAGATTCCCTTTGACCAGGGTGCAGGAGGGGGCTGTCCCTCTCCAGAAGCCCCTCTGTATGAGAGACCCACTTAGCTCATCGCAGCTCTGGACCCCAGCATCGGTGTGCACCGGACCTTGAAAGACTTAGGGTTCAAGATTCCTCCTGGGGTGGGTGTGGTCTGCAACAAAGACTCCCGTGGGGTGTCTGGTGTGTGCCTGGGGCCTGGAAACCTGCATCCAGCTGTCACTGTGCTACCAACATGGCTAGCTGGGGACTAAGGACAACAACTGACTTGAGGGCCCCACAGCAAACCAGTGCTAACAACTGTGCTGGTGTGTGTGTGTGTGTGTGTGTGTGTGTGTGAGTGTGAGTATGTGTGAGAGAGTGTGTGTGTGCGAGTGTGTGTATATGTGTATGTGAGTGTGTGAGTGTGTGTGTGAGTGTGTGTGTGAGAGAAAGTGTGCGTGTGTGTGTGCGTGTGCATGTGAAGGACAACGTGTTCATCCTCCATTGCCACCCCAGTTTTTTGTTTGTTTTGTTTTGTTTTGTTTCGAGACAGGGTTTCTCTGTGTAGCCCTGGCTGTCCTGGAACTCACTCTGTAGACCAGGCTGGCCTCAAACTCAGAAATCTGCCTGCCTCTGCCTCCCAAGTGCTGGGATTAAAGGCATACACCACTGCAGCTGGCTCCACCCCAGTTTTTATTGTTTGTTTGGAGGTGACGTTGAGATGGGGTCCCTTACTGAGACTTGGGGTTCATTAAGTTAGGCTGGCTGGTTATTGACATCCAAGGACTTAGTCTCCTGTTTCTACTTCCCTGGTGCTACTGAGATTATAAGTATGCCTCACCTAGCTCACTTGGTCTCTCTGTCTCTCTCTCTCTTTCTCTCTCTCTCTCTCTCTCTCTCTCTCTCTCTCACACACACACACACACACACACACACACACACACACATACACACACACACACACACACACACACACACACACAATCTATCTCTCTCCCCACCCTACCCCATGCTTCATAACTGTGGATGCATTATGACTGACTTTCCCAAGCTCTTCTCATGGCTACCCTACCATGATACCATATGTCCCCTCAAACTGTGAGTCAGAATAAACCTTTCTTTTGCTGGGCAATCTGTTACAACAGTAAAAAAACGTAACTCCATTAGTTATTTTATTATAGCAAGAGAAGCAACTAGAATCTCCACTGACCTGCTGAGTCTATCAGGGGAACAAAAGAAAAGGATGCCAACCCTACCTTGTAAACATCACACAATCTGGCTGGAAGGATGAAATAGGAATGAATGAATGAATGAATGAATGAGTGAGTGAATTAGTGAATGAATGAATGAATGAGTGAATGGCATAAGAACCAATGAGCAGAACAGCCAGCCTGAAACCATCCATTCTAGACCTAGCCATGGCATCTCTCTTCTTTCATTTTCAGTTTGTATTAAACTTTATTTATTGGGGGTAGGGCACACACCCATGGAGGAGGTCAAAGGACAACTTGCAAGAGTCTGTTTTCTTCCTTCACTCTGTGGGTCCTGGCAATCAAATTCAGGTCACCAGGTTTGGCAGGAGTCATCCTTAACCACTGAGCCATCTTTCTGGCCCAGCAATTCTCACTTCTTACAAAGCCCAGCATGGCTCAGCCAGTCTTAAATTACCCAGCAAATCTAGCTCAGTAATGGCATAAAGAGTAGAAGCCTAATTGACATATGATATAATTTGACCCTGGAGGGAAATGGGAACAATATTTGGAACAAGACAATGAGCCTGTGGCATATGATAATTAGGGTAATTGATACTGGCAATTGGTCCCTAAGTTGTCAATTTAGGTTATTGGCTTAACACAATGAGGTTTGTTTCTTACCCAACTGAAGGGGATGTTACGATCAATAGCTCTTCCAGGACATTCTACACCAAGTGGTAACCCAGGGACCTAGGTTCCTGCATGTTAAGGCTCTGCAGTCCATAGAACATCCATCAAGAGCTACCGGAGCTCATGCCGAATCTCCTATGTGATGCTTAACCATGTTGACTCAAGTTCCAGCATCATCTCTGTTCAGATTCCATTGCTGAGAATCAGTTGTGGGGTCCTGCGTAGGGGCAAAAGGATGCGGGATATATTAGCCCATGACTGGGCAACAATTTCCCCAGGATAGTTCTACACTGTGGAAGAGCAATGTGCTTTGGGTTGGTCAGCTAGCTGCTACTCTCACTGCGAGACATAACCTGCAGTCAATGCTGTAACATCAGGAACATGTCCAACCTCAGCTTGCCTGTGAAGAACCGTACAGGGCACAGATAGATTATATATTAAACCTTGTCCTCTTGCAGTAGTAAGATATCTAACATACTTTCAATAGAGTGGACATAGGCAAACATAAAGGCTGTGTACTTTGTGACTCCAGACTTGGAGTTGGTGTCAGCCCAACAAGCAGAGAGGAACCCAAGACCAATCTTTGAGACAGAGATCAAGTTATATAATCTAGGACTTGAGCCAGCAAGATGGCTTGGCAGGTAAAGGTGCTTGCCACAAAGTCTGATGACCTGAGTTCAATCCCTAGCACCCACATAACTGTAGAGAACCAACTCCTTCCCACACATTATCCTCTGTCCTCAACAAATGCATTGTGGCACATGTACACACACACACACATACACACACACACACACACACACACACAGAGTAAATAAATGCAATTTAGCTGGACAGTGGTGGCGCATGCCTTTAATCCCAGCACTTGGTAGGCTGAGGCAGGCAGATTTCTGAGTTTGAGGCCAGTCTGGTCTAAAGAGTGAGTTCCAGGACAGCCAGGGCTACACAGAGAAACCCTGTCTAGAAAGAAAACAACGAAACAAAACAAAAAACAAAAACAAAAAACAAAAATTGCAATTATTTTTAAAAAACCAAAACAATAATATGGGCAGCAATAGAACACAACACCTGCTCTTGACCTATTA
Source organism: Mus caroli (assembly GCF_978045245.1). Lineage (NCBI taxonomy): Eukaryota > Metazoa > Chordata > Mammalia > Rodentia > Muridae > Mus > Mus caroli. Next base: position 7,596,173 of record NW_028227268.1, on the reverse strand, counting down.
TGAGCTCCATGTACACACAGACACATATGAACACATAGTACACACACACACACGCACACGCACACGCGCACACACACACACAAAGTACAGATTCTTGTATTTAACCCAACACTTAAGGTCCAGACTCTTAAGGTCCAGGACGCTGGCATCTGCATGGTACCACCAGGGTTGCTGAGGCCCACCCAGTGTTGAGCTTTTGAGTCCAGTGGGCTGGCTCCTGGTTCCAAGACTTCATCACACTACTTGGGCATGACCCTTGAAGGCAAGACGTGGGCAGAATGAGAACAAGTCACACAGGGCACCCAGGATGCCCTTCTCCCGATACGTTCTTCAGGAACTGGGGTGTCTAGCCAGGGAAAGAGCAAACCCAGGGGGATGTGCTGTCTTTGGCAGTACAGAATCTGTCACATGGAAGTGAGGCAGATTGACTTTACGGTGTCCAGAGATCAGGCCTTCAACCAAGGGCATCACTGTGCCAGATTTTTGCTAAACAAAAGGAAATAACTCTTCAACAATTAGAGCCTCCCCATAGTGAAAGGGCTGCCCCAGAAGGTAGTAGGTTGCCTGGCCTGACAGCGTGCATACATCAGCAACTTGCCATCTGTCAGTTGCTCTGGCTGGGACTGTCACAGCGGACAGAAGGTTGGACGAGCTGCCCTTTCCCTGACAAGATTCCATAATTTTAGAACGTGGTCTGGGGACCAAACAGGCCATACATATGAGCGGAGCCAAATGACCAGAAGGGGAGTGATGGCCACAGTTTGCTGGGAGGGGCTTATAGGTGACAAAATTCATGAAAATCTTGAAAGGCTACGTAGCTTCCCTGTCCCACCCCAGAGAATTTCCCCTTTAAAAACTGGGTGGGGGTGGGGAAGGGGTGCACTACTTTTTTTTTTTTTAGGTAGGTCTCACATAACCCCCTCAGCACTTATATCCATCAGCCTCAGTTTCCTCTGCAGGGTCCTTGGTCTCTCAGGCAGGTCCCCACACCATCACACATGCTGTTCCTTCCTGGAATTGTCCTTCCTCTCCTCCATTCCTGTAACAGGACCTTTCCTAAAGCCACCTCCTCCAAGAAGCCCCAGAAAACAGACCCTCCTTATCCAGGTCACCTCCCTCCTGCAGGCCCCATCTGCCCTATGGGATCCCGGATGGGACTTGGGTGGTTGGAGGCTCAGCTAGCTCCAGATCTCTGGGGATGTGGTACAGAGGCAGTGCCACGCCCCTAGATGGCCATGGCACCAAGGGGCCCCGTGGACTGCATTGAACAAACAAGACACAGAAGCAGCCCATTCCCTGTCTCCCTCAGGATGAGATCAGCTTGTAGTCTCCCTTCCAGGCATCCATTTCTCCTCCCAGAGGCTGTCTTCTCTGTTAGTTGATATTTATGGGTAATAAGCCAAGCATATCCCAACCCCAGGTGAAATGCCTCTTAAAATAAATATCTGGAGGCCAGTCAGTCTACACGGACAGGGTGGGCTCTGCTGGGGGCCGGGAAAGCATAGCCACAAGAGGGGTAATACCGGGCTTCAAGTCGATGGTGAGTGATGGGAAGAGGCGGGTGGGTGTGTCATTCACTGCACAGCGTCATCAACTGTGGAAATGGAACTCTGTGCTCCACACCTCTCCAGCACCCACCACAGCGAGATGATGCTGGTGATCTGAAGTCTGGCTCTAAACGGGCAGAGCTGGACAGGACAACAGGGCAGAAGCCTCTCCGTCAGTGTGGGGAGGGTGAAGCAGAGGGGGTCAGTGGGGGTCAGTGGGGGTCTGTGGGGGTCGGCGATGCTCTCTGAGGAAGAGAAGCCTGTGCAGCAGCAGGGAGAAAGAAGCCCAGGGTACCTGTGGGTTTCCACATTTGAGAGGGACACATTGGAGGTCACCACAGAGAGGTGAGAACCTCACTAAAACTAGTCCAGGGTATGGCAGTCTCTCTAGAGTCAGTTTAGTATTGGTTAAGTGGCCATTTGGGTGAGAAGGGTTGGGGCCATGCTAGGCTCCATACCACAGGTATAGAAATAGATAACCCCAGGGCTGGCGAGATGGCTCTACAAGTAAAGATGTCTGCCACCAAGCCTGACACCTGAGTTTAGTCCTCCAAGCCACATGATAAAAACAATGAACTCCCACAATTGTTCTCTGACCTCCACATGTGTGCCACGGTACACATACACATACACACACACACACATACATACATACGATAGACAGACAGATAGACAGATATTTTAAAATAAGAAATGAGGCTCTACTCCACACCTGCCCACTCCCCACAGGACTACATTTTGCTTCTACTTCTGGAGCTGACCCTCCTCTGTTGTAGACCACAGATCCCACAGAAAGCTACACCCTGACAGGAGTTCTCAGGCAGAGCAAAGATACGGGTTTTCCAGGATGTACACACATGTACACAAGCACGCAGGCATGTGCATCCTGTGTGTATATGCACACACACACACACACTTCATCTGCTGACTAGATTCCAAGTCCCACCAGCACAGTCCCACCGAGCATGAAAGCCACCAGTCCTGTACTTCTTTCTATCTTTAGATGTCAGCAAAGGCCGGGAGCATTTTCACCCACTGGGGACGAAGCTGGGAAGGCAGGTGAAGGCTCTTCCCCAGCAGCCTAATTTCCCGGGACCAAGCCTGAAGCACTCACAGCCTAGGTCTTCTCCCTTTGATCTTCTCAGATCCAAAGGGGAAGCTGAACACCTCCTGGAACATGTCTAGTATGGAGGGAAGGTAAGAGAATGTAAGACAAACATGAATAGGTTCTCGAGTGTGTTAGCACAGGCCTGTGATCCTCTTAGGAGGAGGAGACCAGAGGATAGGGAGTTCAAGGCCAGCCTGGACTATATAGTTGGAGGGTAGCCTGGACTATATGAGACCCTGTCTTTAAAACAATCAAACAACTGAACCAAAGGAAGAAAAGCAAACAAGCAAGCAGACAGACAGGCAAGCTGGTGGCCTCCGCAAAAGAGCATCAGGTCATGAAATACAATTAAGTCCAAGATGCTGCACTGCCCCTCTCTGCATCACCCTGACTTGGCACACTCTTCGGAGGATGCTCCAAGACATTTTTACTTAGTGTCTTTTGACCCAGAGCATATGCTCTTGGACACACATCCCATTGGCTGCCTTCCATCTGGGCCAGGACAAGTGGGAGCCAGAATCTGGGTCTCCATGGTTTTTCTGAAAATGATGTAATTGGATAAACCAGTAGCCTGAGTCCAAGCCTCCGCCCCAGACTGCATGTATCTCTTATGCATGAGCCAGTGAGACCTCCCTGGTCCCTAAGCTCTGTGTTATCAGGTTGGACCAAAAGCTGCCTCTCTCCCCTACAGAGGATTAACCAGACCTCAGCACAGCAGACATTATCTGAGTTTTGGTAGTTTTATGTCAGGAGCATCTTCCTGGGAGACAGGCTAATGCTGACCCTGGAAAGGTAGACCGCCTCCATCTCCTATGTTCCCGCTGGTCCATACAATCTGCCTGGACACTAGAGAGCAGTGGTTCTCGACCTTCCTAATGCCAAAACCCCATAATACAGTTCCTCATGTTGTGATGACCCCCAACTGTAACATTATTGCATTGCTACTTCATAACTTCAGTTTGCTACTGTTGTGAATTTTAATGTAAATATCTGAAATGCCACCCCCAAAGGGGTCATGACCCACCAGTTGAGAGTCACTGCTATAGAGAAAATCCTTCTGCCTCCACCTCAGTTCCTGAGAAAGAGAGCTCTGATTGATTGATTGATTGATTGATTAATAATGTCTGCCATAGGCTTGGAAGAGAAAGTGAAGGCTGGTTTGCTGGGCATTTGACACTGGATTTAATTCAAAAGGACTTAGGTCGTGGAATTTCACAACTGTGGGAAGTAGGCCCCTATGGGCCTTGCTCTAATTAGACCAATGGGGTAAAGCAGTGCCTGGCTCAGCCAATTTTGCCTGCATCCATCCTCCACTGGCCACAGTCAGCCAAGCTGAAGTCAGAGTGCATACACGAGCGGAGTCAGCCAGCTCCCTGAGCAGGTGAACGAATGACCCTGGAGCCCTGGATGAGGTAAAGGTGAACTCTCTGGACCAATGAGTTGGCATGGATGAGTGGCCACAGAGGAAGAACAGCGGCCCCTCCTGGGCTCAAGGTCAGAGCTTCGTAAGACATGTTTCCAACTCAACTCCTCTAGCCGGAAGAGTGGCTCTCGGATGAGCCTGCTTACAGCAGCACTTGGGGAGTCTTTAAGATGCACAGAGATGCCCCAGGGTCCTGCTTCAGACATACTGGCTTAATTGGCCTGGGTGCAGCGTGATCTTAGGGATGTTTTTAAAGCTCCCAGGATGATTCTAATGTGAAGATAAGGTTGGGGGAGGGGTGGTAGAGGGGGGAGCACTGGGTCCTGATTCAGGCCAGTGTATCTCAACCTGTAGGATGCATTCAGATCACTAGGAAAACTTGTTAAAAAACTTGGTGTGTGTGTGTGTGTGTGTGTGTGTGAGAGAGAGAGAGAGAGAGAGAGAGAGAGAGAGAGAGAGAGCACAAAGCTGGAAGCCAGTATCAAGTGTCTGCTTCAGGCCCTCTCCACCTTATTCGTGATGGGGAAAGCATACATGCTCACACATGTAGATGTACCTATGAGAGCACAGGCAGAGGTGAGGCCGGAGGAGTATACCAGGTGTCTTCCTCAAGAACCCTCCATCTTATTTCCTGAGACAAGGTCTCTCACCGAACCCGAGGCTTATATTTCAGCTACGGTGAGGATCTGCCTGTCTCTGAAGCTGGGATTTAAGGCACACGGATCCATGTTTGACTTTACATAGGTGCTGGGGATTTGAACTTAGGACCTCTTACTTGCCCACTACTGCTCTTCCCCACTGAACTCCCCTCCCCAGCCCCTCCACATTATTAGTTTGAGACAGAGTCTCTCGTGGAACCTGGAGGTCACTGATCCAGCTAGACTGTATAAACAATGAGCTCCCAGGATCCTCTGGTTTCTGAGCTCCCAGAATCCCCCAGTTTCCTTCTCTGCACCCCAGCAGTGGAGTTACAGGTGCACACCACTATGTCTGGCTTCTTATGTGGGTACTGGGGACCCAAACTCAGTCCTCCTGCTGACTCACGAGGCCTCTACTCATTAAGCCAGCTCCCCAGCCTCCCAAATGCGCAGTTTTCTTAGAGCTGGACTGGGCCCAAGTATCCATCCCTGCCAGCCTCCCACTGACCTTGGGCTGTTGGTCCCAGGACCATATTTTGCATAGGAAGGATTTAGGCCAGTGGTTCTCAAAGGCTCATCCCAGAACCAAAGTATCACACATACTTGGGTCTTGCAGAGACCCAAGACATATTCAAGTTGGGGACAGCAATCAATGACAGAGGCCAGTCAGTCCCTTGTCTTCCATCTACAAGATGTCTTCCAAAGAGGCCTCTTAGAGGCATTTCTCCACCTGGCTCAGCCAGGTGAATGGTTTGGGGGTGACAATAAGAATGTAGGATATAATAAGTCCATATGTCAGTTTCTAGCAAGGAATAAATGTGCATAGTCTGTGCACCAATGTCTGGTTTCCAGGCCCCAAGGGAGAAAGGAAGAAAAAAAAAAAAAAAAAAAAAAAAAAAAAAAAAACACCAGAAACACACCAGCAACAGTGAGATGAAATTCAATTCCAAACTAAAAATACACATTATTTATCATTAGCTAGAAGGAGACGAGGAAGAGACCATTAGCGAGTGTTTGCTGGCCAGCGCAGTTCTTCGTAGCAAGAGCAGCGCGCTCCAAGGGCTGTTGGCCTACATTTCCTTTTGTTGCAGTTATGAGGCAACAACTTGAGTGCACGCAGGGCCCCGCACCACTTCCTCCCACCGGAAATGACTTTCCATTATCTGGAGACTGGTGGGGAGGGCATCAGGGCTCTCAGAGGTGTCAGCTTCCCCGAGGGGCAGGGCTGGCTCCATTTCTCCAGGGAAGAATGGAAACCTGGCAGTAATGCTGCAAGTGGATGTTCACAGGGAGAGATAACCATGAGCTAGAGAGCAGCACACTGGCTCTCAAAGCCTCCCCCCACCCTGGGGTGGGGGAGGGACACAGAAGGGCTTGAGGTTGGCAGGGAAAGGAAAGGTACATTCAAGGTCACTGTGGCTGTCCTCTACCTGTCCTCTTCCAGAGAGGCAAATTGCTCTGGAACCCATGTGGCTGGATTTAAACCAACCCCGGAGAGCTGGGGAACGAGCCAGGAAAGGGGGTGAACCCATTTTCTGTGCAAAAGGCCAAGGCTGGGCTGGAACAAGGAGAGCTAAAGAAGGAAGAAAAAATGAAGATACCAGACACAAAGATGCCTAACAGTCAGCAGGAGCTGCTGCTGCAAGCCCCAGGAACCAGACCACAACCATCACTGGAAACAGTCCAGTTAGGGAGAGGAAGTAGAAGAAAATGTTTCCTTCAAGATCCTCAAGAGGGAGCTGGAGAGATAGCTCAGTAGCACTGAGTGTTCTGCCAGAGGATCTGGGTTCAATTCTCAGTGCCCCACATGGCAGCTGTCAACCCTCTGTAACTCCAGTCCCAGAGGATCCAATGCCCTCTCCTGGCCTCTGTGGCACCAGGGACACACATGGTGCACAGACATGCATGCAGGCAAAATGCCCATATACTGAATATAATAATTTGTAAGATAAAATGTTAAACATCTCAAGAAGTATGCCAGTGGTACACACACACACACACACACACACACACACACACACACACACACACTGCTGTCATAGCATGCAAAGGGTCATAAGAATGGTCGGTTCTAACTACAGCCTAAACAACTGATTTAGAGCAAGCACTTTGGATGCAGTCTAACACCTCTGCTTAGCTGGGTGGCTTTGTCACACATCCGTTCTGTGCCATGCCATCTTCTCAGTAAAGAGCTACACATGACAGTGCCATCCACACAGGGTAGGGAGAGTATCTAGGATGTGCCTGGCACATAGAAGGCACAGATAAACATCAAATGTATGCCAGCCTCTCACATCCCGGGGCTGTCCCCTCTCAGCACTAGAGGCTCCATGTTTCCCACAGGAGGGCCACTCATCTGTCCTTTCTGGACCATCAGGGTGGAAGAAGGAACGTAGAAAGGGGGCAGAGAATGGCAAGAGATGAAGAGAAGGCTCAAGCCCAGCGGCTACAACAGCTGCAAGTCTCAGGTCACCTCTGCTCACTCCTTCCCTATATATGTAAGATGATGACATCTGACTCTCAGGTTCTAAACACTGCCTTTGACAGCCTGTGCACATCACTGGGCTGGAAGGTCACCCCACACGAAAAAGCACTAGGCCACAACCACGAGTCCAAGTTTTAGTCTTGTCTCTGCCTAGCATCACTGCCTCGTGGTTGTTTGCCAGCCTCGTTAAGCACCTACTGTATGCAGACCAAAGGAGACACGGCTCATACCCAAGTGCCACCCTGTAGACTCTACAGAGCCCCCATAGGGATGTGTGTGCATTTGGGGACCAGAAAGCATCCTGAATATGGGGTCAGTGGCTCCCAGGGCTGCCATGATGTGGACACCCTCGTTCTGTCTCCATGGTGACGGCTGTATTTCTCTTCCTGTTCTTCCCATGGTGCCAGTCGGCTGGCAGGCTCCCAGGTCCCCATGATGCATGTGCCTTCATATCGCCTTGTCTATCCATAAAACCCAATTACATGGAATAGCCCAAGTGAGCCTCTGAGCCCGACAACCTAAGGAACCTCTTAGCAGCTGTAGGTCAATCCCTTAAAATGCTGTTATGAAGACAGAACGAGAGCCGGTCAACAAAGCTGAGGGGCGAAGACATCAAGTAAATTCAGCAAATGGACCATTTCAAGTCCCGGACAAGGGGTGAATTGGATTTCAAAGACATGACCTTCAACGAATCCACCCAAAGCCCCAGGTTCTCTCTCACCTGAGGCTGGCTGCAAGGGGTGCCAAACCAGGCAGAGCTAGTCGCTCCTTCTCCTTCCCATCATTATTCTAGAAGCCACCACATGGCGACCACCATCCCTTCCAGTACCGTGACTCCCGCTGGGTCTTCACCACGGCTATCCCACCCCAGCGGCCTCCTCAGTTACACAATCTCATGATTGGTGGTGAAGCTCAGAGGGCTGCAGCTCCACAGAGAGGATGAGGGAGGGAAAGGAGGCCTGAGAGAGGAGCTTGCCGACACTGTCCCCAGCAGTCACATGAACTGTATAGGCAGTACCTTCCCCTCCTCAGCAGCAGTCTCTAGAAGGCACCAGCCATGTGGGCACCTCCTACCCAGATATACAGTGCTGCCAAGGGATGTTGGGAGAATTTCTTCCTGTTTAGGAGAGAGGAGTGCTTGACAGTGGCTACCCACTCCCAATGAGAAACCATAGTTCAGTTCCACCAGTGATCTCTCTGGGAACCAGTGAGTCTATTGGGCTTACTTACAGAGCACGGGCAAAGGGCCACAGACAAGAGCAGCTGCACTGGAACACTTCACTGTAGCTACCTAGATGGATCCACATTCCCCAGTCTCCCCAGCCTGTATACTCTAGGCCCCTCTCTGAGACTCCAGGTCATATCCAGTTAGGGCAGAATTGCATGCAATTGGTTAGGAGGAGTGGCTGGACACTAAGGAGAGGGTCCCGTGACCCTCCCCACCCCTCCTTCTATGAGAAATGACATCAGCCAACAAGCCCAGCTGTGATGATCTTTGGCGAGCCAACCCAGCCGTTATTATGAAGATGGTGGCTGTTTCCCTGGAGGCTAGTTCTATACAAGGCAACATCTGGAGAGAGGGGCATCAAGGCCAGACATGAGTCTGCCCACCAGCAAGCCATCCTCTCTGTGATGATAATCTTTATCTATGAACTATGGGTCCTGGGGATATAGCTCAGTTGGTGGGATGCTTGCTTAGCATTCAGGAAACTGACTTTGTAAACCAGGTATGGTAACCCATGACTGTAACCTCAGCCCTGCGTAAGTAAAAGCAAAGCCATCAGAAGTCAAGGCCATCCTCTGCTACGTATTGGGTTTGAAGTCAGCCTAAGTTGCATGGGACTCTGCCCCCACCTTTTAAAAAAGATGGCTCTTGAGCAGGGGCTCTAAACCTTTGGGTCGTGACCCTTTTGAGGCTCAAACAACCTTTTCACACAAGACATGTATCAGCTAACCTGCATGTAAAATATTTATGTTACCATTCATCACAATAGCAAATTTACAGCTATGAAGGAGCAATGGAAATAATTTTATGGTTGGGGGTCACCACAACATGAGGAACTGTGTTAATGGGTCACAGAATTAGAAAGGCTGGGAACCACTGGTCTAGAAAGATGGCTCCGTAGGTAAAAGCATTTATCATACAAGCTTGAGGACATGGGTTTGAGTCCCCAGAAGCTGCAAAGGAGCCAGACAAAGCCAGTGCAAGCATCTGTCATCCCAGCACTCCCGCACGGAGATAAGAGGCAGGAGTTTGTGGACCAGTTAGTCTGGTCTACACAAGGGAAAACCAAGGTGAAAGTCAAGTACCAATGTCCAGAGTCGTTCTCTCTGAACTCCACACGTGTTCTGTGGCACATGTGTCCCCACACTCACATACATTTTTAATTAAAAAACAAACAAATGGCGCACACCTTTAATCCCAGCACTTGGGAGGCAGAGGCAGGCGGATTTCTGAGTTCGGGGCCAGCCTGGTCTACAGAGTAAGTTCCAGGACAGCCAGGGCTACACAGAGAAACCCTGTCTCGGAAAAAACTAAAACAAACAAACAAACAAACCCCTTTCCATAGTACTTTGGCACTATGTTCCTTGACTTTACATTACTATAACAAAATACTAGACCTTATAAAATGTTTATTTTGGCCTAAAATTTTGGACGTTCCAGTCTATGAGCAAATGGGGACTTTTTGTTTGGGCCCTGTGGAGGAAGCTCTCCTGGCACAGCCCTGTCAGAGCAGAACCATTTACACTGTCAGTCATGCAGCAAAGGGGAAACGGGACCCACAATCTCCTCCACGGCCACACCCCACTCACCGGACCTTACCTTTCAATGGCTCCACCACCTCTCCATAGCAACAGGTTGGCTAGCAAGCTTTTAGCAGGTAGGGGTCAGGGGATCTTTAGCATCCAGTCTACAGTGGACCATTACTATTATAGTCTTAAAGACTGCCAAACTCCAGCAAGCTGGACAGCCCCATCAAATGATATTGAACAGCAATACTTAATGCCTATTTTCTTAAGCTCTACATTTGCAACAGGAGGCTGCAAAGGTGTGGGGATGCCTTAAGAACCACAAAGACTGCTTCATCCCCATCCATTGTGACCACATCCCTCCTCCCAGCTACCTCTTCATTGAAGTATCATTTAAGCATCAATAAACACATCATCAGAATCTCCAGGATGTGGGTGTTCCTCTTGTTGGCCTTGCCATAACGTGCTGGTCATCAAAGCAGCCATTCTGTGCTCAAGATGCTGTTGGCCTACAGTCCAAGGATCTTAAACACAGAGATCTCATATCTCACTCGTCAGTCTGGCTCTACCGCTGCAATCCCCTCCACTGTGTCCAAACTCTTCCTGGAGAGACATAATAAACAAATGCCCCTCACCCAGCATAAGATGCCAAGGGCCGAGCAAAGTCAAGATTCCGATGAAGTCTAGCACGGCCAGCTAATGACTTAGCTAGACTTATAGATAGGAGCATGGGTGAGGTGCTGCTATTCACAGGAGCATGGGTAGATAAAGGCAGCCGGTCATCACAGAAGGGGCGAGAACTGGGGGTTACTCCAATCTCCCTCCCAACCTCACTCCACCCCCCCAGCTTTGAGAGATAATTAACAGGCCTGACCTGGAGGGTCTGCTGTGGCCATTCACATCTTCTCTGGCTGAGATGATCACGGATATTATGATCAGAGGACGGTTCTCAAGTAATTTTTCCTAATGATGGCCCCATCACCTGTCCTTAGAGCCCGACGGATGTTACCAAGCCATGGCCACCACTGTCTCTCTAAGCCAAGTCCCTGCAGTGAGGTCACATGGTTAGTTTTGTATTAGGGCTCCCCAATCTCTGCCTCTGGAAGCAGAGAGTATCAGAGGCAGCTAAGAGCCACACAGGGTCATGGCCACCCTATTGAAAGTCCTGCTGTGGCTCTCCACTGACTCAGTAAACAGCCGGAGATTCCTCAAGGGTCACCGGGGGGCCATTCCTGGACATTTTGCTGGGGTCCCTTGTGGCTGTCCCCATCCCCTGTCCAAACAACACCTGTCCAGAAGAGAAGAGAGAGACTCAGGAAGGAGTCGGACGGAAGAGACCCCAGTTCTCCAGCCGATTCACAGCCCGGCTAGTCTGAGAGGTCCAATTCTGACCACAGCTTTGGGCGTTGGCTGGTCAGAGCCGAACTGTAGGAGCAGCACCTATCTGAGCCTTACATCAGCACACAAGCACACGGGGAAACTGGGAAGGAAGGGATAGGTTGCTTTCAATGAAACAGGGGGAAGGGAGGGGCCAAGCTCGGGAGGAAGAACTACAGCTGGCTTTGTATCTCCAATGGGTTAAAAGGGAAAAAAAAAAAAAAAAGCAATTCCATCTATTTACAAAATAGGATTACAGTTCTGCAGAATGCTGCTGGGCCTGGGGGAAACTTTGAAAACACATTCATTTTGTTTCATCCTTATCAGAGCCACCTGCTCTGCTACCCCCACCCCGGCTGACTTCATTACTCAGAGACCAGAGTCTGAGCAGGCAGCTGCTGGGAAGAAGGCTGGCCCGTGCTCCTTGTCCACCTAGTCTTCTAGCTGGGAAGGCTGTGGCCTTGGTCAAGAATGTCACATCTGCAGAAACAGGTGGTAACCTCTTTGCCAAGGGAAGAGACCTATTAGCAAGTATGCCCCGCCCCCTTCCTGAGATCTTTGGAGGACACTGAACCTGTACCTGGAAGAGAATCCATCTCCTTCCCAGACCCCAGTTGTCTAAAGAAGAAGACAGATAAATAAATAAATAAATAAATAGACACACCAAAGAAAAACAAGGACAAGAGGATGGAGTTGCTTGAATGGTGTTTAGGCTCCCGGAATAATAAACATACAGGCAAATTACAGCCTCGATACAGAGTAGCTAGCTAATCTCCATGCAATGGCTTTTTTCCCCTCGCACTGGTGGGGGCTGGAGGTGGGGCGGGAGGAAGGGAGAGAGCCACGGGTAAACAGGAGCAGAGGGAATCAATTCCCAGAGCACTTTGTTTACTGAAGGAGAGAATCTCTCAGCCTGTCCTTTGCTGTCTCCTATTAACTTTGTCCATCTCTCAACCCCTGCATCTCTGTGGGAGTTGCTGGTTTTGTAGTCAGGGTTTGTGGAGGGGGAGCCAGAAGAGGCATACAGATCTTGGGACCGAGATGTAGCCCTCTGAACCCTATGATGTCGAAGTTTGCAAGTGGCTGAAGGAAACCACAGAATGGGAGGGGCTTCTTTTTGGGATACCTATTTCAACCCCCAGATTTTACAGATTAGGAAAATAAATCTCTGAGGGGTGGAGGTCTAGCCCAAGGTTTCGAGCCGTGAGTGGCAGCCCAGTCCCTAAAGGGGCTAAAGGGACGGAGAGAACAGTAAGCGGACTTCTGTTAGGCAGTGCCTCTGGATTTTGTTTGAGGTCGAATGAAGAACTCTTCAAGGGATAATGGCTCAGTAACTCAGGCGCTAAAGTAATGGAAGCGAGAGGGAAGATCGCATCCTGACTCTAAATCTCGGGGGGCTGCGGGTGTTGGGAAAGAGAGAGAAGAGATGGGGGCCTCCCAGTGTCCCTGAAGAAGCAAATGCAGGAACAGTCCTTATGAACTAATTTCATCACAAGGGGAGGGAGGAGCGCCCTTCAGATGGTAAATCGCTCCTTTACCAAGGACAGCTCTCCGAGTGGAGTGCCTGAAGGCTCTTCCCAACTACCTCTGAGACACTGGGCATCTCCTCCCTTCCAGCAGGTACAGCAGGAAGCAGCCAAAGAGCTGGCTTGCCCCTGCCACTATAGAGGGGAGTATTAAAGGGCTGAGGTTTCATGCACCTTTTTTGGAAAGTTACTGACCCATGAGCCCACAGGATTTGTTATGTTCGGGGGAGACATTTCCAATGTTCTGACAGGGTTGTCAAAGCTCAAAGGACAAAAAGAAACACAAGACATGTGTGCACCTAGTAACCCAGCCACCTTCCCACCCCAGTCACAGACGGGATCGGCCTCAGTGTGATCATCCGCCTCCTTCTCCTGAGTGAACTCCATGCATGTGGGCCTGGTGGTCTGAGTGCATTTCCTAAGTGACTTCCCCCTCCCCGGAAGTCCCTCCATCACGGTGGAATACAGCACCATAGGCTTTTCTGACTCCTTTGGCCTCTTACCCTTTTGACCCCTGAAAAACTTCCTTGTGGAGGCAGGCTGTCAGAGAGGGAGAGGAGAGTTGACTTATATGCCCCAGAACTCCGGCATCTTCAATATTTAAAGTCTGAAGCATTCTCGAGAGATCAGATGTCTAGATATGACAAAAAAAATAAAAATGATAATTTAACAACCAACCAAAGAACTGTGCAGTCGGGGCTCCACCGTCAACCCACAAGGGAGACCCAGCAAGTTCTTTGACCTCCTGCGAGTTGCTCTCTTATCTGCTCAGTGGGGCCTGGCTGAATCTGAGGATGTGGGGGCTGGGGAATGGGGGTGGGTCAGGGGAGCAGAAATCAAAATGCTTTTAGATAGTAAACTACTATTCACTGGGATACCCACTGCTAATAAAACCAGACACAATGTGGCGTTGAGCTTCGTGCACACTAAACAGCTTGTATGCTTCGTCTCAAGCTCTCGCCATTAATCTCGAACCTTCACAAGCCTGTGGGGCAAAGTCTATTACAGCTCACGTTGTAGCTGATGAAGCACCAGGGTGCTAACTGCCCAGCTCCTCATTTACTTAACGAGAGACCCTGATTCCAGACCCAACACTCATCCATCCCCCTTTCAAAGACAACTTGATGAGCGATTGCTTTTGGCAGAATGCGGGCCACTGGGGTAGAAGCCACCCACCTCTTGACCCTCAGAGAACGCTTCGGAATCATGGCCACAGGAGAAAATATCACTCGGCAAAGGCAAGGCACCAGGCACTGTGTTGGGCACCTTACATGCTATTCCCATTTCATCAGTGATGAGGACAAGGCAAAACTGAGGAGACAGATAAGTTCAGTCAGAGGGCTGGCACAAAAGCATCTCCGCTCTAACCCAGGTCGCCCAACCCTCATTCCTTATCTCTCCTAAGCTTAAAAAAGCTACCCTCACTTCCTTCCTCTTCCTCTTCCTTATCCTTTTATTCTTCCTCTTTATTTTACTCTTCTTTCTCCTCTCCTTCTTCTGCTTCCCCTTCTCTTCTCTTTCTCCTCCCAGTTTTTTTCCTCCTCCTCCTCTTCCTCCCCCCAGCCTTCTCCTCTTCCTCCTTCCCCTTCCCTTCCTTTTTCTTTTTACTGCTGTAGCCCAGGCTATCCTCAGGGCTCAAGCTCCCAACTTCCGGGACTATAAAAGGGGCGACAGGCATGCATGAGCTAAAGAAAAGACATTTGTCACCCCTGTCATCATGGTTATTAACTGCTCAACTTAAACTCAAGGATAGGGGCCTCGGTGTCAAGTTTTTTAAAGTCAGGATTGTGCAGTCCCGGATACGGACTCTAGAAAATGCTTCATGGTAAAGGTCTGACACGTTCCTTCCAGAACAAAAGGAGAACATTCTGAGGCATTCAGAGCCAACTGGGGCTTCCAGTTAAGCTCCACCACACACACAATGGTGTTGCTGGGGCCCAGGCCCCCAGGTCCTCTCGGGAGAATAAGATCTCGGTTACAGCGCCCTTGCACACACATCTATCAGATCTGTGATGCTTGGGGCTCAGCACTCTTGAGTCAAGAAGAGAAGAGGCAGCCGCCACCACCCCACCACCCTCACCTGCAGCAGACTCATACCGCCCTTGTGGCAGATCCACCCAGGAAAGGAAAAATGCCTATGTGTTAGGAAGTGTATAATTCTGCATAATAAAAAGACGCCTGGCCCTCGTGTGTATAAACACAGCTTTGACTGAGTACTCTTTCCCAAACAGCCCTTCTGGCTCACTGTGCGGCAATCTAGCATCAGAAACATATGGCTGACATTCAGGCCTTCGGGCAGATTCAGACTTGGGGAGGGGAAAGAGACCTGGGTTGGGAGAACTGGAGAGTCAGGGTGGAGGCCATTTATAATCTGGACAGGGATCCGGCCTCCACCCAAGCTCAACTGTAGTTCTCTCAGGACCTCCACTCGGCATCCATGAAGACATTAACACTTTCAGCTGCATCACTCCTAAGAGAAGAGCCCTTGAGCTGGGTGGGCCTGGATACCAAGGATATGCTCAGGCTTCTATTTGGGGATCTGATGCCACTCCCCCTCAATTACCCAGTGCTGGTTTCAGAGCAGTCAGCTGCAGAGCCCTGTGCTAGGCGGAGCGGGGGATACCCAGCCATATACAAGAGTACTTAAGAGGGCCAATATGGCAGGAGAGCCAGGCAGCACCTCGGTCAAGTCTCTAGCCTTTGGATCTCTAGCCTTAGGTCTGGCTCTATACTTCTAGATGCTCATGACCAGACCAGTGACTCCCCTAGCTGGTATCCATCTTCCAAAGCCAAGTGTCCCAAGCCCAAAGTCATGATGGCCCCATGATGCATCCTGGGAAAGCCCACTCCCCTTAGTGACAGATTGGCTCTGTTCTTAGTGCTATACCTCCCTAGTTAACGGCCACCAAGGGGAGGAGCTGGTTCTAGATCGCTGTTCTCAACTTGTGAGTTGTGACCCCTTAGGCATCAAATATAACCTTCCATGGGGGCCACATATCTGATATCCTATCTACCCAATATTTACATTATCATTCATAACAGTAGCAAAGTGATAATAACAAAGTAGCAACAGAAACAGTCTTATGGTTGGGGGTGGCCACAACAGGAGCAGCTAGCTGGATTAAAGGGTTGCAGCATTAGGAAGGCTGAGAAGCACTGCCCTGGCTGGGAAAGCTGGCAAGGTAGCTGGGAGGAACTGTGTCACACCCAGTCCTTGTCTAGTGCTCCCCTGAGCTGAGGGTGATGACAGAATTCACACTGGCAGAGATGACTCTGACACAGCATTCTTTCTCTGCACCCCAGACACGCCTTTCATATTAGCCTAAGCAGAGCCTGTCACAAGGACAGGTATGCAGGTATGTGGGAGATGACCTGATGGAGGTGGAGCAAGACCAAGAAAGGAGGAAGGCAATGAAGGGCGCCCTCCCAGGCTCAGCCCCTTGGGGCTTCTCTACAGAGCAAGTTGGCTGTGTCTCTTACTGTCCAGCTGAGAGACCACAGACTAAAGCTGTTCACCTGGGCTCTTGCCCCACTGATGGGGGTGAAGTCTTCCTCCATTCCAAACATCCCTGCAGGACACGGTGTCTCCTCTAGAGAGAGTCCCGGACAGAGATTCAGGGTGCAGTAGTGCAAGGTGAGATGGGGTTCCATTTGTATGGAGCTGCCTCAACAGCGGCAGACAGATCAGACATGGTGAGGTGACAAAGACTGAGCACAGATGGATGGATGAATGGAGGAATAAAAGAGCAACTTTACCATTTTAGGGAGAGATGACTCAGCAATTTAAAGGGCTTCCTCCTTTTCTAAAGACCTGAGTCTGGTTCCCAGTACCCAGGTTGGGTAGCTTGCAACCACCTGCTTAACTCCAACTCCAGAGAATCTGATGCCCTCTTCTGGCCGCTGTCAGTACTGCATGCAGCGGTCATGCACATAGGCATGTATCAAAATAACATTAATTTAAAAATATAAAAGGACAGGTTCTAGGCCAGGCATGGTAGCCCGGGGTTCAGGATGTGAGTCTGAGGCTATCCTGAGCTACACAGTGAGACACTGTAGTCCAGGGAGGATGGGAAAGCTACCTGCTCCCTGCCTAGGTGGGGATGAAACACGGGGCATTCCCATATGCTAGGCAAGTGCTCTGCCACCAAGCACACCCCTGCCCATGAGCGGTTTATTAAAACAAGCAGAACATCACAGATATGAGAGCAGAGACCTGCTGGGCAGGGCAGGGCAGGAGGCTTGCCCTGGAGGAAGTAGTTGCAACTCAGTCTTGCTAAGCAATGAGAACTGTTTGCTACCAACCACAGGGGATGCCTGGGATAAGACAAGCATCACAGTCTGCTGTGGGGAGAGAAGTTACCTGCAAACCCTCCTTACTGGTTAGTGAGAGCACACACACACATCCTCAAGGGGTGGGGTGGGAGGGGGGGGACAGTGAGAGGGAAATATACTAATACAATTCTGAGATCTAGAGAAGGGAGGACGGAAGTGACAGATCCTTGCTTTAGAAAAGTCATAGAGCCACGTGGGATGATGATTCTGCCTGCAGTCCCAGCCACTCAGGAAGCTGAAGCAGGAGGATCGAAAGTTGGAGGGTCAGCCTGAACCACATGGAAGGAGGGGGCGGGGGGGGGGGGAATGAAGAGGGGGAAGAAGAGGAGGAGGAGGAGGAGGAGAGGGAGGGGCAAGGGGAAGAGAGGGGGAGAAAGAAGGAAGAAAGGAATAAAGAATTTAGAGTTAAAAAGAGTGCCCCCCCCAAAAAAAAAAAAAAAAGCCGGGCGTGGTGGCGCACGCCTTTAATCCCAGCACTCGGGAGGCAGAGGCAGGCGGATTTCTGAGTTCGAGGCCAGCCTGGTCTACAGAGTGCCAGGACAGCCAGGGCTACACAGAGAAACCCTGTCTCGAAAAACCAAAAAAAAAAAAAAAAAAAAAAAAAAAGAGTGCCCCCCCCCCAAGGAAAAAGGTACCAGACAAACACACACACCCCACCCCCAACATCTGGCTGGCAGCAAGTTATTTTTCTTTGGGGCCTGTTGTGGGGATGGGGAACCTGGCGGAGGCATTGCTGCATGGAAGGGGTGAGAGAGAAACGTGTTACAGTATACAAACTGTCCCCCCAGTAACAAAGAGTTCTCTGCTGTGTAGAGGATGACAGGGGCCACTCAGTGGCCTTAAAAGGAAGACTAGCCTGTAGGAGCCACTCCTGGGGCTGAAGGACACAGAGTCAGGTAGCAGTGGCCATCTCCACGGGTGGACTGTGGGCAATGGGTTGGGACCCACTTGATCTCTGTGGGTGGTCATCACAGAAAACGGCAATTAGCTGGTCTAGGCAGAGAAGGGGAAGGAACAAACGAGTCCAAGGCTTCTCCTGGGTCTTCCTGCGGGAATAAAAATGATAGGCAGGACGGGTGGGTGGTCCCAGAACACGGGGGGGGGGGGGGGGGGGGCAGGGTCAGGAGGGAGGGGCCTATTGCCGTCCTCACAACCTCCTCAGGGTTCCACATCAGAAAGAGATGGGTTTTTTTCAAGGCACTGGTAGCCAGAGGGGGATTGGAGATGCTAATTTCATTTCATTAGATCCCAGCAGCTTTGGATTACAGCAGGCAGGAGGGAGGAAGCAGAGCTGATGTGTTTTAAAAAGCTGCAGTTTTGCGCTGTTTTTAATTTAATGCTGCCGGTAAAAGATGCCGCCTTGGAGTCGCTAATGATGCTCGTGAATTATTTTGGTTGATTTACACACCCCTCCGACTTTAAATAACGAGGGAGGAAGGAGCGTGGGGTCCCCCCTGGAGCTGTGAACCTGCAGCTGAGAGTGGATGTTGCCAAGGCTGGGGCTGGGGCCTCCTTATGCCCAGTCCTACCTCCGCCCCCTCCTGCCCCTCCCTACCCCCACCCATCACACCTCTCCTTGGTATTTCTCTTTTGGATACGAGCTTGGAACGCCATTCGCCTTCAATCTTCTCATCTCCATTTCATGTGGTACCTACTGGCCCTTGCCGAATATCGACAATGACAAGTATATTAGGAGTCCTTTCTGTGTGTCACATCTGGGGCAAGGCTCTTGACCTGCACAAACGCCAGTCGCTCTCCTGTATGCTGAGAACTGATGCGATTTTTTTCCCTTGAGTCCCCAAAAGGAAAATGAGAGGTTACGGAGCTTGCTGCAGGTCATCCAGCCAGGAAATGACATAGACACTGCAGGGCAGCAAGCCTCTCTTGTTTGGCTCAGTCTGGTACCTGCAGAAGCTGGGGGTGGGGGTGGGGAGCCGGGTACAATAAGTAAGCAAATGAGCTTAAGTGTAGAGTCAAGCTACCTCCATGAAACCCGCTACTCTGCTTCCCAAACTGCAGCTGTCTCCAGAGTGTCTGAGTTGGCCAGCAAGGCTAGGAACTAAGGCAGTCAAGACCTCTTCTGACCCCTGAATCCTAAGGCATCCAGTCAGCCACCATGGCTAACCCCAGGGCACCCGGCAGGAATGTGACCAGGAGACTGTGGTCTAGAAAACCCAAGCTTGGTGGTCAGAGCGAGGACCAGAGAAAAGCGTCCATTTATCTTGATTCCCGGCTTGTCTCCACCAGGGAAAATGTCTCCTGTCCTCCCATGCCCCTTTCCTTCTCCTTCCTTTCAAAATGAAATTAGAGGCAGCCGGTAAAAGCATTAAGCCCCGTCCGGATTTTCCTTCCCCATCCATCATACTGGGGCCTGAGCCTCAGAGCCGCAGTCTGGGATCGAGGGTCTTTCTAGCGATGGCAGCAGGTGAGGGGTGCAGGCAAGGAAGGAGACAGAGAGGCCATGTCCTTTCCATCCCCAGGGAGGCGAGGCAGCTGCATTCCAGCTCCGCACAGCAGGAGGCTGGGCCAAGACAATCAGAGCAGCAGCCTGAATCAGAAGAAGAAAACTCCAGCCCCCAGGAAGGAAGCTGTGACTGGCTTGGTAAAGGGGAGGAAAAAAAAATCAGAGTCTATGCAATAATGCAAAGATTTCCCTCTCGGGCTCTTGATCACCTGATTCTTGGGACAAGAAGGAAGTTGTGAAGGTGGAAGGTTCAAATCTCAGCTCCTATGCTAGGAGGTAGTGGCACGCCTTTAATCCCACCACTGGGGAGGCAAGACAGGCAGATCTCTGAGCTCAAGGCCCGCCTTATCTACAGAGCAAGTTCGAGGACAGCCAGGACTATACAGAGAAACTCTATCTCAAAGGGGAAAAAAATCCCAGTTCTACTTCATGTGCGACCTCAGGCAGTCCCTGGGCGGCGGCTTCTTCTTCTTCTTCTTCTTCTTCTTCTTCTTCTTCTTCTTCTTCTTCTTCTTCTTCTTCTTCTTCTAGATTTATTTATTATTATACATAAGTGCACTGTAGCTGACTTCAGACGCACCAGAAGAGGGTGTCAGATCTCATTGTGGGTGGTTGTGAGCCACTATGTGGTTGCTGGGATTTGAACTCAGGACCTTTGGAAGAGCAGTCAGTGCTCTTAACCACTGAGCCATCTCTCCAGCCCCCACTGGGCTTCTTCTAACTACATTTATTTGATGTAAAACAGACTCAGCAGAGAGCAAGCAGCATTGTCCGACAGAGTGACCAGGTCAACTGTGTGCCCCAGTACAAAACGTAAATGCAGACCCTTGCTCAGAAGTGTTATTAAGAATCCCATATGTCCTAGGGGACCCATGAAACTAACCCTGGCACCAGGGAGCTAGAAACAAAAAGATCAGAAGTTCAAGGTCATTCTCAGATGTATAGCGTGTATAATAAGGCTAGCCTGGGCTACATGAGACCTTAACTCAGTATGTAAAGAATTTCAGGGTGAGCCAAAGGAATGACAGCTCCTGCTTATATCCCCAGCTCTCAGTAGGCAGTGGACCGAGGATCACAAGTCTGAGGCCAGCCTAGTCTACCTAAAGAGTCCTAAGCTAGCCAGGGACATAGTAAGACTGTCTGGGGGCTGGGGGCTGGGGGAATAATGTCTTAGTCACTGATTTACATTTCTGAAGAGACACCAAGGACAAGACAACTCACCCCCCCCCACCCCCCCCCCACCCCCCCGCACCCCTCAGCAGGGTTTCTC
Organism: Mus caroli; assembly: GCF_978045245.1. NCBI lineage: Eukaryota > Metazoa > Chordata > Mammalia > Rodentia > Muridae > Mus > Mus caroli. Next base: position 7,575,252 of record NW_028227268.1, on the reverse strand, counting down.
TGTGTAGCTAGCCCTGGCTGTCCTGGAACTCACTTTGTAGACCAGGCTGGCCACGAACTCAGAAATCCGCCTGCCTCTGCCTCCCGAGTGCTGGGATTAAAGGTGTGTACCACCATGCCCGGCTCCCAAGGCAACTCTTATAAAAGAAATCCTTTCATTGGGGCTGGCTTACAGTTTCAGAGATTTAGTCCATTATCATCATAATGGGGAGCAGGGTGGCACACAGGCAGGCAGACAAGGTCCTGGAGAGGTACCCAAGAGCTACATCCTGATCCAGTGGCCCAGAGAGATTCTGGGCTTGGCATGGTATTTTGAAACCTCAAAGCCCACCCCTAGTGACCTCATACTTCCTCCAACATGGCCACGCCTCCTAATCCTTTTCAAGCAGTACCACTCCCTGATGATCAAGCATTCAAACCCATGAGCCTAGGAAAGCTATTCGTATTCAGATCACCACAAATAATAATTTCAGGATGGCAGTGGGAGGACACTAAGCCAAGCAGACCACCACAAGAGCTATGTGCCTGCGACACTGACCTTGGAGGGGGTGGGGGTGCTGTTTGCCAAGAAGTGAGCCGGATGAGACCACTCCTTTTGTGGTAGTGTGGAGAGAACAAAAGGCACGGCGGTTCCCTCCCTGTGGGAGAAGGCCTGAGGCACTCGTGAGAGTAGACAAGATGAGAAGCCCACCCTCTTCCGCGTCTCTGCCCTGCCTTTTCAGCTGCAGCTGAGCCAGGAGAGCTGGGTTTCTGCGAGGGTCTGCTTGCAGGCACAGGGCAGGCAGCCAGGAACTAGAGATTTGGATTCAAAAGTAGTTAAGAGAACTCTGAGGATGTTTGAGGGGTGGGGTCCTGGGATCGCCCAGTCGGGAACGTAGCAGGTACTTAGGTAACTAATGTATATGTTGAAAAGATCTTGTTACAGGTGGAAACCACCTGCTTAGGACGTGTGTGTGTGTGTGTGTGTGTGTGTGTGTGTGTGTGCGTGTGCGTGTGCGTGTGCGCGTGTGCATGTGCATGTGTGTGTGTTGGGGGGCAGGGTGCTCTCACACTTACGGAGACCAGAGAACAACCTTCAGTGTCTGCTCAAGTGCTCCTTCTTCTCCTAACCCCCTCTCACTAGCCTGGAACTCACCAACCAGGCAAAAGTGACCGTTCTTCAGGACACAGCCACCTATACCAAGTGACATGGGAGAAGACACGCAACAAAGCAAAAGGAGTGAAAACCGGAGCTGACGACATTCAGGATGAGGAGCTGGTAGAAGCTGGGGTGCTTCCAGAGCCTGACACTGTCTTCCCTTCTCCTGTAATCCCTCGGGGGAAAACACTGCAGGGGGCAGCAGAGGGCCTCAGCACTGGGTGACCATGGAGTCTGCCCTGAAGTCACACCTTCAGCGCAGGAGTGAAAAGCTTCCTCGTGTACAGAAAGCTTTCAGCTTCTCCCTGCGGTGTGAACCGCAGACCGCACCCACGTCTCTCCTGACCTTCTTTCAACCCTTCCAAGCCACCCACGTCTCTCCTGACCTTCTTTCAACCCTTCCAAGCCGGGGAGAGAAAGAGAGCTGGCTCAAAGCTTAAAGCTAAGAGCAGAGCTGCTGGACCAAAGACCACGTTGCCTGGAAAGGCTCAGCGATGCTCCAAACTTGGGTCCAGTTTTGGAAGGCCCGCTAATTGGCTCAGCTCAGGAAACCAGCTCAATCCACCCCCACGGTCTGTGCTTTTGACTCAGCCCCAAACTCTGAGTTTTGGATTTGGCTCCACGCCTCTACCCCTCCCACCCCTCCGTGTACTGTGTTTGATGGCCGCCTCTTGGGCGGTCCTATGAGCTGAAGAGTACTTTGTTTCTCCTATTATCCAAATTCTGCCTCCCTGTGGTCAAGGTCAGGCTTCCCAAAAAGCAGACCCTGAAAGAAAGATTTGAACTTGAGCTGCTTGTTTGACCGGCAAAGTTCAGTCGGGGGCAGGGACATAAGGTCAGCACAGGAAGAAAGAAGAGGGTAGTGGGAATCCCTCAACACACCCATTGCTGAAGCAGGTGGCAGAGCTTAAAGAGAATTTCACACATGCATTTTGATCAAATCCGCTCCCCACCCTTGCCCTCCAATCCCTCCCCTTCCCCCTCCACCACTTTTTTCTCCCAGCTTCATGTGCTCTTCCTAAAACCCACTGTGTCCACTTGGTGCTACCTGTATGTGCTCAGATGCAGGACCATCTACTGGAGCATACTTAGCCTCTTAGGGGCTGAAGGAAGTTTCCTTTCCCTCCCTCAGTAGGAGTGGGGCTCGGTGATATCTTTGCCTCTCCATGCTCAGCTCTACATGGTACATCTCTATCACCCCTCTCTTCAAGGTTCAGAGATTGTCTCAAAAGAGGAAAGATTGTACGAGCTGGGGGAGGGGTGGTAAATGGGTGTCCACCATGAAAGGATCTTTGCTGGACATGACACGACCATTGCACATATGAACTGGACTGTGACTCCGTGCACAAGATCAATCAGCCACAAACTCTTTTTTTTTTTAAAGATTTATTTATTTATTATATGTAAGTACACTGTAGCTGTCTTCAGACACTCCAGAAGAGGGCGCCAGATCTCATTACAGATGGTTGTGAGCCACCATGTGGTTGCTGGGATTTGAACTCTGGACCTTCGGAAGAACAGTCGGGTGCTCTTACCCACTGAGCCATCTCACCAGCCCAGCCACAAACTCTTAACAGCAACGAAAACAACACAGATTTGAAACACGGCATCCAGGGTAGACACCAATTCTGCATGCCCTTGGCTGAGAGCTGTGCCTGGAGATGCCAGGTACAGGTCCTTCCAGCTTGCTGCCTCAGAGGAGGTCCAAGAAGAGAGAAGGAAGGAGCCCTGGAGCTTGCCAGGGTCCCTCCAGCCAGGCAAAGAGGCTGTGTCCCTCAAGACACAGCTAGCAGGCAATCAGTGGTACAGAGGAAGACAGCATCCAGGTAGGATTAAAAGTCATAGATGATGACACTTTGGGAGGATCCCAAGAAGGGAGATGGGTGTATGCCCGACCCAACATGGAGACAGGAAACAGTAGAGTTCTTTTCTACCCACAGGGCTCATGATACACTCCTGCCTTCCAAAGCCAGTTAATTGTTAATTGCCTATGGTCTGTGTCAGGGTCAGAAGCAGACCCAGAAAAGATCAAGTCACCTCAGAACCTAATGGGGGACACATGGAGTGAGCAAAGCCACCATGGGAACAAGGCAGAGTGCTGTGGAGCTCAGAGGAGGGAGCAAGAAGCAGGGCGCATCTCCACAAAAAGAATATTACTCATGAGGCTAGAGAGATGGCTCAGCTATTCCCAACAATCGCAGGGTGGCTCACAACCATCTATACTAGGATTGATGCCATCTTCTGGCATGCAGGTAGGTATACATGCAAACAGAGTACTCATATGTAAAATAAATACATACATCTTTTTTTAAAAAAGGATATCATTCATGGGCTATAGTGGAGGGGAGGGGAGGCGGGGGGGACAAACAAGTAAAAGAACATGACTCTTTTTCCTCTAGAGTGGATGTGGAAGGCTCAACACCCACACTGGCACTGGTCTCCCAGGCCTCTTTTCTTCTTGTTTGACACCAGATACAGTATGTCACCTCTGGGGCTCTGTTCTGGTTCTTTTCCACACCAGGGCCCCTTTCTCGGCATTCGGACACTTGGCACTAGGTAAATTACCCTCCCCTGCCAAGTCCTCCCCAGCCTCCCACGGATCACCACGTTCCCCTTTTCAGTGTTCTGGTTTTGCCTGAGGTAGAACACATGAGCATAACACCGCGGGGCTCGGTGTGGAACTCCTGTGGTGCCTGTATGTTGCTAAATGGACATTGTTTCAAACTGCCTTCTAAATTTGTATCTCTACATCCGTCCATCCGTAGATTAATGCGGTCCTTAGTGTCCTTGTGGAGTGGACTCTGGTTAATAGTGATATTCACAAGTGGTCCATGCACAGGGAATGTGTACCTATGGAATGCTCAGCTATAGGTGAGACATATACATCACAACCCCCTCCGCCCCCAAGATTCAGGGAACGTGGAGGGAGAGAGGAGGAAAAGATTGTAAGAGCTAGAGGCCAGGGAGGACTCAGGTGAGACAGAGGCCAGGGAGGACTCAGGTGAGACAGAGGCCAGGGAGGACTCAGGTGAGACAGAGGCCAGGGAGGACTCAGGTGAGACAGAGGCCAGGGAGGACTCAGGTGAGGCAGAGGCCAGGGAGGACTCAGGTGAGGCACAGGCCAGGGAGGACTCAGGTGAGACACAGGCCAGGGAGGACTCAGGTGAGACAGAGGCCAGGGAGGACTCAGGTGAGGCACAGGCCAGGGAGGACTCAGGTGAGACAGAGGCCAGGGAGGACTCAGGTGAGACAGAGGCCAGGGAGGACTCAGGTGAGACAGAGGCCAGGGAGGACTCAGGTGAGACAGAGGCCAGGGAGGACTCAGGTGAGGCACAGGCCAGGGAGGACTCAGGTGAGACAGAGGCCAGGGAGGACTCAGGTGAGACAGAGGCCAGGGAGGACTCAGGTGAGACAGAGGCCAGGGAGGACTCAGGTGAGACAGAGGCCAGGGAGGACTCAGGTGAGACAGAGGCCAGGGAGGACTCAGGTGAGGCACAGGCCAGGGAGGACTCAGGTGAGACACAGGCCAGGGAGGACTCAGGCGAGACAAAGTCCTCTCAGGTGACAAGACCATCAAACTCATGAAATCATAGCACCTATTGTTGCCTGCACAAGACCTGTATAAGAGCAAGCCAGTCAACATTGTAGCATTAATTAATTCATCCCAAAGTTGAGGACCTATTAATACTTGAAGGTTCCCAGGGAAGGGTGAGTCAGTTCCCTTTAGGGACATGGTCCCTGGTAAGGTGACCATATTCCAACCCATGGGCCGACACCTGTACACATATGGGCACCACTGGCTGGACTCAGTGGTGCATAAGTAGATAATAATAAAAATGAGGATAGAAAATTGGGAAAAGGACATGGAAGGGGGTTATCCAAGAAGAGTTAGAGGGAGGAATCTGGAGCAAATAAGATCAAGTTACAGTGTATGCATGTGTGAGATTCTCAAAGAAACAAGAAGAATATTTTTAAAAGAGTAATCACTGCAGCAGGTGGCATTCCGACACCATCTTCACAGTACTGACTCACATTTTTATATGGCGGCCTTAACTGCTTCCCCGCACCCATCCGACATTGCCACGTGGATCTTTAATTCGGATATGTGTCAGCTATCTGATGCCTGTGTAACAAGTGGCTCAAGGGACATGGATGATTTCACACTGTTTTTGAGGGCCAGGGATCCAGGAGGGGCCCGGCTGGGTGACCCTGGCCCATATCTGTCTTATGTGACATTTAGAAATCTGAAGGTTGGACTGGGGCCAAAGCATTAGGTCTGCCCCTGCCCCTCCAAAAGCTATTGGCTAGAAGCTGCTTCTGTTTCTACCCACATAGGTCTCTCCAGAGACAGTGTTGGACATCCCAGAAGCAAGGAATCGAAGCACGAATGCCAGATGAGATGAGAGTTCCTGTCTGTGGTCGCTATTGCTTTGAGGGGGTATCACACTAACTTTGCCTATCTTGTAGCCCAGACTGGCCTTGAACTCATAACCCTCCTGGCTCAGCCCCCTGAAGGCTGGGATCACAGGCATGTGACCCCACAGGAGGTCTTGTCTTTTACAACCTAATCTCCATAATGGCATGACATCACTTCTATCAGTCATTGGTCACACTGGTCAACTGGTCCAGTGTAGGAGGGGCTACATGGGTGTGAGAATTCTGTGTGAGTGGCAGAGTCACTAGGCCAGTCTTGATCTGATGACTACAGGACCTAATATTATACTATACTATACTACACTATACTATATTTATTAGATAGTATCTATAACCTACTTAGGTCACCCTCAAACTCCTTATCTACTTGAGGTGACCTTGAATTTCAGATCCTCCTGCCTCTGCCTCCTGGATTCTGGGCTTGCAGGCAAGTACCACAACCCCCAGTTTATGAGGTGCTCAGGACCCGACCTAGGATGTTGTACACACTAGGCAAGCATCCTTCCAACTGAGGTAAAATCCCAACTCCTCCATCTAGTTTTGTTTTGGAAAAAAAAAGGAAAAAAAAAAGCTTTATTATATTGTTTTTATTGTATGTATATATGTATGGATGCACGTGCCAAGGTGTATGTGGATAGGTCAGACAGTTCTCGCCTTTTACCCAGTAGAACCTGGGTATCAAACTCTAGTCCTCAAACTTAGCAGCAAGCCCCCACTGAGCCAGCTGGAAGGCCATTTCTTCAACTCCTTATGGAGCGCCACCTGCTGGTAGAGACCTACCTCTGCTACCCTATTTATGTACTCCTGTTTTCTCTGCCTTTGCTTTTCTTCTGAGCACTCTTCACCACCAGTGCGTTATTTATGCCTCCCACTAGTCTGTTTCCGTCACTAGCTCACAGGCTCCATGAGGATTCCTGTCTGCCTTTTCAACAATCTATTCCTAGCATGTAGAGTTGTGGCGGGCTCGTGACGGGTGCTAAAAAGTATTTATTGACTGACTAGGAGGAGGGACGGTGAAGGAACGTGTTTCAGTTGCCTATGGCTTCATTACAAAGCACCTTAACCAGGATCTTAAACAGCAACACTCATTTGTAAGCCTCTTGAGTCTTTAGTGTGGGCCAGGCCTAGGAAGAAAGCACATCTCCAATCCACATGGTATTGGCTGGGAAGACTCAAGGTGGGGAGAGGTCTGGAGGCATTGAAAGCTCTCTCAGTTTTTTCTGGCAGTTGTCACCTGCCATCATCTGTGAGCTTAGCTGGGGCCAGCAGCCAGAGCACCCACACTGGTCTCTTCATGTGGCGCTTTACTTCCTTACAGTATGGTGCCTGAGTTCTTAGAGCCACTTAGCGGTCACAGAACCCATGGACAAGTTTGTTGGTGCACACCATTAATCACAACACCCAGAAAGGCAAGAGGCAGGTAGATCTCTGTGAGTCCAGGCCAGCCTGGTCTACATAGTGAGTTCCAGGCCAGCCAGGGCTACACAGTGAGACATTGTCTCAAGAATGTGGGGAGGCGACAAATATAGATTTATGTATGTGAGTACACTGTTCAGACACACCAGAAGAGGGCACTAGATCCCATTACAGATGGTTGTGAGCCACCATGTGGTTGCTGGGAATTGAACTCAGGACCTCTGGAAGAGCAGTCGGTGCTCTTAACCACTGAGCCATCTCTCCAGCCCATACATGACTTTTGCTATGAGGAACCACCAAAATTGCAGGGCATCACAAAGGAAAAGATGAAGATGTTTTCAGGGTCTGACCCTGACCCTGTGGCTGGCCCAGCAGGGGTGTGGGTGTCACGTCCATCAGTTCATGAGAAGGGGCATGCATCATGATGCATCATAGGCCAGGGGACATGACTGGTATCTGGAGGGTTCTCTGTGGACTCTGGGCTCTTCCCTTTGGATCACTTGATTTTTTTTTTTTTTAAGTGAAAGAGGGAGACATTTTTAATAGGGAGAAAGCATGTGCTGAATTGAGAGGTCAGTAAAGTATGTGGAGATTGGATGGGGTCTCCTCTTCAGCCTTCTCTGTGAACCCCAGCTCTTCTTACCTCCCCAAATTTCCCAGGGTCTGCAAATGAGCCATCCCAGCAGCCTGCTAAGGCAATGGCCACACCTGCATGCTGTGTAGACTCAAGCTGGGCTGGTACACATGACAATGGGTGGAGTCTCAGGCCTGGCCTTTCTATCCCTCCCAGCCAAGAATCGCAGAGACAGAGACTCTGCCCCTGGCTGAGCATGCACAACCTTCCCAAGGGGGCTTACTTACTTACACTTGACTGAACTGACTTGCATCAAAGGTATTACTGTGTCTCCAGCCCAAAGGGAGGGTAGAGTGAGCCTTGTCCATGAGGATTCTCATGACATGTGGAGCCAGCTATGTTATTGGGGCCATCTGTGGCACTGTAGGGAGCCTCTATACTCTGGGAGCCACTACCACCGCCCCAGATGTGACATTAAAATGTCATAGATGTTTCTAGCCTTCGCCACTGGAGGCACATTGAGCCCAGATAGAGAGCCAGTGGTTGGAGAGATGAAGGAAGTGGTGTGTGCTCTATTTCCTGTGGTCTGGAGCTGTTCCATGTTCACTTCTCCAGCTGGGTTCTAATGCTGGTCCTTTTCATCTTCTGGACTCTGTGAACCATGCTGTGTGACCCAGTCACCTTCATTATTGGAAAACAGAACCAAGCCCGATTCAGCGTCCACCCCACGCCACGTGCATTTGTAGCGTTACTTTGGCTCTGGCTCGTCTCCTCTCTTCTTTGACCAAACATTTCATTTATGTCGGCCTTCTTATATCTTATGCATTCTTTATGTCTGCTGTATATCTCTTCTAGAGGAAGGGAGGGTATGGGAAGCTAAATAAATAACTGCTGTCTGGGTAAACACCCACAGGGAAGACATCATAGAGAAAGCAGACACGTGCCTGCAGGGGGAGGGGGTTGGGGGAAGAGGATAAACCAATAATAAGGGGCTGGCGGGGATGTGGAGCCAGGCGCAGGCAAGCTTGCAAGATGGAGGGAGGGGGTAGGACCACCCGGATGATTCCTGTAGAGGCAAATGATTGAAGAGGGAGCTGGCTAGGGCTCAGCAGTAGAACACTTGCTTAACATGCACAAGGCCCTGGGTTCCAGCCCCAGCACCACCCACAAAAAATAGAGAAGGAGCTACAGAAACGGCTCAGTCAGTATAAGTGCTTGTTATCTAAGCATGAGGACCTGAAGTTGGATCCCCAGCACCCACATAAAAGCCAAGAGGTGTCCATAACCCCAGTGCTGGGGTCAGATGGATCCCTGGACTCACTGGTTAGCTGGTGAGGCTATTGGAGAGCTCCAAGGTCAATGACTCTGTATCAAAAACGGAAGGTAGAGATGGATCCATTGAGGAAAATATTGACCTTTGGTCTCCATGTGAACGCACGCGCATGTGCGCGCAAGGATACACACACACACACACACACACACATACACACACACAGGTAGAACATGGGAGTGGTGGCGAGAGACTAGAGAAGAAGATAGCCAGATATTAGGAGTCACAAATCTCTGTTGTATTAAATATTTAAATCCTGGCCCAGGGTTTCCACCCTGCCTTTGGTTACTGAGTTCCCAGATTAAACACACACACACTGCCTTTATATTTTAATAAGCCTTAAGCAACACAAGAGCTGGGCAGATACCTAACCTCCATACTATTAGAATCTGCTTTCCTATCCATAATCTTGAGTTATTAGTTACTACTTACCATGTTTCATTTGGACTCCAATTGGGCAGCCCCAGGGCCATGCTCTATTGACCCTTAACCCATGGCTGCTTCTCCTTCCTCCTCTCCTGCACCTTCTTCCTCCTCATGGTCCTCCTCTCATCCCAAGCCCTCAAAACCTAAAACCCACCTATGCCTCTTCTGCCCAACTATTGGCTGTCAGCATCTTTATTCATCCATCAGAATTAACTTGAGGGCAGGGTTACAGGAGCTATGAGCAGACTCCAGGTCTCAAGGCCCCAACTTACTTAGCACTATAATAGACAGTAAAAGATAAAACCTCAACAAACCTCTCCCTAGGAAAGGTCACAGCAACCAACTCCTGTCTCCACAGTGGTGTTCTAGTTGGTGTGTGCCCATGGTCAGTCCCAACTTACAGCCATATGAATGAGTCATCTTACAAGAGGAATCCCAGCCCCAGGCTCGGAGAATGAAGAGGGCATGGGGTGCCCAATTGCAGATCCACAAACAGAAGGGATTGTTGGCTTGAGACACCAGCTTCTCGCCTCCAGATTGACTTGTCATGACTAAGAGATAACCAGAACCTGAGCCGGCAGCGTCTTCAATAGAAAAGGGCCTCTGCCCCTGTCAAGTAATACTAGTATTGCTGCAAAGGAGTGTGGGTAATAAGCTGAAAACAGCCATTCTCCAGTTGGAGAGTAAAACTGATGTGAATCTGTGGAGTGGTCATTGATTTATTCAGACATCACTGAGGGAGCACCTATTGCAGCCTAAGGAAGAGTTAGAAGTAAGAAGAGAGCATAGGTGCTCTACCCCTGGTCACTTTGCTCTTCTCTTTCATTTATTTCTACCCTGTGGAATACATATGCACACACAAGTGCATATCAGCATATACCATGAGTCTGAAGTCTGCATGCCCAGTCTTTCTTCCTGAATGCTTCAAAGACCCTCACCTTACACACACACACACACACACACACACACACCATCCTCAGTATGGCCTTCTGCTCCCTCAGCTCCATAAGTGGCTTTATCTAGGGCCATGAATCATTGGCAGCCACCCTGCCTCCCCCTCTGTCCTCCACATCCTAAATGTCGCTGAATCCTGATGGTTTTGCTCCTAAATACCATCCAGACCGGTCCATTGCTTCCCCTCCTACAAACGTCCTCCCTCCACTGCCTCTTCCATGGACCACTGCTGTGGCCTCTTTAATGGCTCTCCCACCACCTGCCTGTCTGTTCTCCACATAGCAAGAGCGAGCTTTTCAAAACATAAGACACATCAAATCGTTTCTCAGCTTACAACTTTGTCCTGAGATGTCAGGAGGCATCTCCATTGGGAAAGTGATTGCCAAGAAAACATGAAGTACTGGGTCTGCTCTGCAGAACTTGGTGACTGACATTGTGGTGCCAGCACTTGGGAGGCAGAGACAGGAGGACACCTGGGACTCTCTGGCTAGCCAGCCTAGCCTACATAGTGAGTTCCAGGCTAGTGGGAGACCCTGTCCAAACAGAAGAACATCACTCAAGGTTGTATCCAGGCCTGCACACACATGAACACATGGTACCTGAACACACCTACACACATATATAACAATGCCAATGACAGGTGTGGCCCTACCCAGACCCTGACTCTGCCTCATGCCGTTTCTTCATCCTAGCCTCACCAGCAACTTTCAGTTTCCCTCTCAACCTTCCCATGCCCCCTCCTGCCAAAAGGCTTTTGCACACACGGCTCCCACAACCTGAGATACTCTCCTGCATACTACCTTTCACGGAGCCTTCCTTGCCATTCCTGCCCAAAGCAACCCCCTCACCCCAGCCAAGGACCACATAACATCCTCCCGGAGGCATTTATTTTCCACAGCCTCTTTTAATAAGCGTTCCATCTCCTCTCTAGCCCACCACCCACCAGAGGTAGTGGAAAAGAAAGGTTATTAGGACATGGGGGAAGTGGACCTGTTTAGAAATAGTTCTTTGGAGCGATTCCAATCTTTGTTATTCTCAGTCCAGTCCACCAGCAAACACCACACATGAACCAACAGCTGCAGTAAAGTCCAGTCAGCAGACACCACACATGAATCAGCAAGGGCTGTTCAATCCAGAAGAAACCGTGTGGCTCACCAACCCTACCTGAGTCCGCTAAGAAACCACAGGAACCTCTCGAGAAGTTCTTTGGTGAGTTTCTCTCTATGAAGTCACCCCAAGCGAAGCTCAACAAGGCAACGTAAGGCAAACCAAGACATGTGTGTTGTCAAGGCAGAGCAAGGCAAACCAAAGCTCAAGTTCCCACCGTCTGTGGGGTCATATTTATATTCATGTGTCCGCTATAACAAAACATCCTTTCACCTGTGTCTGCTTCAGCCAAACATCCTTTCACCTGTGTGCCCAGCAAAACAACATTTGACATAATTGACTTTCCAAAGAAGCCAGAAGTTCCCACGCCATCCTCCTCCCTGCCAGACACCAATCTTCATTCCTTGTTAATTTCCTTTGTAGGCTTCTTTGGTGACTTCTTCATCTAGATTTAGAGACTCTTGGAGATTTCAAGTGGGTTTGGTTATGTTATAACCCAAGGAAAGAGTCCAGTGCCCTGACACACAAGAAGCACTCAATAAATATTTATTAAGTAAACAACAAAATGAATGGGTCGGTGGGCAGTGAGACGGCTGAGCAGGTCAAGGTTGATGACCTGAGTCTGATAACCTTGGACCTACGTAGTGGAAGAAGAGTTGACTCCTGGAAATTATCCAGTAATTTCCACGTGTGTGACGTAGCATAGCATGTGTATTGTCTTAGTCAGGGTTTCTATTCCTGCACAAACATCATGACCAAGTTGGGGAGGAAAGGGTTTATTTGGCTGACACTTCCATACTGCTGTTGATCACCAAGGAAGTCAGGACTGGAACTCAAGCAGGTCAGGAAGCAGGAGCTGATGCAGAGGCCATGGAGGGATGTTCTTTACTGGCTTGCTTCCCCTGGCTTGCTCAGACTGCTCTCTTATAGAACCCAAGACTACCAGCCCAGGGATGGTCCCACCCACAAGGGGCCTTTCCCGCTTGATCACTAATTGAGAAAATGCCTTACAGTTGGATCTCATGGAGGCATTTCCTCAACTGAAGCTCCTTTCTCTGTGATAACTGTAGCGGTGTCAAGTTGACACAAAACTAGCCAGTACACAGTACATGCATGTACACACACACATAAACAAATAAGCATAGTTTTACATTTTAAAACGTGGGGAGAGACAAGACCCTCAAAAATTGCTTCATGAGACAGGTAAGATGGGCTGACCTGGAAGGAGATGTGGGTTTTATACTGAGGGAGACATGTGGAAGAGTACTTGAGGTACACGGAACAGAAGAAACTGAAAGGTAAGTAATGACAATGTGTGTGTGTATGTATATGCATGCATCATGTATGTCTCTGTGTGTGGCTGTTGAGATGACAGGAGAGGGGTGGATGGACTGAGAAGATGGCCACACACCAGGTGGGACACAAGAACCCAATGGAGGAGATGGGTTGTAATGAGTGGTAGGTGGTTAGGGAGGCTGTGGCTCCAGAGGGTTCTCAACAGAAAGATAAGACACTGAGTCTCCTGGCAGAGGAAGTGAGGACAGCCAGAGATGTCTCCATGCCTAGTCACATGCTGAAGGGAACTTGCCATGGAGGGTGTGGGGATGCAGAGGCCAAGGTCACATCAAGGACACTAGCTTAGTGACAGCTGTCCTCAGAGGGCACAGAAAGGGGCCTCCTCCACTGTGGAGCATGAGATGGAGCCAGACTGTCAGACTGAGGGCAGAAATGACCAGTGCAATGTCTAGACTCTGTCCTCATGTGACTGCCCTCTGTTCTGTCCCCTCTCAGCCCAAACACAAGGGCTGGTGCCAGGGACAAAGGACAAGGTTAGCCTTCTTCGAAGAATTCACTGGAAGCCCAGCAGGGCAGAGTTGCCTGGGTGACTTATTGCTTATTAATAATATAAATATGTAAATGCTGTGAGGGCCATATTGATCCCGACATGGGAACCATCCATCACCAGGGGCAGGAACAGGGTGTTGTAAATATTAAATAATAAGTCTGCAGCCTGAGACTTGTCAGTGTGGGTGGGCTGAGGCTGACACCAGCTTCAGGGCAGTTATACTTGAGACCAACAATCCCTGGCTACCCGACTCAGTATGGGGACTTATGCAGGAGAGGGAAGGCTCAGAGTCTGTTTAAAAGAAGAGATAGTCCTGGACAGGAATCCCAGACAGAAGCCCTCCCTATCTCCTCCTCTACAGGCAGGAGAGGCAGCCATCAGAGGTCCTGAAATTGGACTCTAACCCCTTGGTAAATCCTCCCAGGTGTACAGAGACCCAGCCACCTGGAGCCACACCCTATAGGGGTCATTTCCATGTTAGAGCTTTGCCCTTCTATGGTCCCTGAGCTATGTAGACTTCCAGCAACCTGCAGTCTGTCTCATTCCCCTCTTTCCATGGGGGCTGAAGGACTCAGTCTAGCACCCTGTGAACCATCCCTTTTGTCCCTCGGGGCCTGTCCATACTCAGTGTCTCCTCCATTACAGGCCTTCTTCGTGCTGACTTGATTTTATTATTATGCCAACACACTTGCTTAATTCTCTGCTGTCTTTCTTCTGCACTGTTGATTTACACTGTTAGTGTTTTAATTATACAATTCAGCACTCCTTAAAACATGAAAAACTGCTCAACTTTTTCAAGCAATTAAAAGGCAGCGGAGTCTATCAGCAGATCCGAGGACGAGATAAGTAAATCAAGCAATTAAAAAGCTCATTTGGTAAAAAACGTTGCTACCCACCCAAAATGAGCCAGGCCGGTGGGCCCTGCGGAAGAGAAGTTCGGAGTGAGCCCCCTCCCCTCCCCCACCCCTGCCCCACCTGCCTCACCTGCCTCCTTGCTTCCCGGCTTCCCAGCCTGCTCCTCCCTTCCTCTCCTACCTTGAACTTGCTGCTTGGCTGATCTGGGCCTAAGCTCTTGGGTTCAGAAGAGCTTTAGGGGAGTAGAGAGAGCCTGGAACTGGGGCTGCTAAGATTGGGGTTTTTGCCTGGCCAGTGAACAGCTCAAAAATTTGACTTTAACCAGCCGAGTGTGGCGGGGCATGCCTACAATCCCAGCACTGTGGGTCAAGGCAGAAAAAAGCATGCGTTCAGTCAGGGTCAGCCTGGGCTACCTAGGGAGGCTCTGTCTCAAAATGAGGCAAGCTTTTTTATCCTCCTCCCATGTTTCTCATCTCTAAATGGGACAACAACACTGGCTTGGGCAGGGGGTGCACACGTGAGTGCATGTGTGTGCTAAAATACACGGAACCCAACTTCTCTTGAGGAAAGGAGATTTATCTTTTGATCACCCGTCCTAAGCTCACACCCGAAGCCTCTGTAACAAGACAGATTAACAGGGTGAAACCAGGCACATTTGTTTAAATGGGAGTTTTACACGACACCGGAGAGTTCACAAGGAAGTGACAACGAAAGACACAGTTAAGGCTGAGTATCCCTTATGCTAGCTGTGATGGAGAAGTGGACAGGAATACCAGAATTTATATATACATATACACAAATATATGTATGTGTGTGTCCACAACTATGCACATGTATGTGTGTGTGTGTGTGTGTGTGTGTGAGAGAGAGAGAGAGAGAGAGAGAGAGAGAGAGAGAGAGAGAGAGAGAAGAGAGTGCATAAAAGCACTTGCCGAGTACCTGTGAGGACCAGTGTAAAGGTCGCTTTTATTTCCTCAGAGGACAGGATCAGATGAGAGTCATATACAAGCTGTATGAATACACGGCTTGGGCTGAGCCCAGAGCGTTTCCTTCTCCGTCCTAATTATCCCCAAGCCTAGACCTAGAAACTTCCAGCCTCCCTACAATCTAATCTTCCAAGCTGACTGATTCAATCCCGCTTCTCTCGGCTTCGGACTGAATTGCTCTGCCTGGCCTCATGCTAACTTCAGCAATCTGTTCTAATCTTCTGGCTTCTTCTCATCCTCTGGCTCATTCTGTCTTCACCTGTGTCTAGTTTGTTCTCTCTGTAACCCATCTCTGTAAAACTGTCCTGGTAAAACTGCCACACACACACACACACACACACACACACACACACATATATCCCACCCACCACCCACTACCCACCACACACACACACAGCCACACACCACACACACACCACCACCTTTTCTCTCTCATTGCTTTTAAGTAGCCTCTCTTCCTTTGCTGTTCTCATATGTGTTGTGTGCTTCCTGTCTCTGACTCATTCTGTCAAATCTGTCTGATTTGTCACTTTGTCTGCCCCTCAGTTAGACATCATTTTCAAACATGACTGCTTTCTTCTACAAACTAACTTTACCTCCATGGTTAGGGATTAAGAGTGTGTGTTAAGGATATGTCTGTACTCCTTGCCAGAGCAGCCGAGTGGCTGGATTAAAATTCTTCTACAGACCGGAGTTCGAATCCTCAGATCCCGTGTGACAAACACCAGAAGAACATTCACTCTCGCGATGCAGAGGCCAAGCGATCCCTCCACAAACTAACCAGATAGGAGTAGTGGGAATCCATGAGCTCTGCGTTCAACTGAGAGACCTTCCTCAACGAATCAAGTACAGAGCAATAGAGGGAGATGCCTGAGCTGGTCGGGTTTTTTGGCAACTTGATCGAAGTCAGAACCGGTTAGGAAGAGGGAACCTCCATTTAAAAAAATACCTCCATCCAAATTGGCTTGTAGGCAAATCTGTGGGGCATTTTCTCTACTAAGGATTAATATGGGAGGACCCAGCTCACTAGAGCAGCGCCACCCACAGGCAGGTAGTCCTGGGTTGTATGAGAAAGCAGGCCATGGAGAACCAGACAGCCGCTCTCTGCTTCAGTTCCTGCCTCCAGGTTTCTGTATTGAGTTCTGACCCTGAAGTCCTTCCGTGATAAACTGTGACAGAGCAGTGTAAAATGAAATAATCCCCCACACATCCATTCCACACCCCCACCCCACCCCAAGTTGCTTGTTCAAATGGTATTTATCACAATAGAAAT
Organism: Mus caroli; assembly: GCF_978045245.1. Lineage (NCBI taxonomy): Eukaryota > Metazoa > Chordata > Mammalia > Rodentia > Muridae > Mus > Mus caroli. The sequence continues at coordinate 7,558,914 of NW_028227268.1, read as the reverse complement.
CAAATTAGGGGGCTGGTGAGATGGCTCAGTGGGTAAGAGCACCCGACTGCTCTTCCAAAGGTCCAGAGTTCAAATCCCAGCAACCACATGGTGGCTAACAACCATCCGTAACGAGATCTGGCGCCCTCTTCTGGAGTGTCTGAAGACAGCTACAGTGTACTTACATATAATAAATAAATAAATCTTTAAAAAAAAAAAAAAGAAATCAAATTAGGATGATACCTGTTGTCAACTTCAGGCTTACACACACACACACACGAATATGCATACATATATCTATGCCTCATACATATACATGCAGGTTGATTTAAATTACAAATCATTATCTACTCACCATAAACTGGAGGACTTGGCAAGGCCCATGTGTTGGCATCTCATTTGGCAGCCGCATCTTCAGAGATGTTCCCAGTACCGGGAGGTCACCTCTCACTCCGGGGTCTTCAGGCTTACCTCCAGGGACGTCAGAAAGCTCTCCCAAAGTTTATAATCTGCTTCAGGGAAGAAAGTGCCAACGGCCCTGCCTCCTGCTGTTTCCTCATATACTAAGGTGCCATTCTGAAGGAAGCCCCACTGATCTATCCCTATGCCGCACAGCTTTAAATGTGCGGCTTCGTGTTATGTCGCCCACACTGCACGGGCATGCAGCCTATGCTGCTGCGACAGCGGCCATCCCATCCATCCTCTCCAAAGCCCCGTCCTGCAACAACAGCTCTTACTGGTCTCCATGGAGCAACAGGTGCTGGTCTCAGGTTCACTAGGCCACCAAGGGCAGGAGCAGGCAGGAGCAGGCAGGAGCAGGCAGGAGCAGGCAGGAGCAGGCAGGAGCAGGCAGGAGCAGGCAGGAGCAGGCAGGAGCAGGCAGGAGCAGGCAGGAGCAGGCAGGAGCCAAGGGAGAAAATGAGTCTCCATCTTGGTCGTTTCTGCTCGTGAGCACCTGGAATTAGTTTCAACTGAGCACAAAAGCCCGTTCAAGTCATTTTCTTTTCTTTTTTAAAAAAGATTTATTTATTTATTATATATAAGTATGCTGTAGCTGGTTTTTAGGGCATCCAATCTCATTACAGATGGTTGTGAGCCATCGTGTGGTTGCTGGGATTTGAAATCAGGACCTCCAGAAGAGCAGTTCAGTGCTCTTAACCACTGAGTCATCTCTCCAGCCCCGCAAGTCATTTTCTGAAGCCTGAAAGTGGGTGCTGCTGTTTGATCAGGGTCACGGTGATCTGAAACTCAAGATCCTCCAGTCTCAGCCTCCTGGGTGCTGAGATTATTATATGTGTGTATCACCTGCGCCGGGTGTCGGGCCTGCAAGGATAATCTTAAAGCCTCTGGGCTGGAAGGAGCTTGCTGGCTGCTTTTCACAAGAAGAAAGCCCAGTCCACCAGCACAGAGGGTGAGGTCCTGCTCTTCTGAGGCCAGAGCAAAGCAGAAGGATGCCATGCATAGCAACCTAGCCTACTCCTAGCCCCAACCACTTCCTTCCCCGCATCTGAGAGTTTTCATGACTCTAGAGAAACAGTTCTCAAACTTCTGAAAGACCAGACCCTTTAATAACTGTTCCTTGTGTTATGGTGACCCCAACCATAAAATTTTTTTTTCTGCTTCATAACTGTAATCTTGCTACTGTTGTGAATTGTAATGTAACTATCTGCTAGGCACAGTATCTGATATGTGACTACCACCCCCAGAGTGATCCTGACCCACAGGTTGAGAACCTCTGTTTTACTTGTTTAACTATGAAAAATCCCCCGCTAACACTCCGTTCCAGGTTTGTGGTGCTGCTGTTTGTGGAAAGTTGTGGAAGGTTTAGAAAGGTAGAGCCTTGTTGGAGGAAGTTGAGTTGCTACGGGTGAGCCTTGAGTTCTTTATAGCCCAGCCCCAATTCCCGTTCACTCTCTGCTTCCTGTCTGTAGTTGTCATGTGACCAGCCACCTCATGCTCCTGACGCTGTCTTCCTCCTCATAACGGACTTGATCCTTAAACTGTCAATCAAAATAACCCCGCCTCCTTCAAGTTGCTTCTTATCCAGCATGTGGTCCTTCCAATAAGAAAAGTAACGAATGCAGAGGGCGGGGATTAGTCGAAGCAGGGTCAGGATGTACCTGCCCACTCATCCTTCAAAGGAGCGCACAAAGCTCCAGGATTCTAGAGCCCATTCACTGGGCAGTCGGTCTGGAGAAGGGTGTCTGTGGAGGAGAGGTAGCAGGTGAACAGAAAAGGAGCTAAAAGGAGATGGAAGGCTCAAGAGGCAGCCTTCACACCCCACTGCATATGGTTTGGGGACCAGCCTCTGTAAGAGCCATAACCCCCATCCCTGTCATCCCAGGCTAATTGTAAATGCTGAGCGGCAATGCCTGGTCAGGAGGAGGCAATGCCAGTGCCCCCAGCACAAGGCTCTGGGACCAAACTTGAGTTTTGTGCAAGAAACCAAGCATATACCAGGAAGGTACCTAGGGCTCAAGTTTTCCATGCTTGGGTGAAAGGGCCTAGTACCTGCTGGCTTCCCACACCCCAGGAAATGGAAGACTTCTTTGATCCTTTCTCCCCTATAACACCTGTGGAACCAGGCAACCAGGATCTGTTAAATGGAGCCCCTTCCAGATAACAGCTCTCTTCTGCATCTCTCTCCACCAGGTCCTGTTCTGCAAAGCAGGTCCTTTCAGCCGCTGCGCAGAGTGTGAGTTGTCAAAGAACACAAGCCCTGTACAGAGAGAAGATGGCAGAGGGACACACCCAGGTCCTGCTTCTGTGATCATAGGCCAGGTCAGAACTCCTTGGGGGGTCACCTGTTGGCACACAGAAAGCCTCCCTGACCTGTCCTGTGGCCTCCTCAAGGTCACTTCCCCTGAGCAATTTCTGTTCTCAATGGTTTCTCCTGGCTGCTCTTTGTAATTCCAGGGGCCCCATTAATCATTCTTAGGCTCTCTGAATGCAATATTTTCTCTAAGAACCTAGATTTCTTCACAACTGGGCTCCCTCCTGCCACCTCCAATTACCTGCTCTCATCCGTCATTAACACAACACATTAGCATATCTATAACTTCTGTATACCTTGATTAATCTGCCGTGGGTTTTGCTCTCAATTGCATCTAATTGGCTGAAGAGTGACCAGGCTGGGAGAGAGCATGTGCGCATGAGCTGGGGCTCACAGCACAGGGAGCCTGAAGGATGGACTCAGAGGCTTGCTGCTAAGCACAAAGACCTGGGTTTGATCCCTGGAACCCACCAGGTGGAAGGTGAGAACCGAGAGTTGTCCTCTGACCCCGTCACGTACATTGTGTCTGTCTGTCTGTCTGTCTGTCTGTATCTGCGTGTATCTGTGTGTGTCTGTGTGTATGTCTATGTGTGTGTTTGTGTGTGTCTGTGTGTTTCTGTGTGCATCTCTATGTGTGTCAGTGTTTCTATGTGTATCTGTGTGTGTGTGTGTCTGTGTGTGTGTGTGTTTCTGTGTGTGTCTCTATGTGTGTCAGTGTTTCTACGCGTATCTGTGTGTGTATGTCTGTGTCTGTGTGTTTATGTGTTTATGTCTGTGTATCTGTGTCTGTGTGTGTCTATATGTCTCTGTGTGTGTCTCTGTGTGTATGTGTGTTTATGGGTATGTGTGTATATCTGTGTCTGTGTGTTTATGTGTTTGTGTGTCTGTCTATTGTGTGTGTCTGTGTATCTATATGTGTGTCTGTGTCTGTGTATCTGTGTGTGTATGTCTGTGTCTGTGTTTGTGTGTATGTCTGTGTCTGTGTTTGTATGTATGTGTGTATATCTGTGTCTGTGTGTGTATATGTTTTTGTTTCTGTGTCTGTCTGTATGTGTTTGTTTGTCTGGGTCTGTGTGTATCTGTGTGTGTTTGTGTCTGTGTGTGTCAAACACTTGACCAACTGAGCCTTACCCTACCCCAAAGCCTGATAGCTTTAATTTAAAATGAAGACAAGGAGCTAAAGAGATGGCTCAGTTAGTCAAACACTTGCCAGGCAAGGGTGAGAACATTATCCCCCAAACCTACATAAAGACAAGCATGGTGTTTGTCTGTAACCCCAGCACCACTACAGGAAGATGACAGATAACAAGCCAATATCCAGAAGCCAGCAGCCAGACAGGATCACACAGTGGCGAACAACAGAGACTCCGCTCAACAAGGTAAGAGTAAAGAGTTTTGCTCTGACTTCTACACGTGCACTGTGGCCTTCCTGTGTCCACATACACACACACAGAAATATGCACACATATACACATTACACAATACTAAAAAAAAAAAAAAAAAAAAAAAAAGCTTGTATAAACATGATCTCTTTTAGTTTGGGGTTGTTTTTGTTTGTTTGTTTGTTTGTTTTCCCCCTCTAGGTCACCTATAATGAATTAGGCATTATATTTAAACAAAATCACCCTCAGGAAAGGGGGATAGAGAGATGGCTTGGCTAGTAAGAGAGCCTGCTGCTCTTTCAGAAGACCCAAATCATGTGCGCCCCCACCCCCACCGGGCACACATCAGGTGGCTCACAACCACCGGTAACTCCAGCCCCAGGGGATCTAATGCCCTCTTCTGGCCTGCATAGATATCTGCAGGCAAATGGTGCTCCTTTATACATGCAGGCAAACACTCAAACTGTAAAATTAATTAATTGACCTAAAAAATAATACCCCCAGACTACAGCTAAAAAACAGCAGGCTTTGTTTGTGAGAATCAGGAATGTGCCTCACCTGGAGACCTGCTTCCAAGATGGCATCCTTACCTGAGACTGATTGTCACCTGGAGGTCTCAGTTCCGCTCCGTGTCAGCTTTTGCACAGGGCTGACAGGAATGACAACTGGCTTCTCCCACAGTGAGAAGGTACTTTGTGAAGCCTGAAGAAGCCATGCTTCATCTTTTCTCCGGGTAAGCCATATTCTTTTTGGGAAAGCCGACACAGGGTGTGATACCAGGAAGTGGGAACCATTGGCTCCCATTTCTGAAACTAGCTACTAGGCCTCTGTTAACTCTACACATCTAGGGAAATATTGACCTTACTGAAAATGACTCTGGAGATTTTTTTTTTTTAAAGAAAAATTCCAAGAAAAGTTGATAACCTTGAATCTGCAGTCTAAACTGTGATCTGACACCACAGATGGCCTAGCCTGGTTCCTTCCTGGGAACAGGACCCCAGCACTTCTCTCCAGCCTAAGGTTTGACTTAATCCATCTTTCCATAAGGAAAAACCTTCTCCCTCCTGGCTGATCCAGGTACATATCTGGGCCTGGTGTCTCTCATACGCCAAAGGCTTCTGATCACCAAGAGGAGGCCAGAAGGCCACCTCGGTGAAAGCAAGACTGACTCTTGTTTCAGATGCACGGAGCTCCAGCCAGGCACTTTGGATTTCCTGTGGAAAAGCAGCTTTAAATTGCTCCCACTTACATACTTAGGGTCTGCCAGGCACCAGGCCAGTGGCTTCTCGGGCACCAGATCATTTAATCCCCACGAACTTAAGAAGTACTTTCTATATGCCTACTCAATGGCTTGGAAAATTGAGGCTCCGGCCAGATGAGAAATAGACCCAACAACAGAGCTGAAAGCTGAGATGAAACCGCGACCTTTGGAGCCCATGACCCCTCCTACTGCCTCCTAAGCCATCCCAAGGCACCTGTAAGGCAGGAATGTCTGAAACAGCTGAGCCTTGTCCTGGGGGGTGGGGGGATTCTTCTGGCTCTGTTATCCCTCTCCCACTTTCCTGGGGTTCTATGACCTCTCACCGCTCCTGGAGAAAGATGGCCTATGTCCTAATTTGCTTTCTGATACTGTGATAAAACACTGACCTAAACCAACATGGAAAGAAAGGGTTGATTTCCACGTATGCGTCCGGGAAAATCAAGGTAGAAACACAAGACAAGGGCTGAAGCAGAGGCCGTGGAGTGCTGCTCTCTACCTTGCTCCCCCTGGCTTTGCTCAGTCTGCTTTGTTATAGATCCCAGGACCTCCTGCCAAGGGGTGGCATTGCCCACAGTAGACGGGGCCCTCCCATATCAATCAGGAAAATGCCCCAGACATGCCCACAGGCCAATCTGATGGAAGCAATTCTTCAGCTGAGGTTCCCTCTTCTCAGGTGATTCTAGTTATGTCAAGTTGACAAAACCAACCCGAATACCATCATATTGTGTGTGTGTGTGTGTGTGTGTGTGTGTGTGTGTGTGTGTGTGTGTGTGTGTGTGTGTGTGTGTGTTCAGGGAGCACACCTGTGTATATGTGCTCGCCCCTGTGGAGACCAGAGGTTGACACTGTCTTCTCTCGGACCCCTCCCTTGTTTTTTAAGCCAGGGTCTCTCAGTGAACCTGGAGCTCCCTCATTCAGCTAGACCAGCTGGCCAGAAAGTCTCGGGGATCCTCCTGGCTCCACTTCCCAGACACCAGGATTACCTATGCGTGCCGCCATGCTTGGCCTTCCCTGCAGGTACTGAAGAGCCAGAGACACACTCATGATTATGCAGCAGGCATTTTACCAACTGAGCCCTCTCCTGAGCCCCTGAGTCATCAGATTTTAAAAGCTGAAACTCCACGGACAGATGTTCACTCAGACAAGCTCTGCCAACAACAGGAAGCCATTTCCCCAGCTGCTCCCTCCGAACACATTCCAAAAGACCGATTTGTTGAAAGGTAACTAGCTCGCTGTTGATATGTATTATATCTGCTGTTGTAAAAAGCGTAGTAACCGAAGAACAAAGGAACAGGTAGACGTTGCTCTTGCAAGGTTCTTACATTTCAGGTTAAACCTTGCAACATTGTCTAAGCATGCTGTGATAAATTAAGGACGCAGAGAGCAAGCATTTATAAAAAATACAAAGAAATACAAAATACAAAGAGATGCAGAATACAAGGGGAAAAAAGATGAAAAGCAGCTTAGGGGCTGGGGGTGGGGGGAGATGGCTCAGCAGGTAAAAGTGCTTGTCACTCAAGCCTGACAACCCATGTTCTACCCTGCTAAAAAACAAAGCTGGATACAGTGGCAAACATTTGTAATCCCAGAACTCCTATGGTGAGATGGAAGGCAGAGACAGGAGGCTCAGCCAGAAGTTCATAGGTTGCTAGCCTGGAGTGTGTAGCATAGAAGCAGAAACAAGAGAAGCACACACACACACACACACGTACATGAACGCACTTAATTAATTTAATAATTAATTGCTTAAAACGATTCAGGCCAAGTATGGTGACATACCCCTGTAAGCCCACATTTGGGAAGCAGAGGCAGGCAGAACTCTGTGAGTTGGAGGCCAACCTGATTTACATAGAGAGTTCCAGACTAGTCAGGGCTATACAGTGAGACCCTGTCTAAAAAAAAAAAAAAAAAAAAAAAATTTACTTTTTATTGCTTTTATTTTTGTTAGTACAGAGATAGAACCCAGGGCCTTAAACATGCTAAGCAAGTATTCTACCTCTGAACCACACTCACAGTCCTCCTGACTTTTTAAACCAAAAAAGCAAGAAAAGACCATAGAACAAGTGAGACAAGAAGAAATAGCATGTACCACAGAGAGACTTTAAGGTGAGCTCCAGCAGCCCCCACATTCTGTACTCACACTTGAATTAGAAAGTCCTTTGAGCATAGACAAAACCTATGACTTGTTTTAAGTCAATAGAATATAGAAAGGGTGATGAGACACCCCTTCCTCAATTATATTTCAGAAAAAAAGTTAATTTCCATCTGGTTAGAACAATTTCTCCCTCTTTAAAGTGAGAGAGAGAGAGAGAGAGAGCACATGTAAGTGTGTGTGCATGTGTGTGTTGTACATGTGAGTGGAGGCCAGAGGTCAACCTCAAGTATCATTCTTCAGGTCCTATCCACCTTATTTGATGAGACAGGACCTGTCATTGAGACCCAGGGCTCACCAATTTGTCTAGGCTGTCTGGCCAGGGAACTCTGGGCATCTGCCTGTCTCTGTCTCCCCAGTCTTGGGATTACAAGTGCATATAACGTGGATGCTAAGGATCAAGCTAAGGTTCTCCTGCTTGTACAGCAGGCACCTCACCAGCTGAACCATCTCTCCAGACCTACAAGTCTGCCTTCTTCTGACTTGGCTGAAATGAGCTATGTTATGAGTCCTGGAGACACCTGCTTGGTAAGAAACTGAAGAGAGCAGGGACCAACAGCCAACAGGAAACTGAGCCACTGCCCAGCAAAGCACTGGATTCCACCAGCCACAAGGTGACTTTGGAAATGAATGACTCCCTTAATCAAGACCTGGAAAGTACCTTAAGTGCAGCCTTGTGAGAAATCCTAAAGCAGTTAGACCACGCCCAGCTTCTTCACCCACAGAGACCACATGATAATGAGTATCTGTTGTCCCTAAAACTAAATGTGTGGCTCTCTATTGTACAACAGTCACAACAGCACAACAGGACAAAATCAACCATCTCAACAATTACATTAAATATAAATGAACTACAAATGTTAAACTAAGAGACTGTGGGGCTGGAGGAAGCACTTCGTGGTTAATGGTTTTTACTGGTTCTTACTGCTCTTGCAGAGGACCCAGGTTTGGTTCCCAGAACCCACATAGCAGCTCACAACCACTTGTAACTCCAGTTGCAAAGGATCTGACGCCCTCTTCAGTCCTCCAAAGGCACTGCACACGTGGGCTGTACATACATGCAGGCAATTACTCAGACCTATAAATTTAAAAAATCATATTTTAAAAAGAATACAGAGTTAGGGAGGTAGGGAAGGAATGGTGGATCTGGGAGGAACTGAGGGACCCAAGAAGTGGATATGATCAAAATACATTTTATAAAATTCTCAAAAAAAAAAAAAAACCCTAAAACTAAATTTTTTTTAAAAGAGATGCCTTAAATCCAAAACACAGCTACGTCAAAAGTATTGAAAAAGCTATAGGACTGGAGAGATGACTCAGCAGTTAAGAGCACTGACTGCTCTTCCAAAGGTTCTGAGTTCAAATCCCAGCAAACACATGGTGGCTCATAACCATCTATAACAAGACTTGATTTCCTCTCCTGGTGTCTGAAGACAGCTACAGTGTACTTATATATAATAAATAAAATAAAAATCTTTTTTAAAAAATAAAAGCTATATTGTATGAAGTTTACCCATTAGAAAGACCAGGTGCCTATATATACATGAGGGGAGCAAATTAAAAGATGGAAAGTATTACCTGACATAAGAAGGAACATTCTGTGAGGATAGATTGATCTATATATCAAGGAAATGCAGTAACCTCAAAATGCATGCACCCCATAACAGGCTGTCAAAAGATATTAAGAAGAAAATGCACTGACACGCATAAAGAAATAGACCCATAATCATAGCGAGAGGCTGCAAAGCCTCTCTCTGAATAATTGATAAAAGATCTTTTTTAAAATGAACACATATAAAGGAGTTCTGAATAACCCTGTCAATCAATTTGACCTAATTGATGTTTGTAGTGTTCCATCCAGTGACTTTGGAACCCACATTCCTCCCAAGCCCTTGTGAATTCACCACCAAAATAGATTATCTTCTACAGCACGGGTTTTGATAGATTTCAGTCATTGAACTATCGCAGTGTGCTTTCTGATGAATTAGAAATATCTACGTTGGCATCTAGATATCTCCCAAATATTTATAAATTAACAGAACGCTTCTCACTCAGAGGGGAATGGAAAACATGAGTTAAATGATGATAAAAATTTATCAAAATCTGTGGAACATACTCTCTTTCTGAGAATTAACTGTTGTAAGAATTGCCTGGGGGTGGAGGAATGTGGAGGTGGCTTTGTGGATAAGAGCACTTGCTGTGTAAAGATGAGGATCTGAGTTCAAATCTCTAGAACCCTTGTAAAAGCCACACATGGCTCCAGAGACAGGTGGGCTTCAGGAACTCACTAGCCAGATAGGCCAGTAGAAATGGTGAACTTTCAGTTCAGTGAGAGACACTGTCTCAAGGGAGTAAGTCAGAGAGCAATAGAAGATACCCAGCATCCTCCTCTAGCTTCCATATGCCTACACACACACAGAGACAGTCAGAGAGACAGAGGCATACACACATACATATACACAAAGAGACAGAAAGATAGATAGAGAGACAAAGACAGACACATACACAGAGAGACAGAGACAGAAGCATACATACATCCATATACACACACAAAGAGACAGATACAGGGAGATAGAGAGACAGAGAGACAGGCAAAGACAGAGAGAGGCAGAGACAGAGATAGACAGAGACAGATACACACACGCAGAGACATACATATTCGTAGGCAGAGAAACAGAGACAGAGAGACAGATAGATAGACATATATACAAAGAGAGAAAGAAACACACACACAGAAAGGGAAATGAGACAGACAGACAGACAGACAGACAGACAGACAGACAGACAGACAGAATTATCCAGTGTTATACAACATTTATAGCCAGGCATGATGACATACACGTTTAACACTCAAGAAGAACAGGCAGGTGGATCTCTTTGCGTTTAAAGCCAGGTCTACATAGAAAGTCCCAGACCCATCTAGAGCTATGTTGTAAGACCCTGTCTCAAAATAAAGCAAATAGATAGGTGGGTGAATAGACTGACAGACAGAGATATTTGTCTCTGCCCCAAATCCCTGGTGCAGAGTCCCTAGAACTCTTGTAGATGAGGGAATCTGGGGACTTTTGTGTTCTAACATCTGTGCTGGCTGTGGCCTCTAACACACTTGTCATTTTGTGAGTGGTAGGAAAGCCAGCTGGGTCCAGCTCCCAAATCCCTTGGAAATTCCCGGTGACAGGCAGACCCTTTTGTTCTAATGAGAAGACTTTTGTTGGGCTCCTGGGTAGCCTCAGGAAGGGGTTGCCAGGGGAACCAACCATGGATCAGAAGACTGTAGCTTCAAGTCCTCCTTCTGGGGAGGAAAGATAGGGGGAAAGTTTAGCAAACCAGCGGTGGCTAATGTTGGACACAGCCATGCCTGTGTAATGAAAATCCAGAAGGACTCGGTCCAGTGAGATTCCAGACTGCTGAACACAGATGCCTGGAGGGTGGGAAGCCCAGAGACAGCATGGATCCTCACAGCTCCTCCCACGTGCTTGCCCCTCTGCATCTCTTCCATATGGCTATTCATTTGCCTCCCTTGTCAAACACTAGCAAACAAAGTGATGTACTTTCCAAGGTTCTGTGGGACACTCTAGCAAATCAGTCAGACCTAAAGGCAGGGAACGGAAGATCTCTGATCTCAAGTTCTTCCATGAGGAGTGCAGGTCACAACCTGTCTTCAACTGAAGCTGAGGATTGCCAACCTGCGGGATCTGTTGTTACCGACGGATAGCATCAGACGGAGTTGGATTAGAGGATTCTCATCTAATGTCTACCAGAGATGAGCTTGGCATTAGGAGAGAGAAATTCCTTCATGTCTTGGCAGCTAGCGGCATCAGGTTCTATTAGTGTAAAGTGTTTTTGTTTTTGCCTTGCTGCTCTACCGTAATCACCTAGGAAATACGACAAAACATAGGGGAAACTGTTCTTAGACACTGGGCAACAGGGAGGGTATAACAGTGATCCCTGCTATAAAGAAACAAACAAACTAGGCGCCCCCTGCTCACTGCCAAGACTGTCTGCAAACCTCAGCAGAGGAAATCAGGCAATCTAACAGAGCAAAGGATATGTCTGAGACAAGAAAAGACACGTTGGACTCTGCAGAGTCTGTGCGGCTGAAACTGGGGACACAAACACTGGGCAGAAAAGAACTGGGAGGAGAGGGACGACCAAGCAGAGGCCTGTGAGAAGTTCACCCTCAATCTTCGGTCAAATATTGATGTTCATGGAGGGAGAGATAAAGAACTATAACTTGGGCCAGGGAAATGGCTCAGCAGGAAAACACAGATGCAGTTGAGCCTGCTGGTAGGAGTTCTGTCTCCAGGTACCACATGGTGGGGTGACAGAACATGCTCCAGCAAGTGCTCCGGCAAGTGGTCCTCTCACCACCATATGCAAGCCAGTAAAGTATAGTTTCAGCAAAGGAACATGTCTTCAAAAATATAGTGGCGCGCCTCTGAGGACACTGGATACCAGTCTCTGGCATCCCATATACACACACCTGCAGCACACAGAGACAGACACACACAAATACACATACAGATACACAAACACACACCTGCACCACACACACATACCTGCACCACACATACACACAAATACACAAACAGATATACACATACCTGTACCACACACACACACCCCTTCAACACACAAATACACATTCACATACAGATATACATACACCTAAACCACACACACACACACACACACCCCTGCAATACACAGACACACCCAGAAATACACAGATACACACATACAGATACACAAACACACACCTATACCAAACACACACACACACAGATAAACACATACCTGTACCACACACCTTCAGCACACACAAACATACATACACACACATACAGATATACACCCACTTGCAACACACAAAGAGATAGCACACAGACACACACCAAAAATAGGTCAAAAATCTATTAAAGCAATAGAAGCTCACACAAGACAAAGAACCTTCCTCAAGATGTTCCTTCCAGACACCAGAATGACAGGGCATCATAATATACAGAGTTGCAAATAGATGCCTCAGAAAAATATTGATTTTGCGATAAGACTGAACAAACAGATTAAACGACGCTCTCGGGATGTCTTCACGAAGACTAAATGCAAGTCTCACGGGGATCAGATTTATCCAATTAAGTTCATTACACCTCCTAACAAAACCATGAAGAAACTTTGCAGCACAATTTCACAATGTCCAGCAGCTAACAACAGCAAAAGTCCCAGAAGGAGGCAGGAGGCTGGGGAGATGGCTTGGTTGAAAGGTGCTTGCCACACAATTGCAAGGACCTGAGCTCCATCCCCAGGACAGCTGTAATCTCAGCACTGGGAGGTGGAAGCGGGCAGATGCCTGGAGCTGGCTGGCTACCAGTCTGAGCAGCGGGTGAGTTCCGTGTTAGGTAGGAGAGTCAGTCTAACAATAATCCTGCGGAAAGGGACTGGCGGTGCGGTTTAACAATCAGCAGCCTGTACTGCTCTTGTGGGCGACTGGAGTTCAATCCCCAGCACCCACACTGGGCAACTTAACAACCACCTAGAGCTCCTCCAGGAGACTGATGGCCTTTTCTGGCCTTCTCAGGTACCAGGTACGCATGTGGTTCACGAAACACTCACACGCATAAAATAAGACAATGAATCTTTAAAAATAGGAAGAAATAAAGTTAAACTGTTGTGATAAAAACTTACAGAAAGTATTTATTTTTGCCAAGTGGTAGCACTCGCCTTTAATCTCAGTACGCAAGGCAGAGGCAGGCAGATCTCTGAGTTCGAGGCCAGCCTAGTCTACAGCTTTTATGATAGCCAGGACTACACAGGGAAATTCTGTCTTGAAAAACCAAAATAAAAAGTTATTTACTTGTATTATTTTGATTATATGTATGTATATGGGTGTGTGCACAGATTTCTCAGCGTGTAAAACTGCTTGCCGTGAAAGCTGCACCACAGAGATTCGATCCCCACAACACACACAAACAAGGGAAGGGATTCCACAAAGCTGTCCTCTGACCTACACACATACACACACACACACACACACACAAAATGGTATGTAACCTCACACATATACACACAGTGGCATGCACCCTCACACACATACACACACACACACAGTGACATATCCCCACACACATATACACACTATGACATTCACCCTCGCACACATCACACACATGTACATACACTGTACTAACTATAATGTTTCAATTAAAATGTATCAAGAAAACACCTCTAAATAAGGGATATTTTATAAAAGGTCTGAATATAGACCTTTCAGACATAAGATAGCCTCCCACCAGCTTGCAGGCCAGCTTGCAGAGGCCATAACAAGAGAAGTGCCAGCCGACGAAAGTCTGAATCCACTCTAAGGAGGGGAGACAGTCAGAAATGACTAATGGCGAGTTTATAAATAACACATTCTCTCAGACATGGCGTGGTGGCTTACTTCTCTAAATCTCAGGAGACTAAGGCAGGAGGGTTGCCTTAAGTTTGTGGCCATCCTGGGCTATATAGTAAATCCAGACTTACTTGGGCTACAAAATGAGAGATTCTGTCTTTAAAAAAAAATCTCCATTTTCAATTTCTTTAAAATAAAATTGACTGCTCAAATCTAAATAATGGTTCTACTTTTGGCCAAGATGGAATAACAGAAAACAGATTTACTCTGAGAATACAAAATTATACAGTCACCTTGTAAAGTTTCCTGAGAAAGTAAATATGCATTTACCAGACGACCCAGAAACTCCTGTGTGTTTATCTAGAAGAAGTAAACACGCCATGTCCACTCGAAGACTTCACAGGGATGTCTGTAGCAGCTTTGCTTATAACAGCACTAAACCCGACACAACCCCAACATCCATCAACAGGAGAATGAGAAGAAGAGGCAGCATGAGGGAATTCTGCCTAGCAACATGAACAAACTGTGTACACACAAAGCATGGATGTCCATCAAAAGGACTCTGCAGAGCGGAAGGAGCCAGAGGAAAACGTGCTATACAATGCAACTGATGCAAAATTCTATGAAGAGCAAAGTTGTAGTAATAGAAAGGAAGTCAGTGGGGCCAGTGTGATGGCTCAGAGGGTGAAGGTGACTGCAGCATTCAAAACCAACAGTGAGCCGGGTGTGGTGGCACATGCCTTTTGTCCCAGCACTCGGGAGGCAGAGGCAGGCGGATTTCTGAGTTCGAGGACAACCTGGTCTACAAAGAGAGTTCCAGGACAGCTAGGGCTATACAGAGAAACCCTGTCTCGAAAAACAAACAAACAAACTGTAGGACCTCAAATTTAGGGACCCCACTCTAGTCCAGGGACGGGAAGCACCCACGAACACAAGAATCTCTCTTGTTGCAAGACGCACGAGGCTTTATTAGCAGAGCTCTGGGTCGATACGTACCTCACACAGGAGGCAGGGGAATCAACCACAAGGCTCAGGAGTTAGGGGTTTTTAAAGAAGCAAAGGGTTAGGAATACAAAGAATTTTGACAAAGGCATGGGGTTGATTCATTAACAGAAAGATTACATATCAGCAAAAGGGGCATCAGAGCTTTGTTCCAGTGGGCTTGGGGCTTATCTTTGTACCCGGCGCCAAGGGGTAATAGAAGGGAGGTTCCGGCCAGATGGTATGGACTAGATAAGATGACCCTGCCTGTCTTCAGATTGAGGGGAGATTCCGGCCAGATGGTGTTAGCTTAGATAATATAGTCCCATTTGTCCTTGAATACCGTTTCATCTTTACGGCCAAGATGTTCTTAGGAATGCCTTAACAACAGCCCTGCCCTGGCATGCCTGGAGGCTGTTCTGCTTTGTTCTCAGTCCCAGATCAGGGCTGTGGGATCTTAAACAAGTTACAATATTCCATCTTCCTTCAAAACAAACAAACAAAAAGCAACCAACAGTGGAGGGAGAGAACTGACTCCCACAGGTTGTTGGCTCTTCCTGTGTGTGCATGTGTGCACAGCTGCACACACTGGATGGGTGGATGGGTAGATGGGTACGAGGGTGGATGGGTAGATGGATAGATGAATGGGTGAATGGATTGGTGGGTGGGTAGATGGGTGGATGGATGGATAGGTGAATGGGTGGGTGGATGGATTGATAGGTGGGGTGGGTGGGTGGATGGAGAAACAGAGGAAGGGAGGGAAGGAAGGAGGGAGGCAGGCAGGCAGTGGTAGGAGACAGGAGGATTGCTGGTCACAGGAGGATTGCTGGTCACAGCCAAAACTGAGTGGATTTCGTTCTTTGAATTAGTGAGCTTTATTGCACCCAATTTGTACTTCAATAAACTCATATTTACAGACCTCCAGGATGCCTCCAAGGCAGTGGCTATAAGGAGATTTATACTACCTTTAAATGTCTTTGTTAGAAAAGAGGGGTTTGAAATCCAACACCTTGAGGCCAAAGTATGCATGATTAAATTTAAAAGCAAAGAGAAGATGTGCATGAACTAGGAGAGGGTAAAACCGAAAGAAATTTAACAAATCTCAAATTTCAAATAACAAATCAAATTTCTTCAAATTGATTCTGAAGAGCAATAAGAAGTGATAAACCTCACCCAAAATTAATAAGGAAATAAGAGAGGACCTGATGGGGGAGATGCAGGCAGGTATAAGGATCTGAGTTCAAATCCCTAGCTCCCACATAAAAACCTGGTGCTATGGTGTATGGCCATAACCCTAGTGTTGGGGGGAGCAAAAAGAGACGAAGCACTGAAGCCTGCTGGCCAGTCAGCCTAGCCTACTTGGAAGGGGCAGTGAGAGACTCCGTCTCAAAAATATAAACAGGACACCTCCTAAGAGATGACAGTCTAGGCTGTCCTCTGGCCTCTAAATCCACATGCCCACATTACTTTTTAAATGGAAGAAAATGGACCAATATATACCAGTAAGTAAATGGTTATCTCTGTGTGTGGGGGTGGAGGTGGGGGGGGTGGGTGGGGTGGGTGTGTGTGTGGTGGTGGTTTTTTGAGACAGGAACTCTCTACATGGTTCTAGCCATCCTAGAATTCACCATGTAGATGGGGCTGGCCTTAGGCACATTGTTATTAACCTGCCTTGCCTCCCAAGTGCTGGGTTTAATGGTGTGAATCACCACACCTGGATTTCTAGATCTTAAAAGTAAGACAGAAATTGGAAAATAAAATAAGAACGAATCCTATTAGCGATAGCATCCAGAAATGCAAATTACTTGGTCGTGGATTTAGCAAAAGATTTGCCAAGCTGTTCACTACTTTAATAACATTTAACACAGCTGAAAAAAAAATCAAAGAGGAGCTAATTAATTAGAGCAGTGTGCCACGTTCATGAACTGGACAACGCTGCAGTCAAAGATGTACTTTCTTTCTATATTGATCTGTATATCATAATCCCCGTAAAAATACCTGCAGGATGTTCTGTTTAAAATAACCATATTAAAGAAGCCAAATGTGTTGATCTGTGCTTGTATTCCAGTGCCCAGGAGGCTGACAGAAGAGGATTGTGAATTCAAAACCAACCTGAACTGACAAGCAAGCTTCAGTCCAGCCTAGGCTATGAAGCTGGAACTAGCTCAAATTAAGAGTCCTTGCTGTTCTTGCAGAAGACACAGGTTCAGTTCCCAGCACACACATGTTGACTCGCACCACATGTAATTGTAGTTCCTTAAAAAATCCAGCGCCCTCTTCTGGCCTCTGAAGGCACTACACACACGTGGTGCACATAAGCACACACAGGCACACACCCTTACACATAAGTTTTTAATTAAATCTCTGATAAGGATCTTGACTTGGATGGAATTTAAAGCATCTATCACCTCGGTGTAATCTTGAGTGTACCCCGTGTTTCCTATTTTAATCAAGTCGTGGTTTAAATGAGGAGCAATCAACGCAGCAAATTCTTTTTCACCGTGCAAACTGAATTAAAATGAAGGAGCCCTTCATTATGAGGACAGAGTCTTATTGGCTACACTCACAAGAAAGAGCACTGCATATCCTAAGAGACCTTCAGGGCAGCCATCCAGCAAACTTTAGGCAAAGCCCCCTCTGCCCTGGTCATTGAGGATAATAAATGGGATACTGCAACACACAATGATTCTTTTTTTTTTTTTTTGTAATTTATTTTTGGAAAGTTTCATACATGTCTCCAATGCATACTGATCACCTTCAACTCCCCACAGCACCTCTAACACATCTCCCTGCCTATTTCATGTCCTCTCTTTTTATATAATCCACTGAGTCCTACCAGCATGGATCATACACCCATGTGTGCAGGGTCACCCACAAGAGCATGGGGAACCTGCCAGGAGGCCACATTCCCAGAGAAAAGAGGCTCTCCTTCCACCAACAGCCATCTACTGTCAAACGTTCCTCAATGAGGGGTGGGGCCTGGGCATCCCTCCCCTCCCATGCTGGAATGTTTAACTGGCTTGATCTTGTGCAGGTCTTATGTGGGTAACCACAGTTGCCGTGAGCTTCTGTTTGAAAGCCACAGAGTGTCCAGAAGACAGTGTTCACAGCCATAGTGGTAGTAGGGTTAATACGGATGTCCCGTTAAGGGCTGAGCACTGTCTCACCTACTGCTGAGCACTCACAGTTGGTCATTCTCAACGTTTTACACAGTTATGGGTCTCTGCAGCAACCACTGCCTACTGCATAAACTCTCAAAATGTAAAGGACATAGAAGACCAAAAAGGTTTTGGAAAGAGACATCAGAGGACTCAAATGATCAGATATTTAAAACAATGTTGAGTCCAGAAATAGACTCCCACATCCCTAGTTCCTTGATTTTGTATGTGTATGTACTTGTGAGATGTACGCGTATTTGCATGGGTGTGGGATGTACATACATGTGTGTGCACCTGTGTGTAGAGGCCAGAGGTTGTTGATGTCAGATGTCTTCCTTGATCACTCTTCACCTTATAAATCAAGGTATGGTCTCTCTGTTGAACCCAGGGTTAGTCTAGCTAGCCTGCTTGCTCCAGGGATCCCACCACTGCCTCCCATGTGCTGGGATGGCAGAAGGGTCATCATGCCCCATCAGCATTTGATGTGGGTGCTGGTGGTCTGAACTCGAGCGGTCTTCCCAGTCCTAATGGACAGCAACATCCTCTGGGATGAATCAGTTCATCTTGGACGGAAGCTCCTGAAGATTAGTAATGTCTTAAAGGAAGCTTCTTAAGACTCAGGATGAAAACAACTCAGAAACTTCAGGAATTTCCTGAAACTGAGCAGATGCACTAGATCCCTCCCTCCCTCTCCAGGCTTATGTAAGCAGTAAGCATACATATTGAGAGGTATGCTTTGACCAGGCAAGCTGCCTGAAAGAGACAGTCTCCAACCTGTTGAGCTGTCTGGAAGTTATGCAGTAACTCCAGGTTCCCAGCTTTTGTGAGCTGTCACCCATGCTGGGTGGGCTTTGTTGATGCTGCTGTCTTCGAGTCATTTCTGTTCCTGTAAGAAACCCCTCACCCATATTCCTGGAAGTAACCCCAATAAAACTCATTGGTTTGCCATCTTAGTTAGGGTTTCATAGGGTTGCTATGAAGAGACACCAATGACCACAAGTCTTAAAAAGGCAACCATTTAATTGGGGCTGGCTTACAGTTTCAAGGTTTAGTCCATTATCAACATGGTAGGAAGCATGGCAGCATCTAGACCGACCTGGTGCTGGAGAAGGAGCTGAGAGATCTACATATTGATCCACAGGCAGCAGAGGGAGAGCATGTGCCACACTGGGTATAGCTTGGGCATATGTAACCCCAAAGCCCACCCTACACACTTCCTCCAATAAGGCCACACCTCCTAATAGTGCCACTCCTAATGTGTTTATGGCCAAGCATCGAGTCTATGGGGGCCATACCTACTCAAACACCACATTTACCAAATTGGACACCGGATCCTTACTTGGATCTCCCTTTGGTTACCTGGCTGGGGTGAGTCGACATTTGCTCATATCTCCCCCAGAAGAAGTCAACTGCTTTTTTTTTTTTAAGTTACCAAGGCAACTCAATGGAGAAATATTTCCAACAAATATTGCTAGAAAAAAACTGAAGACCCATTTAGAAAAAGGATCCTATCCCATGCCATACACTGATCTCATTAAGAATCACAGGCTTAAGTGTGAAAGAATATACTGTAGCTTCTCAAAACATAGGAATACATATTTCTGTGACTTGGCAAAGATCTTACAGAGAAGACTAAATCCCCCTCTTTTTTTTTTTTTTTTTTTTTTTTTTTTGGTGGGTGGTTATCAGACCGGGTCTTGTCACAATACTCCTCATTCATTGACCTATTTGTCTATAGCCCAAGCTGGCCTTCAAGTCTTGGCAATCCTCCTGCCTCAGCCTCTCCAGGCTTGTTCCATCACACCAGGATACCTGGATAGATACATTTGGATATATATGGATAAATACATATATTTGTTGTTGATTGAGGTCCAGATGTGTTTTTTTTAATTTTTAAAGATTTTATTTTTATTTGTGAAGGCTTTATTTTCATTTATGGTCACATGTTTATGAATGAGTGACATATGTGCCATATGCAATTACGAGCCCTCCTGACTTGGGTGCCAGGAACTGAAATCAGGTCCACCACAGGAGTGGGAAGAGGCATCCTTAGCTGCCGAGCCATCTCTTCAGCCTGCCGTCACTTCTGTTTTTAATGATAAAATTAACTTCAGTAAAACTGAAAAGTGTTGCTGAAAGCCTCCATTAAGAAAATGAAAAGGGAAACATCGGCTGAGAGAAAAATATTTGTAATACGTGTATCTACCAAAGACATTTCAGAAACAGACAGAGGACAATGCAGTTGATAAAAGAAAAAGAAAATAAATAATAGATTAAAAAGTGTGGAACACACTCCGGGAAAGGAGACACAATAATCCTTATGTAACCCAGTGTGTTAGTCAGCGTTTCTATTCCTGCACAAAACATCATGACCAAGAAGCAAATTGGGGAGGAAAGGGTTTATTCAGCTTATACTTCCCACATTGCTGTTCAACACCAAAGGAAGTCAGGACTGGAACTCAAGCAGGTCAGGAAGCAGGAGCTGATGCAGAGGCCATGGAGGGATGTTCCTTACTGGCTTGCTTCCCCTGGCTTGCTCAGCTTACTTTCTTATAGAACCCAGGACTACCAGCCCAGGGATGGCACCACCCACAAGGGGCCCTCCCACCTTGATCACTAATTGAGAAAATGCCTTACAGCTGGATCTCATGGAGGCATTTCCTCACCTGAAGCTCCTGTCTCTGTGATAACTCCAGCCTGTGTCAAGTTGACACACAAACCCAGTACATCCAGTATAACACAGTAACCATAAAATGCACAAGGCTGGGGAGAAGGCTCTGTGGGCAAAGCACTTGATACGAGGAAGCCCCAGACTCATGTCAAAGCTGGAAGTGGCAATGTGCTACCATAATACCAGGGTTCCTACAATATGGGAGCTAGAGGCAGGAGAGTCCTGGAAGCTCGCAGGCCAGCTAGACTGGCCTATGAGTCAATAAACAAGAGACTCATGTCTCAAAGGAGGAAGACTAGCAATGGAGGTTGTCCTCTTATCCACACATATGTGTGTGCTCACATATACACACACTCACGCACACACACACACACACACACACACACTGTGGCACACATGTGCCCCCACAAAGAGAGAAATAAAGGATTTAGCAAGAAAAGAGATAGATCAGGAAGACGGTCCCGGGGCATAAAAGCACTTGCCACAAAACCCTGAGCAGCTGAGTTCATCTCAAAACTCACGTAAAACCCAGACACGATAGCACAACAGTAATCCCAGTGAGGCAACTAGAGACTCCCACAAGTTCATGTGCTCTCCCCGCCATTCTCATATTATTTGTTTAAGGTTATTTTATTTTAAATCATGCACATGTATGTATGTAGAGAGATGGGCACACGAGGGGTGCAGTACCCATGGTGGCCAGAAGATGGCGTTAGATCTGATGCTGGACTTGGAGGCAGTTGTGAGTCACCACCCAGTGTGGGTGCTGGCAACTGAACTCAGTTCCTCTGCAAGAGCAGCGCATGCTTTTAACCACTGAGCCATCTCTCCCTTTCCTTCAGAGACTATAGTTTAGTAGCTTTGCTGAAAGCCAAGAAAGTACGAGTTCTCAAACACCCTTCCTCCCTGCTTCACAGTCTTATTATTTAAACCTCAGCTGTGTGGTACATAGAGTCCCAAAGTGGATGGACCGGCACTAAAGCCCCATCACCATTGACATCAAGGCTCCAGCATCCCCGTATCACACAGTATACTTCCATTCTCCTACAAGTGCCCTGGGTTCCACCTGTCCATCCCTGCCGCTGCTCCCAATGAATCCCTGACAACCACTGGCCAATCTCATCACTACAGTTGGGTTGCTTTATGTTTTTTTGTTTCTAGAATGCTCCATAACTAAAATCATGCAAGGACTGTCTCCATCTTTTTGACCAGGTGGCCTAGCAGTACAGATGTTACAATAGAGAATCTGTATTGCAGGACTTCTTTGGGACAACTTCATTTTGCGGGGCTCAGAGCACCTTGGAATGGCTAATCCAGGCTCGGTTCTTATTTGGGACCCAAAATCTTCTTGCCGTTCTCATTTCCCCTCCCCTCCCCCTCCCCGCTCTCATTCCTCATCCCCTTTAAATTATACCGAGATTTCCTCCTATGAAAGCTAATTTAGGCGCCATAACCGAGACTATATTTAATGTAAATGGAAGAAGCAGAAGCAGAAGGATTTATGGTCATAATAACCTGCTTGTAATAACACGGAGCGGGTCACCTGCTTAAGAAACAGTGGATTAAAAGGAAAGAAATTTACCTCCCCAAAGAGCTAATGTCACCAGAAAACCGCAATAACGCCGTCTTGGATGTCCTTATTAAACCCCATAGATCTCTGGGCTTTTCAGCCACTTCTGTCCTGGTTCATGAGAATGGCCACAGACAGGCCTGAGCTGAGGGTGGGGATGGGGTTCCCAAGAAAGACCCAAAGACAGTGCCTAATGGGCCCCGGGCTCATCTACACAGAACTCAGCACAAGCTATGCGGCCACACTGGGGTCACGCTTGAGTACTGAGCAGAAAGGAGTTCCTGATTCATGCTGAAGTGGGAGAAGAAAAAGGAAAGCCGGACAGTCGGCTCAGAAATCAGTGACATGTCCCTTTGTTGGCCCATATAGCAAGAAGTCTCCATCAATAGGTCAGACAGTGGCTGTGCAGAAAATGGCATAGCCCAGATACAGGCTTAGGCTACCCAGGTAGGCTCTATATTTGAAAAGACCTTGATCTAAAGCCCCACTACTTCCTGGATGTCAAAAGCCACTGTTGCAGGGTATTTGTAAGTCCCAAGATTGTGTTATTTACTGAGGACAAAAAGCTCTGTCTCTAGTTGTGGTGTGGCTTAGCCTTTAGCACACACCTTTAATCCCCATGGCTGGAATTATAAACAGGCACTCAGTACACACCTTCACTTGCAAACAATGAAGGTAAAGTTGGTGTGTAGAAGGAAGCACCCATGTTTGAAAGTGATGTCTAATTGAGTGGCTTCCAAAGTGACGAATCAGAGAAAGACTTGACAGAATAAGATACGCCCAACTCTTACAAGAAGAGAGAGGAAAAGGGTGGTGGTGGGGGGGGTGTGACTTAAGAGGTAGATGAACAGAGGGAGAGAAAGAAGAGGCAGTTTTACTTCGAGAGCTTTACAGAGACAGGTTGAAGTGAGAGAGTAAGAGAGACATGGGTGAAGACAGAATGAGCCAGAAAATGAGAAGGAGCCAAAAGATAGATTAGAACAGAGTTAGTTTGAGGTCAAGCAGAGCAATTCAGGAGAGGGAGAGGAAGGGAGGGAGGGAGGTGGGGAGGGAGGGAGGTAGAGAGAGAGAGAGAGAGAGAGAGAGAGAGAGAGAGAGAAACCAGACTGAATCGGTCAGCTTGGAGAGGAGTTTGAGGCAGGGCAGGTGAGTTAAACCAGCCAGCCAGAGCTCAGAAAGAATTAGAAGGAATGAGCCTACTCAGAGGCAAGTCTCAGAGGCTGAAAATAGTCCAGGCCTAGATAAGATTATACAGAGGCTGGAAGCTTCCAGGACTAAGGCCTAGGTTAGCAGATGGAGGCAGTAAGCCTCAGAGATGACAGCTACCTACAGGAAAATAAAAGTTACTGTGACAATCCACTGTCAGCACGGGGTGACACTCCAAGTCACCTCGTATCTCCTGTCCTGGGCAAATGATCCAAGGACCGATTACCCTGGGCTAGGGGATAGAAGCCACCAGCATGCGGGGCAGATTCGGAGCCTGAAGGTCTTCTCAGGGGCGGCATGATGGGCGGGACACACCCTCTCCATCCCACCCAGTCTTGTCAAAGCCTCGTTAGATGCCACGCCCCCCAATTCACCTGCCCAACCCCCATGGCCACCCCGTCTCCATCATGAAGCACCCTGACTGATATTGACTACAACTCTGCACTGGGTTCTATCCTTAGCCCCTCCCCCTTGCATCCAGTAACTTCCGCCAGTCACATTCATCTTGCAGTCCACTGCTTGAACCCTCCTGCCTGATCCTAGGTTCCAACTCCCTCTAAGATACCTGTCATAGCTCCCCTTTTGTTGCTTCGACAGATACCTGGATCAGAAGCAACGGAAGCCAGGAAACAGTTATTATTAAGGTGACAAACACAGGTTATAGTCCATTATTTCTGGGAATTCGAGGAAGGAACTTAACAGCCAACCACATCCCATCCACAGTCAAGAGCAGACAGAGGCAAGCACACCCATGCTGCCTGCTTGACTTCTCATGCCTGGCTAGCTTTTTCCTCTCTTGCACTACTTAGGGCCCCAAACCAAGGAATGGCCCCACCCACACAGGACTGAGTCTGCCACATCAGTCGACAAACAGTCAAGGCCATCCCTCACAGACCCACAGACTGACCTAATCTTGGAGTTCCTCAGCAGAGACTCTCTGACGTGATTCTAGGTGGTAGCAAGTTGACATTTATAACTAACCAACACCATACCACAGCTTACCAAGTTACCACCATTCCTGTCCTGACCACCGCCCCATTAGACTGTGAGCCCCACAGAGACAGTAACTACTGGCCCCCGTTTCTCACCGCCATTGAGCTCAATGAGTATTTTCTAGAACACGGCAGACAATGAATGCTTCTAGACCGACTGTTTCATGTGAGTCCACAAAGGAAGAAATGATGTTGCCTCACCTCATTGATCCCAGCCTGTGCACTGTTCCCAAGTCTACCGGGGAATCTCCATCCAGGCATGGAGTACCCTAAAACCTGTACGGTGTCCCCCAACCTACACAGAGCAAGGCCCTTTCTGGAGCCAATGGGAAAGCTGCAGACCAGCCCAGTGCTTGGTTGATAAGATGCTCTATGACTCTCAGAGGCCATCAGGATCTCTTATGCTGTGAGGTTCCCTGGGCAGACGGAGAACAGGACAATCCCACCTGCTCCTCCCTCAGTGGCAGGTTGACCTTTCCCCCACCTGCAGCCTTCTTTACATCCCAGAAACATCTGTGCTTGCAGGCTGCAATTAACATTTGCCTTGGAAGTTCTCCATTTCATTAGAGCCTCCTAATGAAGCATTGTTCCCACACAGCCCCCAGCGCCCACACACACCTCACCTTGCCATGGAAACTGGTTTCTATTTGGAGTCTGGGGCAGGGAAGGGTCCAGAGATACGGAGGAACTAAGCCAGCCTCCGAGGCTAGGCTGGCTTCTTCTTGTCCAAAAAGTTCTCTGATCCATGCGAGAGCATCCCTTAGCTGGGGTGCTTTGGAGACTGTGAGTCTGAATTCAAAACCAGGGAAGTCCCCGGGGCTGGGGAGAAGGCACAGTCTGTAAAATGCTTGTCATACAGGGGTGAGGCCCCGAGTGTGATGCCGTATGACCCACATAAAAGCCATGTGTGGGGCTGGAAACAGCACCGGCTACTTTTCTCCAGAACCCAGCTTCCAGTCCCAGAACCCATATGGTGACCTATAACCATAACTCCAGTTCCAAGGGATCCAACACCCTCTTCTGATCTCCACAGGCACTGGGCAGAGGTGTGGTATACTTACATAAATGTGGGCAAAAACACTCATGTGATAAAAATAAGACAAAAAAAAAAAAAAAAAAAGGGACGTCGAGCACAGCTGCAACCCCAGGCCCTGAGGCCACACCCAAGCTCTGACCAACTCTGCTTTCTGGAGTCTGTCCTACCCTCTCAGGTAGGATCTCCATTTTCCATGACATTAGGAAAGCCCAACTGCTGCACACATATTCTTCAGTAACAAGGATGGAGATTTTTTTACTGACAATGCTTTCCTGGTCACAGCCCATTGAGAGCCTCCTGGGATCTCTAAGGAAAGTGATAGAAAGGATTGGTTAGCCTGGGACAAAGAGATTTCCCTGGACACAGGTCTTAAAATGCTAAAGGTGTGACAGTAACGAGCAAACGAGAATGGCAGGTGTGTTTGCTAGTTCTTATGGTTTGCTTGACACGACCCTGAGTCACCTGGGAAGAGGAGCATCAACTGAAGAATCAGATTGGCTTCTAGTGGTGTCTGGGATGAATTCTCTTGACTGATGATTCGTGTGGGAGAATCCGGCCCACTGTGGGCGGCACCACTCCTATTCGGTTGTCCTGAGCTGTATAAAAAGGCTAGCTGAGCAAGCCAGGGAGAAAACTATGAACTGTGACCTAGAAGTGTTAAGTGAAATAAGCCCTTTTCTCCCCTTAACTTGTTTTTGTTCAGAGCATTTTCTCACAGCAGTACACTGGAGTTAGAATAGCTGATTACCCTGTTTCTTTTCTTTTCTTTTTTTATGTTATGGTTCTTTACTTCCTTTTTTTTAAAAAAAAATTAGGTATTTCCTTTATTTACATTTCAAATGTTATCCCTTTCCTGGTCTCCCTCCGAAAGCCCCCTCCCCTTATTTCCTTTCCCCTCCTCCTGCTTACCAACCCACCCACTCCTGCTTCCTGGCCCTGGCATTCCCTTACACTGGAGCATGGAGCCTTCACAGGACCAAGAGCCTCTCCTTTCATTGATGACCAACTAGGCCACCCTCTGCTGCATATGAAGCTGGAGCCATGAGTCCCATCATGTGTTGTCTTTGGTTGGTGGTTTAGTCTCTGGAAGCTCTGGAGGCACTGTTTAGTTCATATTGTTGTTCCTCCTATGGAGCTGTAAACCCCTTCAACTCCTTGGGTCCTTTCTTTAGCTCCTTCATTGAGGATCCTGTGCTCAGTCCAATGGATGGCTGTAAGCATCCACTTCTGTATTTGTGAAGCACTGGCAGAGCCTCTCAGGAGACAGCTATATCAGGCTCCTGTCAGCAAGCACTTGTTGGCATCCACAATAGTGTCTGGGCTTGGTGATGGTGTATGGGATGGATCCCCAAGTGGGGCAGTCTCTGCCTGGTCATTCCTTCAGTCTCTGCTCCACACTTTGTCTCTGTAATTCCTTGCATGAGTATATTGTTCCCACTTCTAAGAAAGATTGAAGTATCCACACTTTGGTCTTCCTCCTTCTTGAGTTTCATGTGGTTTGTGAATTGCATCTTGGGTATTCCAATACCCTGTTTCTAAGAATGTTTAAAGGGGGGCTGGTGAGATGGCTCAGTGGGTAAGAGCACCCGACTGCTCTTCTGAAGGTCCAGAGTTCAAATCCCAGCAACCACATGGTGGCTCACAACCATCCGCAACGAGATCTGGCGCCCTCTTCTGGAGTGTCTGAAGACAGCTACAGTGTACTTACATATAATAAATAAATAAATCTTTAAAAAAAAAAAAAAAAAAAAAAAAGAATGTTTAAAGGGGCCTGTGAAGCCAGGGAGATAGAGATCTCAGTCAGTAACATGATTGCCACCTGGGGCCCAGGTTTGATCCCTGATGCCTACATTAAAAAGCCAGCATGGAAACATAAACTCATGTTTCTGACAAGTGTTTTTTATGATATTGATACTCTAGGAAGGGAGTTAAAGATGGTTACTGGCATTATTTTGTTTTATTTCATTGACAATGTTATAAATTTACATTCTCTTTTCCACTTTGATTTTCTTATATTTGTATCTGTGTGTGAGAGAGGGAGACAGACAAACAGGAAAGCAGACAGACAGATGAGATTGGATCTCAAGCAAGTTCAGACTGACTTCAATCAAACCCATGATTCTCCTGCCTTAGCTTGGAAGTGCTGGGAACATAGTTGTGTGCAACTACACCTGTCTGTATTTTCCATTTTAATCTCCTACATATTAGTAACTTGTATTCCAGGAAAATAAAAATTGACTAAATAATGAAAAAAAAAAAAAAAAGCTAGCATGGGGCACATGCTTGTATTCCCAGTAATTGGGAGGCAGAAACAGGCAGATTCCCGAGGTTCGCTAGCCAGCCTGGCCTATGCTGTGAGGTTCAAGCCTCTGAGAGACTCAGTTTCAAACAAAACAAAACAAAAAAATCAAAATAGATAGGTTCACCTCTACCCTTCAGAAGCATACATATGCACACACACATCCAGCTGCTCAGATGTAAACCCCAGAGCAGGCAAGGCACTGCACCCCTCCTCTCCCTCTCTTACTCCATGCTACTGCCCTGCACAGTCTGCTTGGTGTCCACTCCTCCCTCTCACGACTCCTGTGCCCCCTGTCCCCAAACTGCCATTACTATCAGCACCGAATCCAAGTGAAAAGGGGCTGATGGGTTGGGACAACCCAGCCCAGATGCCGATGTAGAAGGAACACACTAGATGTGTTCCTTAATCAAATTATGATTCCCTTCAAAAGGAGATATGATGCTGAAGTCTCAACCTCCAGTCCCATGGATGTGGCCTTATTTGGAGCTAGGGTCTTTCGCAGACGGAGCGAAGTTACAATGAGGCCGCTAGGTATCTAACGGGATGTGATCAGTGTCCTTATATAAGGGTGTAATCTGGACACAGACATAAATCCAGGGAGAAGGAGACAGTGTGTAATAAGGAAAGCAGAGATGGAAGTTATACACCTATAAGTTAAGGCCAGTGGTTGTTGGAAAGACCAGTTGACAAAGGTGGCGGCATGGTAGGCATAGCCCTGCCCTCCCTACTAACCCAGACTTCGGTGTCCTGAACAGTGAGAGCATCCATTTCTGCAGTTTTAAGTCACCCAGATTTGTTTCTTTGTTAGCTACAAAGTAATTCACCAAGCAAAGAAGTGGGCTGGGACTAAAGTCATACCAGGCAAGGGGTAGCCAGAAGAGGGGGAGATCAAGGACAGCCATGGGGTCTGGAGCTAGGAAAGCGACATGATACTCCAGTGAATGAGCCACACGCACAGGGCTTCAGCCCTGTTCTTCCAGGCCGGGCTGCGACCTTGCTCTATAGCGGTGGTTCTCAACTTGTATAGGTCACGACCCCTTTGGCAAACCTCTATCTCCAAAAAATATTCACATTACGATTAGTAACTGTAGCAAAATTACAATTATGAAATAGCAAGGGAAATAATTTTGTGTCTGGGGAGGTCACCACAACATGAGGAACTGTATTAAAGGCTCACAGAGTTAGGAAGGCTGCGAACCACTGCTCTATGGCACTACCTCATCCAAGTTCATAGTGGCCAGGTTGTGGGCCGCTCTCTGATGCCTCTGAGTCTCAGGCTGTCAATGCCCCCTCTCTACCTCCTTACATGCAACAGAGACATGATAAGTCAAATCACCTATCTTTTCAGCCTGCCCCCCCATTACCCCCTGGGAGTATCCTAATTAGGACCGGGACATCAAAACCTTGAATCATCTTATGTTTTGGGGGGAACCTATGAAATATATGTCTCTTAGACTGGGAACTCCCTAAGGCAAAAGCTGAGAAGAGAACACATGTTGAAGCCTTTTGTCACATATGGATCTTGATCTGGAGCTGGGCAGGTGACCCCAGAAAGTGGAATCAAAGAACAGGAGAGAGATATGAGTCTGGAAGGAAGTCCACACAGTGTGCTGTCAAGGCCACTGCTGTGAGCAACAAGGACTCCTCTCCTCCAGGACCGTCTCGGATTAGAACAAAGCACACCCAGGATTGTACCCTGGCAGGGTAAGGAGTGGGAGGACTCACTCATCACCCCAGGGACACCTCACCCCTGCACTTCCCAACTTCACAGTCTCGGAAATGAACAAGCGCCTGCCAGGCTCCTGCTGGCTTCTTCAAGACCCCTGGGGCAGCCACAAACGTGCGTGACTTGCCCAAAGCAAGAGGAAAAACAGAGGAAATAGTGGAGAAACCCAGAGAGAATCTTGGTCTGGCTGTGACTCAGGTACCAGCCAGCCTATTAGGTAGGTGCATCTTTCTGCAGCTCTCTGAGGCAAAACTCATCTTTCTTTGCCAGGTGGAATGAAGATGTCTTCTCTTTTCAGATGTAGGTTTGAAGTGGGAATGGCATTTCAGGAGAGAGCCCTTTTGTGCTCTGTTTGCCCATGTGACAAACCCAGGAAACCCACCGGTGGCTGGTGGGTGGCTCGGGTCCTGAGCAAGAGAACATTGGGATGTGTCCATCTTCAGAGACAACCTGGGTCAGAGAATCCACGGCAAGGAAGGTTGGAGGGAGGGAGGCAGCCAGGATGCTTCAACCCCATTCACCTCAGCCTACAGGACTTTCTGAGGCCAGTGCTGGCACCAGCTGTCCCTGCTCTGGGGACAGGTTAGGCTACAAACCTGCTTGGAAAATCTTCTGAAAGTGTTTTCTAAGAGCACAAAGAAACTGTGTTCCAGAGACAGCCAAGGTTGTACCTCATGCTGCAGCTGTATTTGGTAATGTGTAAGAGTCACCCAGGTGGTACTGGTTTTGAAGACATAAAGGAGTCATGAAGAGCAGCTGAGGCTTGGCACTGTGAAAGGTCACAGAAGACTATTGGTAAAGGTGCAGCCTCAGTTGCAGTTGATGGCC
This sequence comes from Mus caroli, assembly GCF_978045245.1. NCBI lineage: Eukaryota > Metazoa > Chordata > Mammalia > Rodentia > Muridae > Mus > Mus caroli. Next base: position 7,528,509 of record NW_028227268.1, on the reverse strand, counting down.
CAGGACTCAGGGGGTTGTGCAAAGGAGCTGAGGCTTGGCACCATGAAGAGAGTCTATGAGAGGCTATTGGTGACGCCTAGTTGTAGTGGAAGACCCCAGTGTATCGGAGATTCTAGTACCATGGGATGATCACCAAGTACAGCAGTGGCAGTGGAGTGGATCAACCTGAGCTTAGAGTGCTACAGAGGGCAGAACTGGAGAAGTGACAACAGCCCTTTAGAGGAGCCCAGAAGATCATGTGTGGATCCCAGACATTGAAACAAGAAGCTGTAACATTGAAGTTGCCTTGAAGAACCCAACATGTTTTAGATGCCAGAGCTGTGGGATGCCTGCTGAGGAAATCTGCTAACAGGGAGTGGAACCAGCCCAGGAGAAAGACGTTTGTTGCAGTCAGCCAACCAAAAAAAGGTGTTGGAGATCTGTAGGCCACTTAGACATCAGGCATGGAGATGCAGAGTTTGTCTTGATGGTTTCCTGTCTTGCTTTCAGGATTATAGTTAAGTGATTGGATGAATCTTAGAAGAGACTTTGAACTTTTAACATTGTTGAGACTGCTACAGACTATTAGAACTTTTGAAGTTGGACTAAATGTAATTTGCATTATGCTATGTGTAGGTATGGCCCCTGTAGACTCATATGTTTAAACAAGCCTATGGGTGCTGGGGAGTGGAATGTGATGGTTTGTATATGTTCAGCCTAGGGAGTGGCACTATTAGAAGGTGTGGCCCTGTTGGAATAGGTGTAGCCCTGTTTGAGTAGGTGTGCCACTGTGGGTATGGGCTTTAAGACCCTTATCCTAGCTGCCTGAAAGCCAGTATTCTGCTAGCAGCCTTCAGATGAAGATGTAGATGTTCAGCATCCCCTGAACCATGCCTGCCTGGATGCTGCCATGCTCCCGCTTTGATGGTAATGGACTGAACCTCTGAACCTGTGAGCCAGCCTCAAATATATGTTGTCCTTATAAAAGTTGCCTTGGGAGCTGGAGAGATGGCTCAGCGGTTAAGAGCAGGGACATCTCTTCCAGAGGTCCTGAGTTCAATTCCCAGCAACCTCATGGTGGCTCACAGCCGTCTGTAAGGGGGTCTGATGTCCTCTTCTGATGTGTGTCTGAAGACAGTGACAGCGTACTCATACACATGTATAAATAAGTCTTAAAAAAAATAAAAATGTTGCCATGGTCATGGTGTCTGTTCACAGCAGGAAAACCCTAACTAAAACCTCCCTTCCTTCCTTCCTTCCTTCCTTCCTTCCTTCCTTCCTTCCTTCCTTCCTTCCTCCCTTCTTCAGTTCTCTGTATACACCCCCAATGATGCCACTTTGCCATAACCTAAGCCCCTGAGAATGATTTCTCCATCCTAAGCAAGAACTCTAGCAAACAGGGACAGCAGGAAGTTCCTGGAGATGGACAGGCTTTGAGATTAAGACTCATCTTCAAGGGGGTTGGAGAGATGGCTCAGTGGTTAAGAGCACTGACTGCTCTTCCAAAGGTTCTGAGTTCAAATCCCAGCAACCACATGGTGGCTCACAACCATCTATAATGAGATCTGGCGCCCTCTTCTGGTATGTCTGAAGACAGCTACAGTGTACTTAGATATAATAATAAATAAATCTTTAGGCCAGAGTGAGCGGAGTCGACTGGAAAGAGCAGAGGTCCTGAATTCACATTCCCAGCAACCACATGATGGCTCACAACCATCAGTATAGCTACAGTGTACTCATATACCTAAAATAAATAAATAAATCTTAAAAAAAAAAAAAAAAAAAAAAAGGAAAGAAAAGACTCATCTCCAGGCGCTGAGGACACAGTGGACTTCTCTTTTTATTCATGCCCTGGGCTGCAGAAAGAACCAGCTGCCCACGGAGGGGAGAGAGCCTTCCACCCAGACGTGTGGCTGGAGCTGACTGATTCCCAGGCTCCTGATCTCCCAGTCCTGCCTCAGACCACAATTCCAGAAAGATTCTGTTTCCCCCACCGCACTTCTCGAAACGACCACTTTCCAGGAGGGTAAACTGAGGTCCAGAACCTCCGACAAGGCAAGATCTAAGTCAGGAAATGATTCCCATCTCCCTCAGCCAGCCAACTGCTCTCTGAGAAGAGAAAAAAAGTTCCTTTTCATAGGAACAAAAGCTGCTCAGCTACGGTGGCAGTAGGGTGCTGGCCTGGAGTGCATCTTTGGGGAAATTACAGGTATCACTTTATCTGCCAGGGGAAAAAAATAGCCCTGGGAACTGCCTGCAATTACAGCTCATCACTGCCGGCTGAGCAACTGCAGGCTAAGTACCTGGTAATCAGAGAGCCAGAGACAATGGGACTTGGGCTTTATTTAGCGCCTTGCCACTCCCCCCACCTCAAGCCAGTTTGTGTGCCGCAACAAGGGGCCTGTGTCGCCAACACCCAGAAAAGCCTCTTCCAGATCTTCCCATACGAAGACAGGGCCACTGCTGTCCACAGAAATTCCCACTTTTCTTTTCTGGGCTGAGAAAAGAAACTGAACCACATGGCAAGCTCCTCGCACGCACGAATTCCACTTTAGGGGTTGAGGTTGAGGGCTGGGGCGGGGGCGGGGGCGGGGCGGTCGTGCCCCTGCGCACATGCGCAGAGGTCAGCAGCTCGTGTCTTCTTCTCTCCGCCTGTTCCTTTGAAGTAGCGTCTCTCTCTTAGAACTGGAGCTCACGTTTTACTCCGCTAGACTGGAATCCAGCAAGCCCCAGCAATCCTCCAGTGTCTGCCCACTGGATTCAAGCTGGAGTTAACAAGCATCTGCGGGGAAACTCTTGTTCTGTGAGTGCTGGGATCGGAACTCCAGTCCTTACTTCAGGATTGTGGTTAAAACGCTCAAAGCAGCCAAGCCATCTCTCCAGCACCTACCACCCCCCCCCCCACACACACACATTTAAGTTTTCATTCAGCACTCGTTTCTTTTAAAGATTTAATTATTTTTATTTTAAGTGTATGGGTGTTTTGCCTGCAAGTATGGATGGGCGCCATTCACATGTAATGTCTACAGAGACCAGAAGGAGCCGGTGGATCCCCTGGGACTGGGTTTACAGACCCCCGTGAGCTGCCATATGTGGGTGCTGGGGATGGAACTCGTGCCCTCTGGAAGAGCAACTGGGGCTCTTAACCACTGATCCATCCCTCCAGCCTCCTGAGCACCAGTCTTTGTTGAGTGGCATCTCTTTGTTGAGCTGTCTTTCAGAGAACAGCGGGAAAAACCTGTCTTCACAGGGGTTACAGTCATCTGAGACAGGTGGCAAATGGAACAATGATGGAACCACTGCAGGTCTCGAGAGCTGTGACTCAGAATGCAGATCGACCAGGGATGGAGCCATTACCCAGCTTGCACAAGGGCCTAGGGGTAAGAAAGAGGTGCCAGGGCACCAGGCTCTAGGCCAGTGAGTAGCTGGAAGACGGGGTGGGGGGTGGGGGTGGGGTGGGGGGATGGGCAAGGGGGATGGCAGGTCATACCCATGGTCCCACTCAGGAGACACTGAGGAAGAAACGTTGCCTGAGTCAAGGAGTTCAAAACCAGCCTGAGCAACAAAGTGAGATCCCCTGCCTCAAAGTAAGAAAACACGCAGAAAAGCTCCTGGGTGGACAGGAGTTTGAATGTGAGGCAATTCACTCCTATCACAGGAGTGAAGCCATATGGTTTATATTCAGGAAATTGTGGCACTGGGTAGAGAGTGGAGGGGGCCATCCGATGGCTCAGTGGGTAACGGGGGCTTGCCACGAAGCTTGGTGACCTGAGGTCCATCCCTAAGACCCATGTGGTAGAAACAGAAAACTGACATCCGAAAGTTGTTCTCTGAGCTCCACATGAACACACACGATAGATAGATAGATAGATAGATAGATAGATAGATAGATGCATGCATGCATATATACATACATACAAACATACATATATACATAGATACATAGAAAGATTGATTGACGATAGGTAGACAAACATATAATTTTAACATTTTTGTTTGTTTGTTTGTTTTAAGACAGGGTCTCACTATGTAGCCCTGGCTGTCCTGAATCTCACTGTGGAGACCAGGCTGGCCTTGAACTCACAGAGATCTGCCTGCTCTGCCTCCCAAGTGCTGGGATTAAAGGTGTATACTACTACATCCAACTGATTTTGACATTTTTTAAAGAGTTTGTCTTCAATGTTATGAAAGAGATTGGGGGTTGGGAAAAGGGGTGACTTAGTAAGGTGGAGACTAAGGAAATGTCTAGAAGGCTAAAAATGAAATATCCTTTTGAAGACAGAGTTCACACCCTGGGCTCTTGTGGAAGAGAATGATTGATAGCCACTTCCCAGGCCCTGGCCAAGCAGCCAGGCCCATGGACAGGGAAGCCATCCCCAAAGTGCTAATCTATAGCCTCTAAGCCCTGCAAGCCATGCTTCATCTCCCTGCTAGGATCTCATTTAAATAGGTCACCAGAAAGTTTGTGAGCCACAGTCTTCCGTGTGCTGATAGTGATGTAAAACCTGTCAGGGGTGAGGCCTGGAGGGACAGTCCCTTAGGCCGCTGAGCGTGTGTGCTCACAAGGCATCATATGACTTAGTTCACTGTCTCAAGATGCCATGGTTACACATGCATTCCATCATGGGACGCAGCCGAGTGGACCCTCACCAGAACTCAGTGGATGCCCTTGGATCTCCAAAACCAGAATTAAACAAACCTCTTTTTTTATAAAAGTTAGCCAGCCTCTGGTATTTCATTACTGTAATGAAAATGGGCTGATACACCCGCCTTTCTCTGGATTACAGGGAGGCTGATCTGGCTGGCCATCAGGTTCCTCCATGGTACCTGCCCCTGAGAGGGAAACAGCAGTTAAGCCTCTGCAGCAAGCAAGTGCAAGCAGCGGCAGCAGCATCTCCTCTGAGGCCCTAGCACCCCCAGTATACTGGTATACTGTATACACCTCTCACAACTATAGTTTCCACTGGCTCCCCCAGTTCCTGGGGTTAAAGGTCACCCCCTTTGCCTTGTCCTTCCTGTCACAGATAGACACAGCTTCTTGGCTTTGCAAATCTCATCTTTCCATTTCATAGACCCCCCCTCTTCTTCCATCATCCTAGGACACAGTTCCGATAAAGAGTCCCTGTTCAGAATTTAGAAGAGCTTATGTATTCCTGACAGGACTCTTGACGGGCACATTAAAGGTTTAAGTAGGAAGTACAAAATTGGTCTGTGTGACGCTTAAAAGGTTCCTCTTCTATTGATCCCACCTCCTGGAATGCTGAGTCCCAGCTTCTTTTTTTTTTTTATTTTTAATATTTTTATTACATATTTTCCTCAATTACATTTCCAATGCTATCCCAAAAGTCCCCCATAGCGCCCCCCACTTCCCTACCCACCCATTCCCATTCTTTTGGCCCTGGCATTCCCCTATATTGGGGCATATAAAGTTTGCAAGTCCAATGGGCCTCTCTTTCCATTGATGGCCGACTAGGCCATCTTTCGATACATATGCAGCTAGAGACAAGAGCTCCGGGGTTCTGGTTAGTACATCATGTTGTTCCAACAATAGGGTTGCAGATCCCTTTAGCTCCTTGGGTACTTTCTCTAGCTTCTCCATTGGGAGCCCTGTGATACATCCAATAGCTGACTGTGAACATCCACTCCTGTGTTTGCTAGGCCCCGGCATCGTCTCACAAGAGACAGCTATATTTGGGTCCTTTCAGCAAAATCTTGCTAGTGTATGCAATGGTGTCAGCGTTTAGAAGCTGATTATGGGATGGATCCCTGGATACGGCAGTCTCTAAATGGTCCATCCTTTCATCACAGCTACGAACTTTGTCTCTGTAACTCCTTCCCTGGGTGTTTTGTTCCCAATTCTAAGAAGGTGCACAGTGTCCACACTTTGGTCTTCATTCTTCTTGAGTTTCATGCGTTTATCAAATTGTATCTTATATCTTGGGTATCCTAAGTTTTGGGCTAATATCCACTTATCAGTGAATACATATTGTGTGAGTTCTTTTGTGATTGTGTTACTTCACTCAAGATGATGCCCTCCAGGTCCATCCATTTGGCTAGGAATTTCATAAATTCATTCTTTTTAATAGCTGAGTAGTACTCCATTGTGTAAATGTACCATAATTTCTGTATCCATTCCTCTGTTGAGGGACATCTGGGTTCTTTCCAGCTTCTGGCTATGAGTCCCAGCTTCAACAAGCAGAGTTAAACACAATCCCCTTCAGGATACAAAACCACAGGACCAACAGACTGAGAAAGACCTTAAGGATGCTAACAGCTGCCCAATGCTGAAATCCCCATGCGTGTCCCATGAGATGGTTGTAACCTTCAGTTGATACCTTCATTGTTGGTATAATTGTTAGCTGTAGTAGCAATACTGCTGTGTAACAAACCACCTCAAAACTTGGCTGCTTAAAAATAACAGACATTTTCTTTCTTGCCCATAGGCTTTGTGTGGCACAACCTCTGGGTTAATGTCAGATTTTTAGTTCAAGGCTGTTCTGTGTATCTGTACAATCTAGATTCCACCTCAATGTTTTCCTAAAAGGAGACCCCAGGGTCTCAAAGTTCCTTTGCAAGTCACATGGCTAAGGGCAACATCAAGGCTAGGAAAATGACCAGCCAAGCACAGAGCTGGGCACAGCCTATGGAAGAGCTATATACGGCTACATTGCTTAGGTCTGGAGGGAGTCACAGAAAGACTAGGAGAGAGCCAGGGACTCTGTGGGACTTGTAGGGCCTACACAGACCTTAAGGGGGACCTATTAACTCTCTCCAGCAAGGCCCAGAAAACCTCATATCCAAAAGGGGCAGGAAGAGATGACTGTATCTGGGGACAGAAGGGACAGGGCTCAATCAGAGGATGGGACATCAGCCAGTAGGATTAATGGGGTACTTTTATCACATTCCCTGTGGATTAGCCCAGATGCACTATCAGCTACAAGCATGCCCCCACCCATCCCTCACCCGTGTCCAATCACAAACAAGCATCTCTCGTGGCCATGATGCACCGGCCACTCAGACCATCAGGTTCTCAGATCGTCATAGCACCTCAGAGACCCAGGTGGAAAGACTTGTCCCCGCAGAATCTTCCCAGCAACGGGGAGGGCACATAGCAAATCACCTACTGGCTCTTAACGTCGCCACCCAGATGTGGGCATAAACAAACAAGTATCTTTTATGACTATGCTGCGCCGTTTCGCCAGGATTTATCGATTATTGAGAATCACACGTGCATTCTCCACTTTAAAACAGATGAGCTCGTGCTCAGGAAGCAAAGAGCAGAAAAAACTGGAGGCAAAGCCACCCAGGGTCCCCAGTGCTCTCTGACAGTCCCAGTCGACCAGTGTCTGTCTCTGCCTCTCTCCTTGTGTCTCTGCCTCTCTCTGTCTCTCTGTCTCCCTCTTTGTCTCTCTGCCTCTCTCCTTGTGTCTGTCTATCTCTCTGTCTCTGTGTCTCTGCCTCTGTGTCTCTGCCTCCCCCCCCCCCCCACACCCTCCGTCTCCATTCATTCCTTTAATAGACGAGGATTGGATTAGAATCCTACTATACAAGAGGATTTGTGGATACACAGCCAACTTGACAAACCCGAGCTGACTCAGAAGCTCTGGGTCTGTGGAAGTCACCCCTAAGCAAAACCCAGGCCCACCCCGTTTACCTGCCCAAGCCCACATCTTCATTCACTACATCTAACCCACGAGCAGGCCCTAACTCTACTCCAAAATTATCCCGAATCTACAGCCACTCAATGAACCTGCTCACCATCACGTGTCCCCTGAGCTCCACCACAGACCCCCTAGCTGTCTGCCTTAGTTACTTTCACATAGGCCAGGGAAACCTATAGAAGAAAGAGTTCGTTTGGAGCTTATTAGAAGGGTAAGTCCCCTGCCTTTATGGCAGGAAGCATGGCAGCCAGCAAGCAGGCATGACGCTGCTGCAGACAGATCTCTGAGTTTGAGGCCAGCCTGGTCTATAGAGCTAATTCCAGGACAGCCAGGGCTATACATAAAAACTCTGTCTCAAAAAAAAAAAAAAAAAAAGTCAAGCCTTCCCTCCTCCTGAAGTCTGTCCCTAAGACAACAGCCAAACAATCTTTTCTTTGAGATACAATCTCACTATGTTTACCCTGACTGGCCTTTGACTCACGGTAAACCTCCCGTCTCAGCCTCCCAGGGGCAAGGACTGCATTTATACACATCAGGCCCAGCCAAAGAAACTTCTTTGAAAGCCTGCAGTAGGAGCTGGGGTGGCGACTCACGTATGGCTCACCTGGTAGCCACTGTGATAGCCAGCTTCCCCCTCCTTCTTTGCTTCCCACCTCTGAGCATTACATTGCTGAAGAAAAGAGCTATTCCTCACAGGATCCACCATGAGGAGAACCCAGGCTGTGGCTGAGCCCCCTGCACAGCGAGGGTGGAGCCGCGCTGAGCCACATCGATGGGCAGAAGGGTGGGAAAGGCCTCAGGACTATCAGAAGTACCACAGAGAGCAAATCCCAGGGCAGCTCAGGCAGCCCAGGGCTATGAAGCCCGAGTCTTGACAAAAGGAGAGAAGCCCACAAGGCAGGGACCAACCTTCAGGACCTTCTCCACTGAGGAAAGAGGGATGAAATGGAGACTTAAGGGTTCTTTGGAGAGTCAGTTGTGTTGGATGGTGTTTGGCTGGACCAAGTATGTGAAGGGGTGTTTTCCTGAAGTTGACACAGGTGAAAGGCTAAGACAGACGCATGAAGGAACGTTTCACTGAAGCAGACACAGGAGAGAGGATGTTCTGCCAAGGCAAGCACAGGAAAGGACATGTGATGAAGGATTCTTTGTTAACAATACACGAAGTGCCTAGGCAAGGCGCGTGGAGGTCACATGATGCTTGGAGGGTATAAATAGGACTCAATGGAGTGACAGAAACAGAGCTCGGCTTGCCGGTACAGCTAGCTGTGCAACGCTTGTGGGTTGTGCATCTTCGCTGATCTTCGCTGCCCTGAGAGAGGCACAGCTGAGAACTCCTCCTGGTGACTCAAGCCAAGGCTGAGGCCTGGCTGTCTCTGCTAGGCAGTGCCGCCACTGCTGCTAACCCAACTCTACCAAACTGGACTGCTGGTGTATCTGTGAAGTGTTTCCAAGAAGATCAAGCTGCCACTGTGGACCCGTGAACTGAACTGCCGATTTCCAGACAACACGAACCAGAGATGCTCCAAAGGACCTTTCAAAACAGGTCCATGGCCCTCCCCACCCGCCACGTCCTTTCTTTTCCACTACCTCTGGCAGGTGGTGGGCTACAAGGGAGGTTAAAGTGTTTGACAACCATTATTAAAAATAGGATTTGAAAACAATCAACGTTACAGAGGACAGCGAGAAGACGGGCGGGACAGGGCCATGGGAGAGAATCCATACAACCAGATTAAAGATGGCTGCTAATGTCCTTGCCTCAAGGAGGCTCTGTGTGCCTTGGGTCCTCCTTTCTTGACTTCTAGCTCTCTTAGCCTACATCCCCACCCCCACCCCCCAGCTCTCACTGTTTCTCCACTTCCTGAAACTCCCTTTCCTTCTTTCTGGGTCCTGCACCTCTTAACTCACCCGTCCCTGAGCCTATACCATGAAGCCCTTCGCTCTCCCTTAACGAGACAGTAACACTGGAGCCGTAACGCCAGCAGTGTGGTAATGGAGACCATATTTTCTAAGCCCATTCAGGACAAAGGTCTGAGAAATTCAAGCACACTTACAGAGGTGACGGGCCAGCGTTTGAAATTGGGGCTGTCGTGAGCTCAGAGATGTATGTGAATGGAAGCAGCAGGGGTCAGAGCAAGAAGAAATCACTGTCCCCAGAAGGAGGACTCAGATGGGCAGTGTGCGAGAGACCTTGGACTTTGTAGCTAGCACACCTGGCTTCTGTCCAAAACCCACCAGCAGTAGCTGAATGACCAGGGGCAGGTGACATCGCCTCTTTAAAATGGCGCCATCATTTGGAAAGATGGGTTAATAATACGGGATTAATTAGGACTCCTGGACACACACGACGGAACACAAAGAAACGGAGTTGAAATGAAGAGGAATTTATTGTAGTAGAATATGAGGAGACAGCTAGACGCATGTGGCCTTCTAGTGAGAATGGGACTTGGCTCATTTCCCTTCCGCGGTGACTTTCCAGCCAGGCTGGAAAAAGCCAGACACTCAGGACTCCCAAGCCACATTCTCAGCACAAAGGAGATTTATTTGCCCCAGAGGGGCAAAGGACTGGGAATAAAAGACAAAGACAGGAGATAGAGGATGAAGGAGAAGGGGAAAGGAGCAAATGGAGGAGGGGCATTTGTCCCAGAGGGACAAAGGGCTGCTTCTTGATAGAGGTTGCAGACGTGGTCCATAGGGAAATGGAGGTTTACAGAGGTAAAGGGGGAAACCCACGTTAGGATGAGGTGTTTCATTTTAATTGGGTATGTTAATTAGGTGAGCCAAAGGGGGCATTTGATTGCTAGACTTCAATACTTTGATAACTGGACCTTGGTAATCGGCCCCAGGAAGAGGAAGTGGCCAAATAAGGGAATAGACTTTGGTGGCTATCTTTAGGAATGTAATCTAATGGTTTTTAGCCAGGCAGAGGGAATGGGGGAGAATGGCAAGGCCTGCCAGAGCCACGTGGTCGGGTGAGCTAAAATGCCTTCACTAGGAGATCAAGGTTCTATGTGGGTAGGCTTAGCGCCTTGGGGCTGAGAATGGGGCTCAGGGACTGGGCGCTTCTCTAGCATGTGTGAGGAAGCCCTAGGCTCTAGCTTCTACAACCAGCTTCCTCGAATCCCAAAGAGAGAAGAGAGGAAGGGAGGGAGGGAGGAAGGGGAGAGAATGAAGGGAAGGGAAGAGTGGGAAAGGAAAAGAACAAGAAAAACCTGACTTCCTAGAACAGGATATTTAGCCTCCCCCGACCAACTCCAAATTCCCAGGAGGCGGGGAGGGGGGGCGGGGCCAGAGTGTCAGGTGATACAAAGCAACCAATCAGCTGAAGCTAAGACATCACCCATGCATAACTCGGCTCCATTCAGATTAGCCTGGACCCAGTAATTCCCGTTGTGCGTAAAGTTCTTTTCCAGAGGAGGCGAAGGTGGGCAGTTAAACAAACAAGAAGTCATAAAAAGCAAAGCAAAACAAAAACGAGTCAGTTCAGCTTGCAATAATAGTACCCACTGATGTCACCCCACGTCTATGCTACCACTCACTCCTCCATGGAAACCGTTGTCTGTAGCTGTTGTGATCACTATGGCTGCCTCTTTCCCTGGGCTCTCTGCTCCCTATTCTGGGTGAGCCAGTCATACCTCAAGGTGCCCTCTTTGCTACTCCCCTGACCCAACAGTGCCTTGGTTACCTCTCAGCGGCAAAGTTCCTGTCCCCGTTATTATTATTAATTATTATTAATTATTATTATTATTATTATTACTACTACTACTATTATTATATTAGTTTAGTTTATGTGAGTGACGGTTTTGTTTATGTGTATGGATGCAAGCCATGTGTATGCAGTACCTGTAGATGCCAGAAGAGGGCAGCATCCTACCTCTGGGTACGGGCCTGTATTTTCTGTCTCCTTCACTGTTCCCTGGACCGTGAATCTTGGCATCATACCACCAGTTCAGTCCTTACTCTGACCTCTTCTCAAATACTGTCATTCCAAGGGCCCCACTCCCTTCGGTGTCTTCCCACATGACACCCCACAGTGTCTCTAAAGTCTTGCTCCACAGCGACCTCTCCCCGGACCTCCCGACTCCCGCATCCCGCGCGGCTCCCCCTTGCAGTTGTGGCAAACACAGTAGAGAGAGTTTAGTCTTCCCCAGCCTAACTTTTCCAGAACTCAATAAATGGCTTCCACCCTTGCAACCGGACACCTGCAACAGCGACTTTCAGGCGCTATTAGAACAGCATCCAGTAGCGTAACCTTGCATGGCAGCCAGAACGGCAAGGAGCTAGCCGAGATTCCTCTTTCCTCGTCCCTTGCATCCAATCCATCAGCAGGCATGCAGACTCTGCTCATCAATCAAAGGCGAATTCATACACTTCCCTCCATCCATCTCCACCACACCTGAGCTGCCTGCTCTTCCCCAGCCGCCCTTAACTGGCTTCTCTGTTGCCCGTCCACCTGCTCTCTCTTCGGCAGCAGACTGGGGATGTTAAACCGATAAATCAGAGAAAGTTACATCCCTGATTAAATGGCCTCCTTTAACACTCAAGATAATGGCCAACTCCTCGCCCTGAACTCTCAAGCCCCAAATGACCAGGCAGCTGTCTGCACGCCATTTTCCCCTGATGCAATCTACTCCAGGCATGGCAGGCTTCCCCCCTGATTCTGAAATCTGTTTCCTCTTCCTGGACCACCCCCCTCCATCACACTCCCATGGCACCTTCAGTCCCCACCTTCATATGTCCAGCTCTACTTGTCTTAGGAAAGCCATCTCCTCCAGGAAGCCTTCCCCAAGTGCTCTATGTAAAAAATAAGGACTCAGACCAAGTACTAGTTGATAGCTCAGCAGAGAACATATCAACATTGGTGCTATTCAATTTGATTTATGGTGTACTTCTCATCAAAAAAAAAAAAAAAGTCACTTTGGTCAGCATAAGAATCTCATTTCTGGTACAGAGTAGAAAGGAGGGATGAGGGAGGGAGGGAGAGGGAGAGGAGAGGGAGGGAGAGGGAGAGGGAGAGGGAGAGGGAGAGGGAGAGGGAGAGGGAGAGGGAGAGGGAGAGGGAGAGGGAGAGGGAGAGGGAGAGGGAGAGGGAGAGGGAGAGGGAGAGGGAGAGGGAGAGGGAGAGGGAGAGGGAGAGGGAGAGGGAGAGGGAGAGCCTGATGTAAGTGAAGCTGGCTTCCAACTCATCATATAGCCCAGTATGACTCTGAACTGCTGAGTCTCCTGCCTCTGCCTTCCTCTTGCAGACAGGCACCACCACCTCTGGTTTATACATTGATAGGGATGGAACTTGTGGCCAGGCTCCATCCCCAACCCCTTTGGATGCTTTTTCTTTTATACTCTGTATGTAAAACAGTGCCCACCACATAGTGAACACTTCATAGTCAAGGGGCAAACAAGCTAATGACTGTAGAAGGAAAAGTGGCTGATGGATGGGCAAACAGACAAATATCTGAACGGAGAGAGAGATAGGAGAGCACCGATGAAGAGAATGGAGCAGAGAAGGCTGCAGGGGACTCACAGGGGCAGTGGCAAGTGCTATAATCCCAACACTCCTGGGCAGAGTACAAGGCCAGTCTAGGCAGCATAATGTGGCTTTGTCTCAAAAGACTAGGCCTGGGTTGGGGAGCTGAAGAGAGGCTCAGCAGTAGTCAGGAGCACCCGCTGCCCTTGCAGAGGACTGGGTTCAGTTCCCAGTGCCCATGTTGGACAGCTCACAATTGCCTGTAACTCCAGCTCCAAATGACCTGGCGCCCTCTTCTGGCCTCTGCTGGCACTGTACACATGTGATGCTCATATATACATACATACATACATACATACATACATACATACATACATGAAGCATACATACATGAAGAAGAATGCACATACATCACAAAACGAAAATAAGTAAGTCTTTGGTTAAAAGTGACAAAGGACAACGACTGGTTTGAGGCAGCTGCTGAACCTCCAGAGAGAACACTGGGAAGATCAGAGCCCAGCACTATAAATTATGGCTTATGGTGGGAGGTGGTACCACAAGCCAGAGGTTAATTGAAAGTCTATGGAACAAATCCACCATTCATCACCCTCCAGTCCCGCTCCTACATGAGCAGCCTGCCGCTCGGAAGAACCAGAAAGACCTCCATGCTAGGGCAGCCCAGTGGATCTTCATGTGGACTGGAGCTGCCAGTATGAGCAACTGTTCTGCAGGGACTTCTTGCCCTCGGTCATGTGTTCCTCCCATGTCTCAGCTGCATAGCCAGCACCCGGCCAGTCCTGCTGGAACAGACCAGATGAGGAGCAAGTTCTGCATGGGACCCCGTAGCTCTTGGCAACATTTCCATTCAGTGGGAAAACCAAACATCACAGTATAATACAAGAAACCCAAATGAGCTTCCAAGAATAGCGACACTGCTCCAGCTTGGATACCATTCACGTGTGTCCCCCAAAGGGTCATATGATGGAAATTCGGTCTTCAGTGCTGTGATGCTGAGGGACACTGGGACCTCCGGGAGGCAGGGGGCCATTGTGGGGCACCACCCTCAGAAGAGGTTAGTGTGCTGCTCACAGATTCCTGTGACTGAGTTGTTACAAAGCCAGAAAGATGGGCATGGTAACATATGCCTGCCATCCCAGCACTCAGAAGGAAGGCTGAGGCAGGAGGATGGCAGATTAAGGCACAATTTGAAGCACATAGCAAGATTCTGTCCCGCACTCCTCAAAGGAAGAAAAAGTCACAGGTATTTTGTTACAGAAACAGAAAAGACACCAAGAATATTCCTCATTCCTTTAATTTTTTAAAAATTTTATTTATTTATTTATTTATTTATTTGAGACAGAGTCTCACTGTGTGGCTCTGACTGACCTGGAACTTGCTATGTAAACTAGGCTGTCCTTGAACTCACAGAGATCCACCTGCCTCTGCCTTCTGAGTGCTGGGATTGAAAACTGTAGGCCACTGTACCTGGCAGGTCCTTCATTCTTAAACAGAAATTGAAAAAAAAATGAAATTCATTAGACAAATTCCAAGATTTAAAAAGAAAGTAAGGGACTTGGGAGTGGTTCAGTGGTTCAAGCAGTTGCCACACAAGCACAAGGATGGGAGTTCGGAGCCCCAGAATCCATGTGAAATGCATGGTGGGCTGGGTAGCCTGTCTATAATTCCAACCCAGGAAGGTGGAGACAGAGCATCCCCAGAGCAAGCTGGCCAGCAACCTCTGGGTTTGGTTGACAGATCTTTGCCTCAGTAAGACTGACAGAGGAGTGATCCCCAGCTTCAGCTCCAGGCCTCCATGTGCACATGCACAAATATGCATATGCAAACATGTATACATGCATACCCATGTATGCATACAACACACATTTACATGTCAGGCCACTGCATTCACCACCACACCAATCAATGCAGCCTCACACACATGAAAATGGGGGGTGGGGGGGGAGGGGCTAGAGAGATGGCTCAGTGGTTAAGAGCACTGGCTGCTCTTCCAGAGGTCCTGAGTTCAATTCCCAGCAACCTTGTGGTGGCTCACAACCATCTGTAATGAGATCTGATGCCCTCTTCTGGTGTGTCTGGAGACAGCTACAGTATACTTATATATAATAATAAGAAAGAAAGAAAAGAAAGAAAGAAAGAAAGAGAGAGAGAAAGAAAGAAAGAGAGAGAGAGAGAAAGAAAGAGAGAGAGAAAAAAGAGAGAGAGAAAGAGGAAAAGACAGAAAACTGGGCAGGGATCTGGTTTAGTGATTAGCATCTATGAGGTTCTGGATTCAAACCTTGGAAGGGAGAATGAGAAAGGATGAGCAATGAACAGCAACCCAATCTTAGCATCAAAGAAGGATGGGAAACCATTGCACCCATGGGAAAAAAAATGAGTTTTCTAGCCATAGAGAATGGTTAGAAAACAACAACAAGGTATTAGAATACAAATCTTGGGGCGGGAGAGATGGCTCAGCCGTTGAGAGCACTGGCTGCTCTTCCAGAAGACCACGGTTTAATTCTCAGCACGCAAACGGCAGCTCACAACTGTCTGTAACTCTAGTTTCAGGGGTTCTGACACCTTTGTGCAAACAGCCATGCAGGTAAAAACATCAATGCACATAAAAATGAATAAATCTTTAAAAAGCAAAGAATTTAAATTTTATCATAAAGCTGCTGAAATACACAGGCCATGGATGAGATGTGTAAGGTACAGTTAAGATTAAGATAAAGCTAAGGAAATCTCTGGGACAAAGAGTAAAAAGGGAAAAATAAAAGCTATGTTTAAATATGAAAGAGAAGAGACTCAGACGAATTCAGGGGATCCATCATGTGGCTAAGAGGCTTTTCAGAAAGAGACACTAGGCAAGACAGAAGAATAAACTACTGAAGAATACATACTGTTATGGAAGCTTGGCGTGGTGGCGCACGCCTTTAATCCCAGCACTTGGGAGGAAGAGGTAGGTGGATCTCTGTGAGTTCTAGGCCAGCCTGGTCTACAGAGTGAGTTCCTGGCCAGTCAGAGCTATACAGAGAAACCCTGTCTCAAAAAAGGCCAGTGGGACTGGGGAGGTGCTAGAGAGATGGCTCAGTAGTTAACAGCACAGGCTGCTCTTACCAATGATCCAGGTTCAGCACCCAGCACCCACACAGTTGCTCAAAGCCCTGCATCTCCGTTCCAGGGGGTGGGTCTGGCTCCTCTTAGCATCTTCAAAGGCTCCTGCACATGTGTGGTACACAAACTCACACAGGCAACACACACATCAAAATAAAACATAAATACATTTTGTTTAATGTGGTGTTCCCAAAGTCAAAGTCAAATGAAACATTCAGCCAACAGAGGGAACTTCTAAGTAAAATTAATTAAAAACAACCACGAGCAGAATTCACCCTCAGAAAACATGAATCCGACCAGGATTTCTCAGATTCTCTAGAGAAAGAAAAGAAACTTGCTACAAAGAAGGAAAAAATAAAGTCAGCTTCCCAGCAACAAATCCGGGTCCCAGAAGATGGCAGACATGCCAGGAAGAGGCTCTGCTGGAAAAGTGCCAGGCAAAGGACCACTGAAGAAAAAAACAAAGTCTCGGGCATCCAAAAATGTAAAAAAAAAATCTATGTATCCTCCTATGCACTCTTTCTAAAGAGGTTACTGGGGGGTGGGGGTATTAAAAAAGGATGCCGGAAAAGAAATCCCAGCACCCACATAGCAGCTTACACCTGTCTGCAATGCCAGCTCCAAGGGGTCTCAACCTTCTACCGGCCTGTGTGGGCACCAAGCTCAGGTGTACATACATTCGTGCAGGCAAAACACTCATGCACATAAAATAAAAAATCGTCTTTTGGCTGCCGCAGCCATCTTCCAATAACTCGCCAAAATGACGAACACAAAGGGAAAGAGGAGAGGCACCCGGTATATGTTCTCTAGGCCTTTTAGGAAACATGGCATTGTTCCTTTGGCCACATACATGTGAATCTACAAGAAGGGTGCTATTGTAGACATCAAGGGAATGGGCACTGTTCAAAAAGGAATGCCCCATAAGTGCTACCACGGCAAAACCGGAAGAGTCTACAATGTCACCCAGCATGCTGTGGGCATCATTGTCAACAAGCAGGTTAAGGGCAAAATTCTGGCCAAGAGGATCAATGTACAGATTGAGCACATCAAGCACTCAAAGAGCAGAGACAGTTTCCTGAAGCGGGTGAAGGAGAACGACCAGAAGAAAAAGGAAGCCAAAGAGAAGGGCACCTGGGTGCAGCTGAAGCGCCAGCCTGCGCCACCCAGAGAAGCACACTTTGTGAGGACTAACGGAAAAGAGCCTGAGCTGTTGGAGCCCATTCCATACGAATTCATGGCCTAACGTACACAGAGAAATCAAATACCAGCACCAGGAAAAATAAAATAAAATAAAATCATTTTTAAAGGGAAGAAAGAAAGAAAGAAAGAAAGAAAGAAAGGAAGGAAGGAAGGAAGGAAGAAAGGAAGAAAGGAAGAAAGGAAGAAGAATGGAAGAAAGAAAGAAAGAAAGAAAGAAAGAAAGAAAGAAAGAAAGAAAGAAAGAAAGAAAGAAAGAAAGAAAGATCCAAGAAAGGAACTGTCGCTTTAGAGACCAGGGTTTTTATCAGAGACCAAAGGATGGCTGCTCTAAATTGGAGGTTGAGACTTACCCAGGACGTTTTAGACTCTTTAGACTAGGTAAACAAAGAGAATAAGAACTCTTCTATTACAGAGAAGAAGCGAGGTCGTTGCTACGTGTGGGACCAACGAGTTCAGAATCATTTCCGATGAACCACTAGCATGCCCATGTCCAGGACAGCCAGGGATGCAGGAGAAATCCTGTCTCAAACAAACAAACAAACAAACAAAAAACCCCAGAGACTTGAGTTGAAATGCATATAACCACATAAAAGCCAGATGCACAGCACAAACGTGTAATCCCAGCAATCCTACAGGGAAGTAGGGCTGGAAATGAAAGAGAACCCGAAAGCTCGTGGGCCAGCTAGCTTGGCATACATAGCCGTACAAACAGCATAGAAATCCTGTCATAAGCATGGCAGGGACCAGCACCCAGCACTGTCCTCTGATCTCCACAGGACATCATGCCATAGGCATGCCCACATCCACACCCATGAATGTGCACGCATGTGCGCACACACACCATACATACACAGGAAAGAACCTCTGACTCCCCTCTTCCTGGTTTATGTATACATATTTATACTTCTATATGTTAACTAATTTCTGGCTCTTTTTCCTTTTTACTTTATACCAAGATTATTGGCACTGGCTCATTTTCCAGTTTGGTCTTGGAGTTACAGAGAATTCCTACAGGGCTGCAGATAAACTTGGGAGGTATCCAACGCCACAGAGACCTCAGTGCCATGGCTGTCACTCAAAGGTAAATGGAATGGCTGCTAGGAGACATGACGTCTCCCTTACAAAGTGTCCCGGTGTCTTAGTTAGGGTTAGTATTGCCATGATAAAACACCATGACCAAAGCAAAACTAGGGGAGGAAAGAGATTATTTGGCTTACTGGCTTGCTCCCCATGGCTTGCTCAGCTGCTTTCTTATAGAACCCAGGACCAGCAGCCCAGGGATGGCACCACCCACAATGGGCTGGGACCTCCCGCATCGATCACTTGACATAAAACTGCCCAACACTTCTACTTACCTTTAACTGTAAACACAGCCTAGAGTCACCTGAGAAGGGAGTCTCAACTGATGGATTTCCAGGATTATGTCTGTGGGGATTTGTCTTGATTATTAACTAATGCTGAAGTTAGAATTAATTAATTAGAATGGTGGGCAGCACCATTCTCTATGTAGGTGGTCCTGGGCTGTGTAAGAGAGCCAGCCAGTGCTGGCTGAAAAAAGCATTTAATCCCAGCACTGGGGAAGCAGAGGCAGGTGGATCTCTATGAGTTTGAGGCCAGCTGATCTATATAGTGAGTTCCAGGCCAGCCAAGGGCTGCATAATGAAACCCTGTCTCATAAGTAGATAGATAGATGGATGGGTGGATGGATGGGTAGGTGGGTGGATGGGTGGGTGGATGGATGGATGGATAGATAGATAGATAGATAGATAGATAGATAGATAGATAGATAGAATAAAGTACTAAAGTAGAGAAAGCCAATTAAGCAGGAGCTTGGAAGTCAGCAAGCCAGCAAGCAGCTTTCCTCTGTGAGTCCTGCCTTCAGGATCCTGTCCTGAGTTCCCACCTTGGCTTCCCTCAGTGATGGATTGTGACCTGGAATTGGGAGCCAAATAAACCCTTTACTCTTAACGTGGCTTTTGGTCGTGTTCTGTTACAGCAATGAGATAAAGTTAGAACATAGGTGAAGTCATGCATGTGTTGTTGCTTTCATTAGACAAGGTCCAAATGTGTGTGAGCAGATGCTGGGTCACCCTGGGGAGGTTAGAATGATGCCAGTCCCATCTCCCCTTCACCACAGGCTCCCTGGTAGGTCCATTCAAGGGGAATAACTCATCAGCATTAACCTAGCAAACATGTGGGCTGGGGCTGGGGCTGGGGCAAAGGTGAAGCTGGTGGCTTAATTAACGTGACTTCACTATTAGGTTTCAAGGAACAGTCAGGCTGAAGTATCCAAGGGTCCAGACCTGGGACTGGGGTGTCGAGAGTTGCCCAGAGCAGAAAACAGTTCCATACCCATCCTTGGAGAGGACTTAGACTCTCTCCCAGGGAAATCACTTGAGAGTCTCCAGAGGGAAGAGCTATCCTTATCACCAGCAGCAAGCACTCCAATGTCCTTGTGTTGACCTTCAGCACAGCTGCCCTCGCTCCCAATCAGGTCCCATCTTCCCCCTAGACATTTGCCCAGACTAGGCCTCTCTCCCTGCCTGAGAACTTCCCATTGGAACTACCGGCCCTCAGAAACCTCTTTAGGACACTAGTTAGTGTGATCAGCTAATTCACAGCGAAGTGTTAGCAAAGGAAAATGGTTTACCCATCCTCAGGGTATTTTATTTTAATGGAGTCTTTGGTTGACAAATATTTACTGAACAGTCTATTACATGCAAGAAACTATGTAAAATTCCTAGGGGGAGCCAGGGCCTGACCTAAATAAATCACAGTCTCTAATGACGGAACTTGAGACTCTGTGGGGAAGCAACCAAGGGAGGCAAGAAGATAACCTCTCTTATCTCTGTGTAAAGCCTGAAGCCTGTGATCTCCGGCCACCATACTGCAATAGGGGCCGGTAGCCAGCCTCACCACCCTGAGTGGAGACATTTCTAGGACCGCCCTTGGGGGCTCAAGAGCCAATCCCTGTCTTACATTTGAAGATCCCTAGCTCCTGCACTGGAGAGCCGGGAGGGAAGTAAGTGTTGGGGGTCGGGGTGGGGTGGGGAGTGGGCTCTGTTCCTCATCCTTTGATGAGTATACTGGGGGGGCTCCATCATTCTTCTTACTCCAATGTCCCTCTTCTGCCTCCATCTCTACAACCTCCATTTGGTACATTTTCCGGGAGCCTCTGGAACCCATAAAGCTCTGCCAGGAGTGAAGCTTGGGGCACACAGAAGCATGGGAGTGTGCGTTCCAGGGCGTCCATGGATGTGGTCCATGCTGTGAGGCTATGTGAGGTGGGTTCTCCCCAGCTTTTGGCTGTCTTTCTCTTCTCCCCTCCCTCCACATCTGACATTGTCTTTCCTTTCTCTCAGCCAGGAAGCAAAGAACAGGTTCCTAAAGCCTGATTACCCAGCTCCACCCTCTCCTTGCTGACAATGTCATGTACACACACACACACACACACACACACAGTTGTCTGCAGTTGGACTGGATGGAGTGGTTCTGAACTCCAGGGATCCTCAGACGACTCACTACATAAAATATAAGGAAACTCTTAAATAGACAGACAGTGGCATCCACACTCACCCCGCAGGCACTTACCACCAGCTAGAACCTCCCTTGCGGGAGGCCGTCTCCAGCTCCATCTGTTAAGAAACACTGACATCTAGTGGCTGAATGTGGGACCTGCAGCAACGACTTGCCTTCCAAGAATAGGGTCCGTGGGAGCAAGAGCTGACCCCTCCCATGCCTCAGGACTTTCTAAACAGAGAAGAAACCCCACCTCATGCTTCTCTTTGATGTTTTCATCCCTCCCCCTTCTGAAAAGCCCCCAGGCTCCCCAAGTACTATGAGAGTCACGAACCCCTGTTAAAATGGTCACGTATGCCTGGTTCTTGCTAAATGTATCCTAGCAGCTTACTGTTGAAAAGAGAGATGTCATAAATGAAACAGGCCGTGGATAATCCACAAAGTGAGTCATTAGGTGCTGAGTCTAAGCCCATGTGCCAGAAGCCACGCAGCGCTTCCAACTCAGCACCACCGCGGGGGGATGGGGAGCAGACAGTAAAGTGAGCAGGCTGTTTTCCCCACCAGCTGCCAATCATCCATCTGACAGCCTTGCAGGCATGTGGACCACAGCTGCTTACTCAGCGCTCCAGGTGCCAGGCATGGCACTGGGCAATCGACAGTGTACAGTGCGTATGTGTGTGTGTGTGTGCGCACGCGCGCACGTGTACATGTGCTTTCGTGTGTGTGTGTGTGTGTGCACGTGCGCGTGTGCATGTGTGTACATATGTGTGTGTGAGTGTGCATGCATTCGTGCATGTGTGAGTGTGTGTGTGTACGTGTGTGCCTGTGTATCTGTGTATCTGTGTGCTGGGGAAGGCTGCACAAAAGGAAGGATGTGCACAGCGTGAGTCACTGGCAGACATAAGCAAGTGAACCATAAAATAATCTAAATTCATTTATTCAACAAATGCTTCCAAGCACCTGCTGTGTAAGCGTGAGGAGCTGCCTCCCTCGCTGCATTGGGCTTCCTTCCACCCTCCCGCCCAGCATCTCTGGAGCAAAGTCCACCTCTTGAGCCTCCTTGCCTCCAACTGACCTACATTACCTCAATATTGTCTTTTCTCTACACAGCCCTACAACCCTGGGACCCAGCACACAGGAGGGGCCTGGTGTGTGTTTATTGGAGTCATTAATCTAGTACAGTACCTACCCAGAGTGGAAACTCTTCGAATAATGTTCCCCATGGCTGGACACCCCAGCCCTCCTCATACACGCCCACTGATGGGCACTCATCATTCCCTAGGTGGTTAGCCAGACCTGGCCTCTGAGGCAAGAAACACAAGTACACGTTGGATTTCCCTTCATGACTCTTCAGGTTCCCCGCCCCCTCCCATTCTTCTGCTCCTATCTGCCCACTGCAATGACCACAGATGACCTCTTCCTACACCCCAAGCTTGCTTTCTTGTTAAATTTGGTTTTGGTTTCATTCGGTTTCAAGACAAGGTCTCTCACCATATAGCCTTGGCTGTCCTGGAACTCACTATGTAAACTAGGCTGGCCTTGAACTCACAGAGATCTCCCTGCCTCTGTGCTGGAATTAAAGGCATGCACCACTACATCCAGCCCCAGTTTCTTTCTTGAGGCAGTAGGGGAGGTGGCCACAGATCCTACAGCGAGACCCTACAGCAAGATCCCTCAAGGCTCTCTGCTCACTGGAGTGATGTTGCCCCACCTCCTAGTCCCCTTTTGCTTCAACTCTCCTGGGAAATATCCAAAGCCCTGGGGTGAGCCTGCCTGGCCAGTTCAGACCCCATTCCCCTCAGAGCCACTCCTACAGCCTGGGATGACATATGTGAGTATTCAGAGAGGTTACAAGTCTTACCCTGTGGCCAGGGGGACAGCAGAACACCCACTACAATTACCAGCCCACCTGCCTCATGTGGATTGGGGGAGGGATAGTTTCCCAACGGAGAGAGGGTATGTGACCAGGAAGAGAGGAAAGATGTAGAAGGGAGCAGGTGACTGTGTCCCCCAAAATGCATGTTCACTCAGATCCTCAGATGAACTCCCATTTGAGAGGAGAGTTTGTGGGTGTTCTGTGGATATGGGGCAGGAGGAGCTCGTCAGTGTGGCACTAGATCCAGCCACAGTCCTTATACCAGGGCAGCGGGAGGGAAGGTGGCCATGTTTCCCTGGAGGCAGAGAACTGAGCAACAAGTCAGGGCCACCAAAAGCTCAGAGAATCAAGGAAGGGTCCCCACCCCACCCCCACCCTCACTATCCCCCCACCCCCACCCCCCAGCCCCATCAGGAAGCTCAGACCTACTGACAGCTGAATCTCAGACCTCAGGCCTCTAGGAGAGAGAGAAAATCCACTTCTGATTTTGCAGGCCAACTTAGCGGTGGTTATTTTCTGGCAGCACTGGGAGGGGCACAAGGACACCTGGCCAGTGGCCCAAAAGGCAGGCAGAGCTTGGGCTGGAAGACAGCTGGTGGGGACTCCTGGTGGCTTCCAGAGTGGCATTTTGCAGCAAGCAAGTTTGCAGCCTTCAGCTCAGCCACTGGGGTTGCCTACCGGGGAGATTTTTTTAAACTCCTAGCCCATTCGGATAATGTCTAAATAAGTAGAGGAATCTTGTGAGCATGGTACCTCAAGCCTATAATTTCAGCATGGGTGAGGCGAAGGCAGGAAGACTACAGGTTGTTCAAGGCCATCCTAGGCTACAGGGTGGATTCCAGGGCAGCCTTGACAACAAGGACTCTCTCTGTCTCACAAGTAAATGATAAATTCCTCGGTGGAATTGACCTATGACCATCTCTCTCCCCTTCACCTTTGATAAATTAGGAAAACCTGGAGTGTGTTGTAGTCACTCGGGGGACCTAGAAACTGTCAAGGAGCCAGACCTCCTGGGCCATGGGGAAAGCACACAAGAGCAGGCTGGGTTTGTTTTTTTGTTTTTGTTTTGTTTTGTTGTTTTTGTTGTTGTTGGGTTTTTTGTTTGTTTGTTTGTTTGGTTGGTTGGTTGTTTGGTTGGTTGGTTTGGGTTTTTGCCTAAGACTATGACAGGGTCAGGAAGACAGGGTCCCCTGGCTGGGTCTTCACTCTCCTTGTCTAATTTAATTGTCTGAAGTTTGAAAAGCGCAGACTTTTCTCCCAGTCTTTTCTCCTGCCTCCTGAACCCTTCACTCTCTGAGACATCGTCTCTTCTCTATTATGGTTTTCAGGACAGGGCCACACTGGCAGTCGATCTGCCACCTCCCGCTGACTTGACTGTGTAGAAGAGGGAGCAGAAGACAAAGTCATGTGCATCAGGCCCGGAGTGCCTGCCGTAGACAGACAACCGGGAGCCCAGCTGCTTGCTCCACTGGCCCTGCCGCGGCCCACCCTGGATCCCCTTTAATAGCAAATGTCCCGCAGCCCCTCTAGCGGCCGGCCGCAGGTCGGGTTCGTGCGACTTTGATGTTCTGACTCTTGCCTACCACCTGGGGAAGCCCACCCCCACCTCGGTTCACAGAGCTGACAGAGTCCAGCTTGCTTTTCCTGGAAACTCTTTGAAGCCCCCTTCAAAGCCAGTAGCGTGGTGAGCGCTACCTTGTGGCAGCGCGACCGGACGCCCTGAGTCTTGTCTCCAATTACCCAGTTCCGCAGAGGGGCAGCCCTGTCCCTCATCCTCTATAGCCTGGGTGGTTGCGCAGCAGGGCTGGGGTCCAGGCTTGAGCAGAGCTGCAAAGCCACTATTGTACACCGCACAGTGTGGGCTCAGTGTGGGCCCTTCTTCGGCAGCTGGCAGCTGAGCGCCCCTAGACAATCCCAGCCGTTACCCAGCTTCAAGCCAGACAGATGTGGAAATGGCAAGGAACTTTCTCCAAATAACTGGAGTTTCAAAAGGAAAGGTTGTGGTGGAGCTGCCATCCAGAACATTCCCCAGGCTTGAAGCTAAGAGTGCCTGGGCTCTCTGCACCTCCCTGGTATTTATTTAGCAACAGGTAACTGAGCCACCTGCTGCCCTAGGCCAGGGAGAAAAGAGGGAAGGCAGGTTTTGGTTTGGTTGACTTGGGGGTTGACATATACATACATACATACACACACACACACACATATATATATATATATACACACACACACATACATGAGTGTTTTGCCTTCATGTATATATGTACATCATGTGCAGGCCTGTGTC
Organism: Mus caroli; assembly: GCF_978045245.1. Taxonomy (NCBI): domain Eukaryota; kingdom Metazoa; phylum Chordata; class Mammalia; order Rodentia; family Muridae; genus Mus; species Mus caroli. Next base: position 7,503,412 of record NW_028227268.1, on the reverse strand, counting down.
CTTGAAGGCCAAAAAAGGACCTTTGATCCTCTGGAACTACTGGAGTTACAGACAATTCTCTTAACCACTAAGCCATTTCTGCAGGTTCTAGACACAGTTTTCACACACACACACACACACACACTACACACACACACACACACACACTACACACACGCACACACACACACACACTACACACACGCACACACACACACACACACACACACACCACGCACGAGCACACACACACCCCTAGCAGCCTTTCTGCACTTGGGTTTCAGGCTTGAGCCTCTCCCTGAGTTGTCTCAATTCAGAGTCCGTTTCCACCTCCTTGCCCACCCTCTTTCCCTGCCTCAACCTGCCAGATTCTTAAGAGCAAACAAATCTCCTTCCCCATTAGCAAGACCATCAAGACAGCTGGGGGCAGCGGAGCCCCAAGCTCCTCCTGCTGCCTGCACACCCTGCTGCCTGCACACCCTGCTGCCTGCACACCCTGCCGATTCTACTTCCATGCCAAATACCTCAGCCCGGGCCCCAAAGGCTGGGAGGCTTCTGGGTCAGCTGAGGAGACCCCAGCAGGAGCAAGGGGCCCCAGAAGTGGGCCATGCCCACCTGCCCCGATGAGAACCTGAGCCCAGTCTCCACCCCGTGGCCTGTGACTTCACATCATGAGTCAGAATCTCATCAACAAGAAATTTGAAGCCATTAAAATACAATAAAAGAGAAATTAAATGTAATCACTCCGTAAATTATAACTAATTGAAACATCAATTGTAATTTTTATGATCTGCATTCAAGTGAGTGATACCACCAGTCGAAAAATACAAGTTAAATGATGGAGAGGAGCCATCCTGGTCGGCCCAGTAGGCCCAGCCTCCACTGGGCCCCTGCCAACAGCTTCCTTCTCTTCCCTCCCAGACTCTCTCCAAAGCCCGGTCTCTTCTGGAAGTTTCTAGCAAGGGTTTTTCTCTTTATGCCACTAGACCACCATCCTTCTCAACACCTCTGTACACCTTGTCATGTCTCTCCTCAAACGTTTCTTAGCTATCCAGGAGAGAGCTCTGCTTTACTTTCTGTTTCTCCACCTCAGATCCTGAGCTGGGCCCCACCCATCATCTCAGGCCCAGGAGCCAAATACTGAACTTAGAAACTGCAGGAGCCAAGGCCTGAAGGACTCCAGTTCTCCCACACTGGCTCTTTTATTTATCTACACAATAGCCAACCAATAGGACCTGAAGACACAGGTCAGCTGACCATGCCACCTCCTCCAGGCTGGCTCCAGCAGTTCTGGCCTAGGTAGTGGGGCCTCACCAGTGCAAGGAGGTCATTAGCAGAGAGGACCCTGAAGGTTGTACCCAGCAGTGGTCCCATCCTGCTCTGCTGTCTCACCCAACAGAATGTGAGCATCTGCTCTGCCCCGCCTCCCGCCACGATGCCGGCCATGATGAACTACCACAATCCCTCTGAAACCCTGAGCCGCAATAAACCTTTCCTTCTCTTAAGCTGTCCCTGCTGGGTGTTTTGTCACATCTCTGAGAAAAGTAGCTAACCTAGATGTGATAGCAACAAGGTGAGAGATCCATCACTGTCACCCCACGTTCCCGGCTGAACTCAGGCATCTCCTTCCTACGGCGCCTGTTCAGAGGCTGTGAGAGCTTGGGTCTGGGAGGCAAAGAGCCCTAAGTCTGGAAGCCACACCACAAAGAAGCTGTCTCCAGGACACTCGCTTTCCCTGGGTGGATACAAGAGGCTACAAATACGTCCAGGATTATGGTAGCTGCGTTCGTAAAGCTCTCAGATGACCGCCAAGCAGAGTGTATGTTCCCACTCTGCTTGGTTCCCTTTAAGTTCCCAGAGACAACGGTTGTGACGAAAGTACAGCATTCACCCTAGTGCCAGTCAGAGGCAGACAGCCCAGGATGTTGGGACTGCTAGCCCCTGTCGGAGGTTCAGTCCCCTCTGGGTTCCTTTGTATGCCCTCCCGATCCATCTCCTCTCCTATTGGCAGAGGCCGGTGGAGCACCGCCCTTCTATCCTCCCAGAGGGCAGGCACACCGTTGATGGACAGATACACTGGGGTCTCTGGAACGGAAGGGCAGCGGGTGCACTCCCACAGATGGCTTTGCTTTGAGTTTGAGGTTACAGACTTCTAGAGTCATCGTTTCTCAGAGGCTCATCTTGAACCAGACTTTACCCCCTCCCCCCAGCAGTCCCTTCCCTAACCCCCCTTTCCCCCCTCACCTCTCCACCCCTCCCCACCCCTCCCCCACCTCCCTGGAGAAAAACTGCAGTTTTCCCAAGTCCCTGTGCAGTGGGATGGCTGGGAGTAGGGAGAGACCCCAGACATCCTCCCACTCACCCACAGCACCAGGGTAAGCTGCCCCTCCCCTTGCCTGGCCCAGCATCCTCACTTGAACGATGACCTGTGTCCATACTTCTTTGGCTTCCTCGGGTAGCAGACAGTGGAGTCTTCGCTTCTGATTCATGGCAGATCAATACTTTAATTTCTTTTTTTTCAGTGCTGAGGATCGAACCCAGGACTTCGTGCATGCTCGGGGAGTCCTTCTCCATTGACCTGTATCCTCGACTGAATTCTTTTGTCATGATTCAGAGGCTGAGACTCTAGCTGAGTTGCTGGCATACTTTCTTTGTATGCACAGGACTGAGATTCCATTCCCAGAATTTTATAAGCCAGGTGCCAGTAATCACCGCACACCAGACTCCCACGAAGGCAGGAGGTTCAAGGTCATCCTTGGCTACATAGTGAGTCTCAGTCCAACCTGGGCTATACGACACTATTTGAAAAAAAAAAAAAAAAAAAAAGACAACTGGCCAGCAAGCTTGCTTGTCTCAGTCTCCTGCATGCTAGCATTACAAAGCATGAGCCATTGTGTCTGACCTTATTTCCACTTATTCTAAATATCTTTAAAGGGTTTTTTGTTTGGTTGGTTTGTGTGTGTGTGTGTGTGTGTGTGTGTGTGTGTGTGTGTGTGTATGCCCATAGAACCAGAAGAGGGCATCAGATCCCTTGGAACTGGAGTTACAGATGTTGTGAGCTGCAGTGTGCATGCTGGGAATTGAACTCTGATTCTTCCAGGAGCAGCCAGTATTGTTAAATGTGGAGCCATCTCTAGTCTCCCCACCCTTTAACTAAGACAAGGTCTTCTGTAGCCCAGCTGTGTGGTGTCAGGTCATGGGAGGGAACTCTCCATTTAATATTTTTCAGAAATAAACTTCCCAAAACTACACTATGGAAACTTTCATAAGAATAAATTGCTAAAGAAAGACGAACTCTAAGCCAGACCTGATGGCTTACACCTGCAATCCCAGCACGTAGGAGGCTGAGACAGGAAAATTGCTAGTTCAGAAGTGAGCCCGCGGTCCGTCGTGAGCCGCTGTCTCAAGAACACAGGAAGCACGGCCTGCTTTGCATCCTTATTCAATGAACAGACATGAGATTGCTTTGTGAAGTTATATGAACCGCTGAATACACCCCCTCTGCTTAGTCAGCAGACGATGAGCAGTGCTCAGACTGGCACCAGCTCTGGGACACACTCTGAGCACCCTGTGTGTGTCCCTGTCTCTGTCACCTCTAGAATAGAACACAGCCATATTTCTAATAGAGCATGATCCACAAGCCCCTCTGTCTCAATCCCAGGCTTTACAGCCTCACCATCCCCAGCCACAGAGGGTCCATGCTGCCTCCTAGTGTCCTCATGGTCTCTCCTTGACCTGTTGATGTCTTATTTGAAGTCTCTGCCCTAGCTCCCTCCTCCAGGAAGCCTCTGACATTCTGTGTCAGGACCTGGGGCCCAGGAGTCTTCCAGTCAGGTGACCAGTGTCTCACTCTTCCTGCTTCTCTCTTCACTGCTGTGGTGGCCTTTAGTCAGGGGCTTTTCTGGGGCATAGAAATGCCCAGGTCACTGGGTCACTATATAGCCTAGGATTCAGTCTGGGACAGCTTCCAAGTGTGAGAGGAACTCGTGAACTCTCGGGCTGGGCACCAGACATAAACTATAGCTCTGCTGGACCAAGAGGATATACATTCACTGCCAAGAACCCTCAGCCTCAGCAGCAGGTCTATGGAAAGAGGAAGGGAAGGGATCAGAAAGTAAGCAGGGGGCTGGGGTGGCAGCTCAGTGTGAGGGCTCACCTGTCATGCATGAAGGCCTGGGTTCGAACCCCCCCACCCCTGTACCACATTAAGCTGAGCATAATCCCAGGACTAAAGAAATTGAGACAGATGAGAGAAGGAGAGAGAGAGAGAGAGAGAGAGAGAGAGAGAGAGAGAGAGCGCTTACCTACAGGCCAATGGGTCCCCTCACCAAGGCCTATGCGTCTTCTGTAGTCCCTTAATCAAGCCACCCTCCTTAAACACTATCACCTTCTCTAGTGTGAGCAGAGCTACCCCTCCTGAGCATCCTCACTAATACACACACACACACACACACACACACACACACACACTCATCAGAGGACTCCTTTCTGTCTCATCTATACAGTGGCTTTGGTTTGATAAATTGCCCCCTAGATTCAGACAGTCAGGTTTTCAGAGCCCCTCAAATCACTCTGTGAGAAGAGGGAGTCCCTGTGGTCCCTCACTTCAGAGAGGAGCATCAGTGGGCCAGGCTCTCTAGTGTCTAGCAGGCTGTCTACTGCAGCACCCTGACATCCAATCTAGTCAGCAGTACATATGTGATGGGGTGGGGTGAGTGGAATGAAAGAGCAGATGAACAGGAAGATTCACTGATGGGTGTGGAGATGTAAATGGGGGGGGGTGAGTAGACAGACAGACAGACAGATAGATATCTGGATGGCGAATGGGTGGGTGGGTAAGTGGATTGATAGATCAATGGAAAGATAGGGGGTAGATAGATGTGTAGATTGCCATGGACAGGCAGATAAAAGATGGGCAGGTGGAGAGATGTGGAGACTTAAGGGTTCTTTGGAGAGTCAGTTGTGTTGAGTAGTGTTTTGCTGGGGCAAACACTTGAAAGAATGTTTTCCTGAAGTGGACACAGGTAAAAGGCTAAGGCAGACTCATGAAGGAATGTTTCGCTGAAGCAGACGCAGGAGAGAGGATGTTCTGCTAAAGCAAGCATGTGAAAGGACACATGATGGATCCTTTGCTAACAACGCACGTGTATTGGTCTGCCTTATACAGTGTAGTTGAACTGCATTTGCCAGGACCCCGAGGACTTGGGCTGATTGGATGCATGTACTGAGGCAAAATACGTGGAGGATACGTGATGTTTGGAGGGTGTGATGGTTTGTATATGCTCAACCCAGGGTGTGGCACTAGCTGAAGGTGTGGCCCCGCTGGAGCAGGTGTGCCACTGTGGGTGTGGGCTTTAAGACCCTCATCCTAGCTACCTGGAAGCCAGGATTCTGTTAGCAGCCTTCAGATGAAGATGAAGGACTTTCAGGTCTTCCTTCACTATGCCTGCCTGGATGCTGCCATGTTCCTGCCTTGATGATAATGGACTGAACCTCTGAACCTGTAAGCCAGCTCCAATTAAAGGTTGTCCTTGTAAGAGTTGCCTTGGTCGTGGTGTCTGTTCACAGCAGTAAAACCCTAAGGGTGTGTGCTAGATGAAAGAATATGAATGGAGGGACATATTGGTGGATGGGTTTGTGGGAGGAGAGGTGACTGGGTAGACAGGCAATAGGTTGATTGATGCATGAATAGATGGGGGATAAGGGATGGATGGGCAAATGGGAAGACTAGGTTATATAGGTAAATAGAAGGGTGGATGTGTAGATGGGAGGGTGGATGGATGGAAGGATCAAAGGATGGGTGAACAGGTAGGCAGGTGACAGATGAATGGCTGGATAGGAGATGGATGGATAGTGGTCAGGTGTCTTAATTAGTTTTCTATTGGGCAGGTGTCTTAATTAGTTATCTATTACTGTGGCAAAACGCCATGACCAAGGCAATGTATAAAAGAAAGAGTTCAATTGGGCTTATGGTTTCAGAGAGTTAGAGTCCATGATGAGAGAGAGGAGGCACAGCAGCAGGAACAGCTGAGAGAACACAGCTCGACTCACAGGTAGGAGGCAGAGAGAGCCAGGTGGACAGGCATGGGTTTCTGAAACCACAGAGCCCGCCCCCAGTGACGACACACTTCCTCCTGAAAGACCACGCCTCCTAATCCTTCTCAAACAGTTCCACCAACCAAAGGCTAAATGTATAAACCTGTAGGAATCATTTTCATTCAAATTCCCACAGCGAGTGATGGATGGGGGGGTGGGGGTGGGACACTGGATGCAAGCTGCAGACAAGAGATTTCCTAAATCCAAACATCCCTGGTCCTGTCACAGGCCAAAATCAGCCATCTGTGAAGTTGCCTTTCCCTGCTAAAACCTGGAGAGAGTAATAATGAAAGGTAACTCAGCAGGAGCCCAGGGCTCCCTTCGATCCCTGGTTACAAAGTGCTGGGGTCTCCCCAGGGCTGAGATTTGTAGTTCCTGGTTAAATGCTGGAGTTTAATGGGCATGCTGAGGAAATACTCTTTGGCAAGAGGTAAACGTCTCCCCTGCTCCCACAGCAGTCATTACTTCCATGAAACAATCTCTCTTGAACGTGCTCCAGGCTGGCAGGTAGGGAGGAGGCTCTGGACAGGGAAGACAGCCTGGGAAGCCAAGGCCACGGCAACCTGAAGAAGGCCAAGGGCAGTTCTTGTAGGAATCTGAGGAAGAAGAATGGAGAGCTATGGGTCAGCTAGGATGGCAGAGACCCACCGTGAAAGGGTGCTGAAGGCAAGAAGATTACAGTGTTCAAAGCCAGCCTGGACTACCTAAAGAGACCTGTTTCAAAATCAACAACAGTAATAGATAAAGGACTTAGGTTAGCTTTGATGTTTCTGAGCCCACCACATTATTATTAATTATTATTATTAATAATTGACTATTTCTGATTTTGTTCATAGTTGGCTGTGTTTTTATTATATTTTTAAAGACTTATTTGTGTGTGTATTTCTACATATGCCATATTATGCAGTCAGTCTTTTACCATCTGGAACCTGTGGATCAAACTTGAGTTGTCAGATGTGGCAGCAAACAGCTTTACTCGAGAGCTGTGTGACCAGCCCAGTTGTTTGATTTTGAGAAAGTCTCTCTATGCAACTCTGGCTGGTTTATAACTCACTGTGTAGACTAGACTAACCTCAAACTTTGGGGCAGACTCCTGCCTTGGCCTCTCCATAGCTGGAATTACAGACACATCACCAAGCCCATCTTTCTTGACATTTGGAGTCAGATCATTTTTCATTTGGAGGCCTGTCCTATATTTTTTTTATAGTTTTTAAACATTAGTTAGTGTGTGTGTGTATACATGCATGTGCGTGTGTGTGTTGTGTGTGTGTGCGTGCGTGCGTGGGCTCTGTGGTTTCAGAAGCCCATGCCTGTCCACCTGGCTCTCTCTGCCTCCTACACACACACACACACACACACATACACACACACACACACACACACACACACACACACACACACGCACACGCTATGACACGCATGTGGAGAACAGAGGCTAACTCTCTCAGGAGGCAATGCTTGCCTTCCAGCCTGGCTGTCAGCTTAGTGGCAGGTACCTTTCTTTACCCTCTGAGCCACCTCGGCAGCCCTGCCCTGGATCTTGCAGCATCCTGAGCAGCTCCCCCGGCCTCTCCCCACCAGACACTCATATGAAACCCCCTCCCCTGCTACATCAATCAGAATCTCTACCAGTGGTCTGGAGGGTCAGGCACAAAAATATCCACCACCCCAACCGGTTCAAGCGTGAGAACAGTCCCGACTCTTTAAAAGGGCAAATTGGAGGACTCATCTTGGCTCTCAGGAGCTCACTGACCCATATGTGACCGGCAGCTCCAAGGCCACCCTGACCCAGCCTAGCACAGGTCCATTGTCAGTGGTCCAGCATCAAGTGAACCTGAGGTGCTGCAGGTGGAGGTGATCTGTTCAGAAAACCTTAGAGAGCTGTCCCCCTGCTCCAAAAAGATGAGAGGGAGTACCTCCCCGCCACTGAGATCGGGTTTCAATTAAAATGACTAGCACTGTTTACTTAGACTCTGCAGATGTATAGGATCTATGCTAGCGTGACGTTAAAGAAATAAAGCGGGGGAGGGGAGACAATTCAGCCCAAATTGAAAAAGTCCCCCTGTAATTACGAGACTGGAGCATATTCACCGAGGAGATCAATAATGGGAAATCTAAGCACCACTGTTTGCTGAGATTACAGTCTGGAATCACTCCATCTCGGATTTTAATTTTCTTTCTCTTTGGCTCATCACCACAAGATCCCAGCATGAGAGGGGTGGGTCGTGGAGCTGGGTCACAGCAAGAAAGCACATGTGTGCATGTGCCAGAGTGCATGCGATCGCACACACACACACACACACACACACACACACACACTCACATCTGACCCTCTGTAAGAAATATTTATTGCTAAGTAACTGATTGCCATGCATTTAGCAACTTAAAATGACCCATATTTATTAGATGAGAAGTTCTCCCCAGTCTGAGGGCTGTGGAGAGTTGAGCAGTGTCTCTCTCCCTAGGGTTCCCCCACCCAAGGCTGAGTTCATGCACCAGGCTGGATCTTGCCTCAGACTTCTCCCCTTAGAGCTGTAGAGCTCTTTGAAAGACCTCACCTGATTGGATGTGGCCCACCCAGATAACATCCCTTCTGACTCACTGCTTAGAACTTTAAATAGCACCTACACAATCCCTTTCCCTTAGCTATATTTTATTTACTAGATTCAGGGCACAGGCTTTCTGTGGCAATAACACGATGCCGCCAACTGGGTAAACTATAAACAAGAGAAGGTTATTTAATTCTTAGCTCTGGAGGCTGGGAAGTCCAAGAACATGGTGCCAGCCTCTAGAGAGAGAGTCCTTCTGCTACATCCTGACCCAGCAGAAGAGCAAGTGGAGATGGAGAGGGGTCAGGGCTGGATCCATCCTGATTTCAACATGGGTATTATTAATCCATTAAGAATGCCAAGTCCGGCCGGTCGTGGTGGCGCACGCCTTTAATCCCAGCACTCGGGAGGCCAGCCTGGTCTACAAAGTGAGTTCCAGGACAGCCAGGGCTATACGGAGAAACCCTGTCTCGAAAAACCAAAAAAGAAAAAAAAAAGAATGCCAAGTCCGGGGCTGGAGAGATGGCTCAGCGGTTAAGAGCACTGGCTGCTCTTCCAGAGGCCCTGAGTTCAATTCCCAGCAACCACATGGTGGCTCACAACCATCTGTAATGGGATCTGATGTCATGTCTGAAGACAGCAACAATGTACTCACACATAAAATAAATAAAAAATCTTAAAAAAAAAAAAAAAAAAGAATGCCAAGCCCTTGTGGTCAAAATCACCAAAATGTACTAATTCTTAACCTCACCACATTGGTGTGTGTGTGTGTGTGTGTGTGTGTGTGTTATGTGTTAGATTTATTTATTTTTATCTTATGTGTATGCCTGAGTCTATGTATATGCAGCACATGGGAGCAGTACCCACAGAGGCCAGAAGAGGGCGGCAGAGTTCCCCTGAAACTGGAACTACAGAGGGTTGTGAGCCGCTTTGTCCGTGTTAGGAACCAAACCTGGGTCCTCTGCAGGAGTATCCAGTGCTCTTAACCCCTAGGCCATCTCACCAGCCTCATGCCTGTTGCTTCTGAGACAGGGGGTTATGGAGCTCAGGTTGTCCTTGGCCTCCTGCTCCTCCTGCCTCGGCCTCCCAAGTGCTGGGATGATAGGTGTGTGTTCCACCATGCCCCGTGACTCAGCAGTGACATCTCAAAGCGAGGTGCAGTCCATTATCATCAAGGTGGGAGCATGGCAGTGTCCAGGCAAACATGGTGCTTGAGGAGCTGAAAGTTGTGTATCTTGTTCCGAGAACAAACAGGAGAAGATTGAACCTCTGAACCTGTAAGCCGGCCCCAATTAAGTGCTGTTTTTGTAAGGATTGCCTTGGCCATGGTGTCTCTTCACAGCAGTGGAACCCCTGACTAAGACATGGGGCCTGTCCAGCAGGTTTGGGCTAGGGGCTTGTGGGTTTGAGGATGGCTTAGGAAAGCTCATCTTCTTATGGCTCAGCTCTGGGAATCTGGGAACTGAGCTTGGGAAGGGATCTGGGAGAGGGTGAGGTTTGCAGTACATGCCCCTTGGCATCTATCCTCTGAGTGTGGAGGGGACACTGTTGTGTTTGAATGTCCCCTCCAAAACCCCATCACATCCACAGACCGACCAACAGAAAGGAAGAGAGAACAGAAAAGCCACACCCCTTCCTTTACCCCACTCATCCTCGCACCCCATTGACTGTGAGTAATTCACACAGCCACAGATAAGCACAGAGAATTCTGGGCCATGTAGTTTTTTACTCCAGATAATAGTCTACAATGGGAAAAAAATGACCTCATGAACACAGGAATGTCTGGAGTCCCCTGTCTTAATTAATTCCCCTCTCTATCTTAGGTATGCAACCTCAGGACAGGAGGTGTCTTGGGCTATTTCCTGTTGCTGAGATTTTCAAGTCCTGGTCTCCCACAGCAGGGCAGTTGCAGCAGCAGAAGCTTGAGGGATCAGGTCATACCCACAATCAAGGAGTAGGGAGCACCTGGAGCACCAGCTGGTCACACCCACAGTCAAGGAGTAGGGAGCACCTGGAGCACCAGCTGGTCACACCCACAGTCAAGGAGCAGGGAGCACCTGGAGCACCAGCTGGTCACACCCACAGTCAAGGAGCAGGGAGCACCTGGAGCACCAGCTGGTCACACCCACAGTCAAGGAGTAGGGAGCACCTGGAGCACCAGCTGGTCACACCCACAATCAAGGAGCAGGGAGCACCTGGAGCACCAGCTGGTCACACCCACAGTCAAGGAGCAGGGAGCACCTGGAGCACCAGCTGGTCATACCCACAGTCAAGGAGCAGGGAGCACCTGGAGCACCAGCTGGTCACACCCACAGTCAAGGAGTAGGGAGCACCTGGAGCACCAGCTGGTCACACCCACAGTCAAGGAGCAGGGAGCACCTGGAGCACCAGCTGGTCACACCCACAGTCAAGGAGCAGGGAGCACCTGGAGCACCAGCTGGTCACACCCACAGTCAAGGAGCAGGGAGCACCTGGAGCACCAGCTGGTCATACCCACAGTCAAGGAGCAGGGAGCACCAGCTTGTGCTCTTAACACCGGCACTTAGGCAGATCTCTAAGTTCAGAGCTAGGCTGCTCTGTTATATTATTAACACACACACAACACAGAGTCTGATGTGTGTCCCTGCATATGTGTGTTTAGGGCTGAGCACTTTGGATTTGATAACCTGTCAGGGAGCTTTTCCCTGGAGAAAACTGATTCATATTCTCTCTCTCTCTCTCTCTCTCTCTCTCTCTCTCTCTCTCTCTCTCTCCCTCCCTCCCTCCCTCCCTCCCCCCTCCCCCAGCCACTGACTGCCTTTAGCTCTTCCTATAGAGGTGACCTTGTGATATTTGCTTCATCCACGCTGGCATGGACTCTGCATTTTACACAATCCAGAATCCCTGCCCAGGGAAGGGTCTCACTCACAATGAGACATCACTGATTACATCAGCCGTAATCTAGATAACTCCTCACACGCATCCTCAGAGGCTAACGTTAATCTAGAGAGCCACTCACAGGTCTGCCTGGAGGCTTGCCTTCTACAGGAGCCTAGATGCTGCCAGGTTGATAACACTAAACGCCATATGGGATTTCTTTTGTATAAGGCTTGATTTCTCTTTCAGTCGCTGGACTGTCCTTCTATAGCCTTTGATTGCTTCGTCAACCCAGTATTTGGGGCTAAGAAGGTAGATTAGTTGGCAAAATGTCTGTGTAGGTATATTCAAAACCCTAGGTTTGATTCTCAGCATCATATAGACTGGGAGTGGTGGCCCATGCCCTTAGCCCCAGAACTTAGAAGAAAGAGATAGGAGTATCAGGAGTTCAAGGTCACCCTTAGCTACATCAAGGCCAGCCTGAGATACACAAGACCACATCTCAAAACAAACTAACAAACAAACAAAACCCCAGGATATATGCATCTCCCCTCTCACTGTTCCATTTATTTGCTACTTCCTTCATTTGTTCATTTATCCCACAGAAATTCTCTTCTGTCTCTTGTACCACAAGCCCTGGGCTTGTGGTCAGCATTCAAATTTTATGAAGAAAGACACAGATGCTATAAGCAAGGTGCCTATAAACCATCAGGGAGGTCCCAAGGAAATGTGTCTAGTAGCTGTGAGCACAGTGCCAGCGGTGGGCCCCACCCTTCCTGGGACTGTGCTAGTGGGTGGGTGGGGAGGGGGCACCCACCTGAGTCAAGAAAAAACAAACTTCAGGAGCAAATGAAGAGCAGGGGATACTGGAGTTGTAGAAAATAGGAAGGCTTGGGGGCTTTGCCCTGTCCATGGTGCTGACGCCCTCGTAGCTCGTGATCCGCTGTGGGCTGACACTCAGGGGCGGGCGCGCGGGATGGCGGTGGCGTGGCGCTTAGCTACACATTTCATTTTTGTAACGACCTTCCTGTTTCCCCTCTCAGTCTCGCTTGTCAGTCTGTGACCATTAAATTCCTCATTAGCAAACGAGATTTGGATGGGCTCATTAAGATGAGGGATGGCCCCGAGGTGCAGCTGGCTGGGGGTGAGCCGGAATGCGCCTTTGCCTTCTTTAGCTTTCTGCCTCCTTTATTAAAAAATAATGCGTCCTGCATTCTGAGCACCGGGCTCCATGTCTACTGCCAGGCTGAGACAGTCTCCCAGTTCTCCAGAGAACCAGCTTAAGGGAGAGGCAGGGCAGCAAACGGCAATGGGGCTGCTGACCCACGTGGATCCCCAAAGTCACCCACCCAGAGCTCAATCCAGGAGGTGATGTTTCAGGGACTCTTCAGCTTCTTTTCCTCCTCTTCTCCTGTCTCTCCCACATAGCCCCAACCTTACACTGTGGCACTCTGCAAGTGGCTTCCACTGGCTCCTCAGAGCATCTCTATACTGCGTGTTTACACAACAGGAATCCTCTAGTGTTGTGGGTAAAGGCTTCCATCAGAAAACAGACTCGGGGCTGGGGATGTAGCTCAGTTGGTAGAGTGCTTGCCTTAGCATGCATGAAGCCCTGGGTTCGATCCCCAGCACTGCATAAACTTGGCTTAATGGTACACACCTGTAATCACAGTACTTAGGAGGTAGAGGCAGGCAGATCAGAGGATCAAGATCACCTTTGGTTATGTGGGAAGTTTCAGGCCAGCCTGAGATCCATGCAGCCTTGTCTCAAAAAGATGAGGAAGGAGAGGAAGAGGAAGCAGAAGTCACCACAGCAGGCCTCAGGCAACTGCCAATACCCACTGAAGTGGGTCCCTGAGGGTGTCAAACACTTCCATACTTCCATCTCTCAGGACCACGCTTCCATATGCTTGCTGTGTGCTTCCTCGTGGTTCCTCTTTCTGTCAGGAGGGCCTCCAGCCACCTGTTGAGCCCAGTTCCTATTCCCACCTGCCTACAATTCAGGATTCTACGCCTAACCAGGACCCCTTGGCTTTCTGTCAATCAAAAACATGCAGTTCTCTCCTCAAAGGAAATAAGAGAAAGTTTGTTCTGGAACCAAATATGTGTGGCCACGAGCACAGAAATCAAGACACCTGGGGAGATGGGGAGATGGCTCTGTGGTTCAGAGAGCTTGTGTCCATGAGGGCTTGAGTTCAGATCCTAGCACCTACATGGGACAGACCACAATGCCTGTTACTCCAGCCACAAGGGATCTGATGACCTCATCTTCCATGGGCACACACACAGACACAAGCAGACACACACAGACACAAGCAGACACTCACACAAATGCAGGCATACCCTTACACAGGCACAGGCACACACTCAGACACATAAGTAAAATAAAATAAGTTTCCATCTTTGTTTATGCCTAAAACACTATCTGGTGACATTCTTGGCCTTTGGCTTGGGGGAAGTGAGGGTCATACATTCTGAAATGGCTTACCAGGTAGTCACAATCAAATCAAAGCCACACAGAGGTGGGCTCAGTAGAAAATCAAAGATAGCCCAAGATGCATCTGGCTCCAGACCTATAGCCTTCCAGTTCTCCACAGCCCACAGCTTTGGACGATCTTTACCACACGTGGGGTTGTCTTTCTGGAAACTTCTGCTCATATTCCTCTTCTACCTTCGGGGTCATTTACTCTTCTTTTTTTTTTAATCACTTCACAACAGCTAGGGGGAGCTGTGAGACTGTGTGGAGAGGGAGGAAGAGGCCCCCCTGCAAGTACACAGGAATGGGGCAGAGAGCCCTTCTCATTTCATGGGACTAGGAAGTCAGCCACAGCCTCTCTGACTTGCCTATACACGCTCCGCTGAAGTGCCACATGGGCTGAGCTGCTGTCCCTGCTGTCCCAGCAAGCTCTCTCCCAAGGTCGGCTGCGACTCCAGGAAGAGGCATACTCATCCCCTCTTCAAACCCTACCTAGGCCGAGTCTCCAAAGCCCAGGCCAAGTGGACAACTGAAGGCAGCTCTTCCTCTACAGGAGCCTGGCTGAAGCCTTCACCCAAGCTCATAACCAGACTACTACAGCAGTCTTGATCCTTTTAACAGCAGAGCGGCCTGTCAGGCAGAGGCTTCTGGGAAAGAGGCTCAGGGCAGGAACATAGGGAGGAAGCAGACAGGAAGTTGGCTCACCTGGCCAGCATCTAGCATACTTCCTTTTATCCATCCTCCCCTCATCCCCAAGGCTGAATCTCCCTGAAATCAGAGGCTCCAGGGAGCACTAAGAGCCATGTAGGTTTGAGTCCTTCTGGAGGCAGGAAGAGTGGAAGGTGGGGACTCTGGGGAACAGGTCAGGGTCGCCCTTGTCTCTTTCCTTCCTGCTCCAAAAGTTTTGTAATCTCTATCCCTAGGAAGAGGCATAAGGAGGTATCAATGATGCCTGCTTACCATGGAGACCTCTGACAATGAGCTTCAACCTGGTGGGACCTTCATTCCCACCCCACATCCCCTCAAGACACAGGGGTTGTTTTTCCATTCCCGGGAACACCAGAGAAGAAACAGGAAGAGAGAGGCCACCGAAACCACACAAAGCCTTGGTTTGCTGGGCTCTGTTCCTGCTGTGCCTCCCTCTCCCGAGTCTGGGCTCTCCTTGTTGCTGCAAGCCTGCACAGAGTCAGGTCTCTGCATGGGCCTGCGCTGCCTTTTTTTATGCTGCCCACACACCCCGGAACCTCCGTTTCCAGCCAGGTACCCCAGCTCTCTCTCTCAGTTCCACACCTTGGAGGCATTGCGGTGCTCTGGTAATTGCTTTTGGAAACTCGGTCACCGGTGGTAATTGGAAGAACCTGTCTTGGGCACTGCCGCGCAAGGAAGCAACACTGAGTCGTTCTCTGGATGCAGAGGGCAGCATAGCTATTTGGGAGGCGGGTGGCAGCAGGTTGGGCTGTGCCAACTGGAGCTAGCAAGCCAGCCAGAGCTTTTTTCCATCTTTGAAGCCTTCCTAGAGCCAAAGACCCTCTTGGAAAGAGGGAGAGGGAGAAGGGGATGGGAAAATAGGTGGAGATACCACAAGAGCTGATACAAACTCAAAGAAGTACAAACCTTAGAGAGCCAGCTTGACCCCAGAGGTGTTCTCTGCCCTGGGATCATGATAGGGAGAGCAACACTTTATTCTAGCCTAAGCCAGCACTCCATGATCCCGTTAGGTTCCATTAAGGGAACTCTGCTAAGGGGAAGTGATGTGAGCAGAGAACACTCACTCCCAGCTGCCTCCCTGGGGACTAGCTAGGCTGAGGGTCAGCTCTCCTTGCAGCCTGGGCTGTCTTGAGGTTCTGGTGACAATGTTCCGCTGATAATTTATTATCTGCCTATCTCTGTCAGTCCCCTGGGGTCCTGCACCCCTGCTCCTGGCTCCCTGAGCCTACCCCAAACACCTCTGGCATAGTCTGTTTCCTTATGAAACCTCAAAGGCCCACAAGCTGTTGGGGACAGCAGGTCTGGGGGACCCAGGAAGCTTCTGCCTTCACTCTGGGTCATTCATCCCTTCTCCCAAGGAGCCTTAGGATGAAGGGATGGCAAAAAAAAAAAAAAAAAAAAAAGGTGACTCAGTGCTTCACTTTCCTACTTACCCACTCAGGGTCTCCCCAGGACTATGCCCCCCATGACACCCCCAGGTGGAGGAACAACAGGGTGAGAAGCCAGGACCACCCTGCCCCCACACAGTGGTCATTAGGGAGAGCCGAAGGCAGAGCCGGGCTCTGCTCACAGGTGGACCGTCTCTAGGGCTAAAGAGCAGCAGCCAGCCAGCAGGCCTGCCTGATACATGGACTGAGGTAAATGAGGCAGAGTGGAGAAATGGATCGGGGTGACCTAGGCCAAAGGATTCAGTCAAACCTTGGGGAACTAGAGCTCTCCAGGAGCAGTCGTCAGCGAGCAATATGGCCCCCCATCCCCATACAGGCAGAGATCCTGCCCATCCATTCTTCCATCCTGGCACACACGCGCGCACACACACACACACACACATACACTCACACACGGCAGGAAGCCTGAACTATCCTCTCACCCCCTCCTCCTAAGGATCCGATCAGCGAATGACAAGCCACTGGCCCAGTCACCCGCCTCCCCAGGGACTCCCGCCAAGCAGAGGGACCCGTAACCTGCAACCAATCGGACACTACCGTTGGTGCTGGGCATCTTCCTGTCATTCGTGCTGGAGGATGCTCTCTACGCCTGTGATTGATGGACCTTAATTTCCTCAGCCCCTCAGTTGTGCCTCCACTTTCCTCCGGCCTGTCAGGGTGTATGTCTCCTGGCCTCCCGTGCCCCTCTCCCTCCCCTCTTGTTTAATTTGAAGCATCCGTCTGGAGCATCCCAGGGTGGGGACGGTGGCAGGGCTGAATGCATTAACCGCTGACAGCTCTATTGATTTTCTCTCCCACGCTGCATAATGTAAGATATATACACACCGACAGGCTGGCCCTTGCCCTGCTCTCTGAAGGGACGGTGCCCTTCCTCTTTCCTCTCCAACGTCACCTCACCCTGGCACGTGTTGATATATAGGAAGGTGTCCTGTCCCTTGCACTCAAGATGGATTTTCCTCGGCCTCGATATTACTTTCCTCACTGCTGGGAGACTGGTCCAATCTGTCCTTTTTTACAGGAGCAGATTGGATGCTAGGAATGCCGCTAGGAAGAGAGAAAGAGGCCTGTGCTGGGGGGGTTGAAGGAATGTCATCTGTCAATACCGACTCTGCACCCTTATGGAGGAGACTCCTGGGGCTTTCCAGGGTCTCTGCTGCCTCACCGAGGCTGACCAAGGGAGGGTGTTCATTCTGTAGCCCACCTCCTCCAGGACTCATTCTCCCTGTCAACATCCACAGCGCCACCTGCTGGGCAGAGCCGGCCTGTGTCCTGGGCTGGCGAGATGGCGGGTAAGAGCACTGACTGCTCTTCCAAAGGTCCTGAGTTCAAATCCCAGCAACCACATGTTGGCTCACAACCACCTGTAATGGTGTCTGAAGACAGAAACAGTGTACTTATTTATAATAATAATAAATAAATCTTTTTTTTAAAACAACAACAAAAAACAACAAAAACAAAAAAACAAAAACAAAAAACAGTGCCCTAAGAGGGTACCTGGATTAAAACCACCCAAATTGGGGCTGGAGAGATGTCAGGAAGCCTGACATCTTAACCATCAGTTGTTAAGAGCATTGACTGCTCTTCTGGAGGTCCTGAGTTCAAATCCCAGCAACCACATGGTGGTTCACAACCACGTTAAGATCTGATGCCCTCTTCTGGAGTGTCTGAAGACAGCTACAGTGTACTCACATTAAATAAATAAATAAATAAATAAATAAATAAATAAATAAATAAATCTTCGGGCTGGAGTGAGATCAAAAGTTCTTGTACTCCTGGACACTTACATAGGAAGAAGCTGGGTGGATCCCTCCCAGACCTGACCCATCCCCAGCTTGGGTGATCGATCTATCCCACAGCACACCGTATCGGGTCCATGAAACACTTCTCCCATGTGCTGACCTCCTTCATCTCTGCCTTCACTATTAGTCTTTGGGTTCCCTGTGGGGGGAACAGAGCCAGAGACACACAATTGTGGGCTAAATACGTGTCATCCCAGCAGGGAAGTGTGACACAGGACCTGGCCAGCAATGGGACCTAGGGACTGGTTGTCTCTCTTGGGCATCTTTTTTTTTTTTTTGGTTTTTCGAGACAGGGTTTCTCTGTGTAGCTCTGGCTGTCCTGGAACTCACTTTGTAGACCAGGCTGTCCTCGAACTCAGAAATCCGCCTGCCTCTGCCTCCCGAGTGCTGGGATCAAAGGCGTGCGCCACCACGCCCGGCTTCTCTTGGGCATCTTTTTTTTTTTTTTTTAAGATTTATTTATTATTTATTATATGTAATTACACTGTAGCTGTCTTTAGACACTCCAGAAGAGGGAGTCAGATCTTGTTACGGATGGTTGTGAGCCACCATGTGGTTGCTGGGATTTGAACTCTGGACCTTCAGAAGAGCAGTTGGGTGCTCTTACCTGCTGAGCCATCTCGCCAGCCCTCTCTTGGGCATCTTAACAGTGAACTTGGTGTGTATGCTCCTTCCTCCTCTCATCCACACAGACGCAAGGCTTCCTGATGGAAAAGGTATTCTAACCATGCTCTGCAGCCCTCAGGAGGAGACCAAAGGAGGTGTAGCAACCCTGACTGCCTGCAGAAAGACTTTGAACATGAGGCTATATATAAATATAATAAAGTGTGTGGGGTGCAAAGACCTGGCTTGAAGTCAGGCACGGTGGTTATTCCAGCACCCACGATGCTAAGGCAGGAGGATCGCTGTGGGTTTGAGAATCAGTTTGAATTACATAGGAAATACCAGGTTAAGTTAGGGATATAAAACCAGATCCTGATTGAAACACAAAGCGAAGAGATATCAGTGGTCTGGGCTCTGGGACTGGGGATCACTAACAGAGCTCAGGAGCAGTGTCTGCCTCGTACGTGTGTGGCTCTGGATCCCAGCCCCAGGAGCAAAAGGTGGGGGTGAGTGGGCCAGGATGGAGTATAACACCCTGTTATGAAAATAACAACGGAAATATTTATTTGGCTTTGTTCTGCTAGCCCAGGGGACTTCCAACTGTGCAGGGACATCTAGCCATGGGCATGGGCGTTTTTATTCTCCAGGACTGTGGAGATAGAGCCTCAAGTGCAGAAAAACCAGGATGCGACCCGAATTTCACAGCATTCTACAGAGCCTCAGCCCCAGCCTGAGGCAAGGATCCGGTCTGGAAAAGACCATCAGTCATGCTGAGTTCCTGGCCAAGGATGTGGCTCAACTGGTAGAGTGCTTGCTTCGAATGCATACAGACCTGGGTTCAATCCCCAGCGCTGCATAAACCCAGTATGGTGTGGTTGGTTTGTCCCAGTTCTCAGGAGGTGTAGGTGGGAGGATGAGAAGGTCACCCTCTGCTACATAGGACAACCTGGGCTGCAAGAGCCGCTATCTGAGGAGGAGGGGGGGAGGGGGAGGAAGAGTTCAAGAGACATCATTACTGTCTGATCAGCCATGCTTTGTGACACTTGGTTGTGTGTCATCCTTTTCATGACCATTTATGAGTCTTGAAGATTCTGTGGGGGCTTGAAGATTCTACCCAGACCTCATTTAGACTTCCCACCTTAGATTTCAAAAAAGCACAACTCCTCTCTCCTCCGTCTCTCCTATCCACTCTTCCAGATAGCTATGTAGAACCCCAGGCTCTCCCTGCGCTGAGCCTCTGGGAGGTTTATGGACAGCTCCCAGAGGACAGGTTTAAAGGCCAGCTATGCTGGCAGCAGAAGGCATGGTCCCCTTGGGGGCTTCCTGGAGACCAAGTGCGTCGGGAACTAAGAAAGCACTCCTGTAGGTATGAAATACTACACCAATCGTATCCACAATTTATAAGCCTGAGATTTGGGATTTAAACCAGAAGGCAGGTTCCTTGCCGTTCAGTCTCCAGTCTCAGCACCCCCGTGTGGTCACAAGTGGACACTGCACCCACATCCCAGACAGCCAGAGAGGAAGCCAGAATGGCTGGTAACCTGCCTCCCATCCTATCTGTCCCCTCATCCCCCGTCGCCCTAGCCCCCCAAAAGACAGCCTTAGACACAGAAACCCAGAGCTCAAGAGATTACTCTAGCATGAGAGGGAATCTGTTTTGAAGCCACAGAACTTTCATTCCCAGAGAACCCCAAGTTCTCTCAACTCTAGGCTAACATTGGGAGCCCGTCCATCAACCATTTGTCCGAGTCAGATGCCAGGCTGACTTCTCAGCTCCTCTAGAGCACGCTGTATCCTGACACTACCTCTCTGCCTGCCTGTGAGCAGAGTGCCAGGTCTCTGCCTCATTCTGGTGCCTCTGACCACTGAAGAGAGAAACCCAAATGGATGGGTCTTCAGGGTTACCATTGGAGGGGAAGGGAAGGGAGAGGGTACCTCTCCGACCCTGTTTGCTCTGCCACAGACCCTGCCAGAGACAGCCCCAAGGCCAGCGGGTAGATGAAAGCAAGAAAAGCGTAAGACCAGAAGATAGTCCCTAGACCAGACTTAAGCCCAGCTCCAACCTCCATCAGCCCTGCCTACAAGCCCCCTCCCAGACCAGTGTCTTCTGTCTCTTCATGGTACCTCAGCTTGCCACCTGGGATGCTTTAGCTCCCCCGCCCTCCAGGCTTCACAGACACGGTAGCCCTGACAGGTAATGTGGATCCCGTTCTGGCCAGAGGAGAGTCCCCCTCTCCTGCAGGATCCCCCTTTGGCAGCTCCTATCGTGTGCATGTTTGAGAGTCCTAGGGAAGCTATGGTACAGATCTCTCCCAGCTGCTTCTTGTCTGAGTCTGAAGTCAGATCCCGACACTGAGATTCCCCCTGGGAGCCTGAGACACCCTCCCTCTGCACACCATACTTTGCCCTGTATGCCAGTGTATCTTGTTATTTGTTGTTTTCTGTTCCCCTTGGGGAGCTGGAGAAGACCTTGGTCCTTGAACAAATGAGCCTTCATGGTTTTACTCTTTGTCTACGCTCTCTTAAATCATGCAACTCAAGTGGGCCAGCATCTGTCTCCCCAGGGCGGCTGTCAATGGTAGGTGCAGCTCATCTTTCTTACCCACCTCCTGACTGGTGCAGCAGGAAGGAGCACGGGCGCCAGTTATCACTTATATATGTTGTGCACCTACTATGTGCTGGGGACTGCTTGGAGTACCTGACCTGAGTCTCTCTTCTTTTAGCTCCCTGTTTGTTTTTTTCCTCTTCCTGTCCCTTCTCATAATGAGTGCTTTCAAAGGTCACATCCAGCTTGAGAGTCCCCCAAAGTCAGCATTAAGCGCCTACTGTATACGTAAGCATCATATCCAAGAGCTGCCTACAGAAAGTTCCACCGCCCCTGCTCAGGGGTCACGATGGGCAGCAAGATGGCTTCCGCCACCAGGGTTGTGCAGGTAGTGAAACCACATGCTCCATTAATAAAGTTCCCTAACAGAAGAGACAAACCTAAACTCAGTGCCTCAGAAGCTCTGGGGTCTGCTGTGCTTCCTCCCCTCCCACTCCTCTCTCATTTCATAGCATCCTAAAGGAAGTACGATTTACTGATGTGCCAGGGGCCACCAGACACTGCAGAAATGATAAAATCATTACCTCAGAAATACAGAAGGAAACCTGTGTCTCAAGAGGAAATGGAGTTTATCCAGCGTGGGGGTCCAGAGTGATCGTCGTGGCTGCTGCTTGTCACCAGACAGAAGGATTCGCTTTGCAATCGAGGACTTCCACAAAGTCAAATGAAAGTCATATATTAAACAGCCTTAATAAATATTCTGTAAGCAGAATGAAGTATAGAAACTCCAGGTGGTCACTTGTATTTCCTACGTTATGTATCTTGGTCAGCTGCCCCACAAGCTGACCTGTACACTTATTAAAGTCTACATTTAAAAAAGAAGGAGGAGGAGGAGGAGGAGGGGAGGAGGAGGAGGAGGAGGAGGAGGAGGAGGAGGAGGAAGAAGAAGAAGAAGAAGAAGAAGAAGAAGAAGAAGAAGAAGAAGAAGAAGAAGAAGAAGAAGAAGAAGAAGAAGAAGAAGAAGGGGAAGGGGAAGGGGAAGGGGAAGGGGGGAAGAAGGGGAAGAAGGGGAAGAAGGGGAAGAAGGGGAAGAAGAAAGTTCTACCTTAGCCGGGCGTGGTGGCGTACACCTTTAATCCCAGCACTCAGGAGGCAGGGGCAGGCAGATTTCTGAGTTCGAGGCCAGCCTGGTCTACAGAGTGAGTTCCAGGACAGCCAGGGCTACACTGAGAAACCCTGTCTCGAGAAAACAAAAACAAAAACAAACAAACAAACAAAAACAAAAAACAACAAAAAAAAAAAGAAGAAGAAAGTTCTACGTTGTCCTTGCCCTCAAAGTCAGTACAAACACAGGAAGAGTTTATCCCCAAAGGACCAAAGGACATAGCTCAGTTGGTAGGGTGTTTGCCTAACATGCACAAGTCCTGGGTCAAGTCATCAGCACCAGGCATGGTGGCTCATATCTGTAATGCCAGCACTCGGGAAGTGGTGACAGGAGGTTTGGAAGCTCAAGGAGGCCACCCTCAGCCTCACAGGGAGGTCAGCCTGGGCTATAAAATATCCTGTCCTGCCGGGCGTGGTGGTGCACACCTTTGATCCCAGCACTCGGGAGGCAGAGGCAGGCGGATTTCTGAGTTCGAGGCCAGCCTGGTCTACAAAGTGAGCTCCAGGACAGCCAGGGCTATACAGAGAAACCCTGTCTCAAAAAAACAAAAAAACAAAAAAAAAAACAAAAAACAAACAAACAAACAAACAACCCCCCCCAAAAGATATCCTGTCCAAAAAAAAAAAAAGCCGGTGTGGTGGTCCACACCTTTAATCCCAGCACTTGGAAGGTGGAGTCATGAGATATCTGTGAGTTCAAGGCCAGCCTGATCTACAAAGCAAGTTCCAGGATAGCTAGATCAACACAAGGAGACCCTCTCTTTAAAAAACAGAGCTTACCCCACCATTGCCACACAGCCTATATGGAAGGTGTTACCATTTCCTTTAGACTCTGTCCAACAGTTACTTAGCCAGGAGCCAGGCATATAAGGGTTGTCTGGGCTTTCTCCCTCCCTCCCTCCCTCCCTCCCTCCCTCCCTCCCTCCCTCCCTCCCTCCCTCCCTCCCTCTCCTTTTTCTCCCTCTTTCCACATGTTCCCAGCCTGCCTCTTCCCTATTTTCTCTCTGCTCTTTGTGTCCTTCTTGGTCCCCTTCTTCTGCCTCTTCTCCAGACCCCCTTTCCAAGTCCCAAATAAAACTTCCTTTTATTCTGGGCCCACTAAGGCATCACCTCCCACCGCACTATACCATGCTTTATAAAACATACCAGGAGGGACAAAGGGGAGGGGGTGGGGCATCGGAGCTGAAGGTCTGCCCCCAAGTAGAAAATGGGATGGGTTATGAAGGGACACTGTAATACAGCAAAGACGTCCCCGCAGACCAGAAGCACCAGCAAGAGGCTCTCGGTTTGGCCAAAAGGACAGTTACTTGAGGCGACAGGAGACAGAAAAGACCCGAAAGGCATTTGCCTGAGTCACTATAAAAGGGGCTGCTCGCCTTCTCCCCTCTCTCTTGTCCTTTTGTTCCTGCTCTGTCTTTTTGTCCCTTACCCTCTCTCTCCCCACTCCCCATTCCCTTCCCCCCTCTCCCTCCAAATGCTCATGGCCAGCCTCTTCTCTCTCTCTCTCCCTCTCTCTCTGTCTCTCTGTCTCTGTGTGTGTGTGTGTCTCTCTCTGTCTCTCTCTGTCTCTGTCTCTCTCTGTCTCTCTCTGTCTCTCTCTGTCTCTCTCTCTCTCTCTCTCTGTCTCTCTCTCTCTCTCTCTCTCTCTCTCTCTCTCGTCTCAACTCCCCTCTCCACCCCACACCCCCACCAAACATATTCCTTCTCTGTTGTGGACAGCCCGTGGACCTAAAAGTTTAGGGTTGGGAAAAGGGTCTGCCAGGTAGGGACTGAGGGATGCTGGGAAAAGCTGGAGGCCAGGCCTGCTTTGGTGTGTAAAATACACCTCAGCTGCTTGTTCTGGGGTCTGAAACCCAACAGTTACCAGCAGTCGCCGAAGCACAGCTCTGTTCTTGAAAAAGACTCCTGCACAATTAGTTTTTCTGCCCTGTATCACCGGGAGGCAGGAGCTCAGCGAAGGGAGTGGGGAGGAGAGAAAGAGGTGAGTTTCAAAACCTCACGGCCAAGCGCTCATCCTCCGGGGTGGGGGTGGGGGTCGGGGAGGGAAGGCTCTCCACAGTAATAAGTACAAGGCAATTACATTCTGTTGTGAGTTATTAAATTGGGGGAGGGGGGAGACAAACATAATAAAATGGAGACATTTGTAGGGCGGTTGAAATAAAATAAAAGTGGTTGGAAATAAAATCACTACCTAAAGTTTCCTGGAGCCTAACCTTCAAGGCATTATCATAAAGACTAACAAGGTGCTAAGGAAGTTAGAGCCGGGTGGGAACCCAGTGGGCAGACGGAAGCAATGCTGCCTTCCCAAAGCTGTCACTTCTTACAAGTCTAAAGAAGCGACGTGTGGTGGGAGCTGGCCTGAGGAGTCTGGCCAGGGGAGGCTCAATTCTTGACCTGGATAATGGGTCTCAAGATACAATAAAGGAGCCATTTCTGATTACCCAGGTGGTAATCATAAATTACTGCGCCGCACGCAAGGGAGGCACACAGTGGCTCTTTGGACTATCATCATATCTGCTGGGCCTGTTATAAGCATGAAGAAGGTAGGTGACCCAACCCCGTCTCAAATAAACAAATACATAAATAGCCAATCACTTCTGGACCTGGAGCTATCGCTCAGTCCTAAGAGCACTGGCTGCTCCCCCAGAACACCTGGGTTCCGATCCCAGCACCTACGAGGCATTTTTCACAGCTGTTTGTAATTCCAGTTCCCCTGGATCCGATGCCCTCTTCTGGCCTCCATGAGCATTGCATTCATTTAATGCACAGATATACAAGCAAACTAAATATACACGCAAAAAAAATAAAATGTAGCCGGGCGTGGTGGCGCACGCCTTTAATCCCAGCACTCGGGAGGTAGAGGCAGGCGGATTTCTGAGTTCGAGGCCAGCCTGGTCTACAAAGTGAGTTCCAGGACAGCCAGGGCTATACAGAGAAACCCTGTCACGAAAAACAAAACATAAAATAAAATGTAAAAAATAATAATAATAAGATGAGTGACAGAAAGAGGGGACAATAGGGGAAAGGATAAGAAGGGAGGTGAGGGTGATGCTGGCAGCCAAACGCCATTGCTATAAGAAGCTGCACTACTAATCTGAACCAGAAGAGGGCAGGACTGCTGAAATTGAAATGATGAACGCACCCTTTCTGGCCCTTTGCAGACACCGTACTCAGTTTCCTTTGTTGGGCGGGTTTAACCGTCCGGAAGCGGAAGCCTCGTTCTTTTCCCGTTCTCTTCGGTTCTCCTCGCTGTGAGTGTGCTGGGCAGGTGGGGAAGGGCGTTCAATCCGGGGCGATCCGCAGCCGGGGAGGGCGCAGGGAGCACGGGTGTGCGGGGAGCGAGGGAGGGAGGAGGGAGGGGTGCGGCGGGGCGGATCGGGGAAGCAGGATCGCGGCCGGTTAACTCGGGATTGTCCCCCGCAGGTACGGACGCCAGAGCCGAGCCCGCGTCGCCATGGTGAGTGCGGGACGAGGGATCGGGGCGGGCTTGGGCGTCCCCGGGACGCGCACGTCTCCCGGGCTCATCTTCTGTCCCTCCTGTGTTGCAGCCTAGGAAAATTGAGGAGATCAAGGACTTCCTGCTGACAGCCCGGCGGAAGGATGCCAAGTGTGAGTGCGGGCTCCCGGAAGGCTCAGGGCGAGCCCGTGGGACGGGCGGAGGGAGGCATCGGGCGGCTCGGAACAGCAGGTTAGGGCGAGCTTGGCGACCCAGTGTGTCACACTCACTGAGGTCGGTCGGCATTGCCGCGTGTGCACACCCCGATCACAGCGCGCCTTGTAATTCAGTACGGTGCCTGCCTGTGTGGTGGAGGCCGGAGGATTGCTGGGATTTAGAAGCCCTCCGGGGCTGCGTAGCGAGACCCTGTCCTAAAAAAGAAAAAAAGTGTCATTTACCAGTAACCTTCAGCTTCCAAATAAACGAGTGCGAGGTGACGAGAGAAAGCAGAGCCAGTGTGCTGGCCCAGGTCTGCCTGCTTAATCTCAGGCCGAGGCAAGAGAACTGAGCATCCAACGCCATCCTTGGCCTACATAGCAAGGCGCTTCTTCCTGCGCTGGGTTCGCGCCTGCTCGGCATGAGCTGGGATTCAGAGCCAGGCCTGGTGCTCAGAGGGTAGTCCCCGAATTCCGGAGGCAGGGACAAAGGGATGGGGAAATGCTAGGCTCTCCTTGGCTACATTGTCTCAAAAATAGATTAAAACCAGCAGGTTCAAAGTTGTTTGTCGGCTCCTGCTGCTTTCTGTATTGTTCTTTCATACACGAAGAGGGAATTGTCTGCTACTTAAAGGATGTTTGGGAGGATGTGTCTAGCGAGAGACCTTGGGTGATGTTATCATCCCATGGCAGCTAAAAAGAGGTCTGGTCTTCCGCTGTGTGAGATAGCCCTGCTGTGTGAGATAGCCCTGTGGGCCTTCCTTTTCCTTCCAGGTCGGACTTTATAAACACCAGATAATGAGCGGAAGTAGACCTAGGTGGGCAGGAAGAGCCTTTGCAAGGTCCTGAGGTGTACTCTGTCACGTCAGACAGGCTGTTGCCTCTGATCTCAGGTTGTCTGTGGGCCAGCGGACACCAGCCTGGCGAATGTCTCCTGCTGGTGGGCTCAGTGGGGTTTGCTGGTGTTTTCCATCCGGCCTGTAACATTTGGCACTGCCTTCCCAAGTCTCAGCTCGGCCACGGGCCACAGTTCTTTTCTCCTGTTTAACTTTAGAGTGTGGAACCAGAGGTCGTGCGTGCCTCCAGATTGCTGAGGTCAGCCTAACAGGCCTGTCAGTTCCTTAACTAGTTAAAGAAAACGAATCAAGCCTATGGGTTAGGAGAAATGCCTTTGGACCCAATTTCTGGTGGGTTTGTTTTGTTTTGTTTTAGAAATAGGCTCTATGGATCCCGAATAACAGTGGCACTCATATTGTAGCCCAAGCTGGCCTCAGATCGAGAGCTCAGGGAGTCTTCTCTCCGCTTCCCAAGTGTTCGGATTGTAGACCTGGGCCGCCATTTCTGACTTGTTTTCCCCGTTATGTTTTTGTTTATTGTATGTGTGCACACGTGGAGGCCCGAGAGGATCTTGAGGGTGTTGGCTCTCCTATGGGGCAGATCTCAGGAACCAGACTGGGGTCATTGGGTTTGACACTGGCTGCCTTTACCCACCCAACTATTACACTGGCTTCTCTCTAACCTTGAACTGCCTGGGTCTCTCGGGTGCTGGTATTACAGATGTGTGAGAAGCCCTAGTCAGCGCCTCTTCTGTGTGGGGGCACCACATTGAGTTGGTGGACACTGGGCTGCTTGCACATTTTCTGTCAGCCTGGCGCAGCATTTATTTCTTCATATTGGATACTTACCAATATGGATACTTACCCAGAAGTGGAATCACTATATGGTAGTTAGACAATGCCCAGAGGCTGAGACTGTGAGGGCCCCTACCTAGCATTCCTCGAGCTCTGGGCCGTTTCCCAGCACTGACCTAACTGGACAGGGAAGGGCACCACTTTAACCCCTGTGCATTTGGTTGGAGGCAGAAGGATCAGAGAAGTTCAAAGTCCTCTGCCACACAGTGAGTTCAGGACCTGTCCGGATACGTGGGACCCGGTCTCAGACCTCACTCACCTCCAGAGAGGAGAGTTAGTATTCAGGAGTGCGATAGTGGCTGGGGCAGCATGGGGTGCTGCCATCCATGTTTGGACTTGATAAGATGGAAGCCAGAGTGACCAGTGCCTTGAGCACCAGTGCCTGGTGAAGGCTGTGCACGCCGATCACACGCAGCTGTTCTGTGGGGTTAAGACCAAATGCCTGTCTGGTTGGCTGCTGGAGTCTGAAGCATTAGGCTCTTTGCTGCTTTAGAGAGAGAGCCCTTACTACTGCTGCAGAGTTGGGTTCCCAGCATCCCTCCGCTCTAATCTGCCCGTAGCAGTGACGACCTCTTCTGGACTCCAGGCATCTGCACCCACGTGCCAGTGCCCACACACAGGCATGCATTTACACATAACTATAAAATAAGAGCCGGGTTCCACAAAAGTGTAAGAGGCGCTTCCCTGCACGCTGGAATGGAGCATCCTAAAAGCCATCCTGTACATCCAGCGCCCTTGTATGGAGAATCGGTTGCCAGAAGTGGAAGGCTGGAAAATTATTAACCAGAGAAGATAACTCACTTCTTTCCTCTATAGGCTGTCCTTTTAGAAAGGTCATGGGTCATTCTAGAATGTTCTGCGGTGCTGTGTTTAGTGTTCAGGTTTTGTGTGCATGTGCAAATGAATTGAGTAACCCCAAGACTCACTGAGCAGAGGGAAGTCTGAGGTGGCGGTGACTGAAAATTCCGGCCACTTAAGAACATGACCCGTGTGATTCTGCACTGGTTCTCATCCTTAATTGTGGTTTCCTTGGCAGCTGTCAAGATCAAGAAGAACAAGGATAATGTGAAGTTCAAGGTTCGCTGCAGCAGGTACCTTTACACCCTGGTTATCACAGACAAGGAGAAGGCAGAGAAACTGAAGCAGTCCCTACCCCCAGGTGAGTACGCCTGAGGGAGACTAGTGTCACGGGCAGCATTAGGAGAGCCACTTTGTGGTGACTGAGGTGTCTGCCATGGCTGAGATTCTCAGGTTCTATCTGATCCCAGAAATGGCTTCCTTGGTCCCAGGCCGATTATGGTCCATTTAATTCTCAAAAGTACCTACTCTGAGTCGGGCGGTGGTGGCACACACCTGTAATCCCAGCACCTGGGAGGCAGAGGCAGGTGGATTTCTGAGTTCAAGGACAGCCAGGGCTACACACAGAAACCCTGTCTCGAAAAACCAAAACAAAAAAAAAGAACCTTCTCTGATTGATCTGATTGATAATCCTGGGTTTGCGGAGGGAAGGGCCTTGTAATGCCTCCGGGTAGCTCCAGAGGGAGTCGTGTCAACCATCAATCTTTTCTTTCCCCAGGTTTGGCAGTGAAGGATCTGAAATGAAGCAGACCTGCGTGTGACTATTAAAAGCCCTGAAAAGTCTTTTGTGTGTCCTCAGTCTCTGGTGGGAAGTGGTAGTGCTTTTGAGATAGTGCCCCCTCCTGCAGCCCACATCTTGAACTGGGATCTCAGTGGTTGAATTGCCTTCCTTTTAGCCTACGTATGGGGAAACTTTAATACCCTGGGAAGGCAATTGGAAGAGCTTGTTCTTCATGGAGGGGAGCTGGTGTATACTCCCAAAGCTTGGAAGTGGGCCTTGAGATGGGTCACCTTCTGAGATGAAGGTGGGGGAGGGAGAAGCTGTAGGATGAGCCCGTCCTTGGACCCCCTGGATACAAGTGTTCCATTCTGTAAGACTGGAATGTGAAGCCAAGAAAGGATGGTTTCTGTGGGGTTGCCTTGCCATGGACTACAGGGAGTGGGTAGGGGTGGGGGATCCGAGCCTCTGGGCACTGCATCACACCCGCTACACATGCATGCATGCAAGCAAACAACATAATTTTCAAGAATTAAAAAGGGACAGGCAAAGTCAAAGCCACTGGGCCTGCCACCAGGTGGCACTCTACTGCAGTAAGTAAACCCCATAACTGAGGAGGGGGTTGTTTTGAGGTAGCACATGCATCCCAGGTGCTGGCTTTGAGTCTGTCCTGCCCCCACCACCTGAGTGCTGGGACCATAGGTGTGCAGTGCCCAATTTAATGCACTGCCACTGGGAGTGCTTTCTGCTTTTAGGAAATTACTGCAGCAGGCTGAGCTAAGTGCTTAAACAAGCAGGTTGTAACCGGAAGTAAAGATCTTGCTGGAAGAGGTCATTTTTGCATATGCTATGAGCTTTTTGGGGAGGCATGGGTTTTGTTTACCCCGGGGAGTGGGTGGGATGAGAGTGTGGTTGCCTGGAATTCCCAAGGGAGACAGTTTACAGCTTTGGGTGTTTTGTTTTTGTCCCCAGTTCATTTCTCAAAGGCTCGCTCTGGCTCCTAGGAGACTGGCTTTGGCCTTGTGGTCTGCTGAAGGCACTTTCATGCAGCGCCTCCTACCCTGGCAATCCTGAGTCACTTAGGGTGTGCTTCTGCGGTCCAGGCTGGCTCCAGAGACTGAATAATGTCTTTGTGCCTTCAGGTGATGGGTTTACCAAGGCTGAGGGCCCAGCCTGCTCTTCAGTAGTACACTCCTGGTTGGCTTCCCTCACCTCTGTGTCAGCACACCAGGAACATCTGGAATGCCCTGGCACTGAGCTCTCCCTTGGTGGCCATGTATTTATTACTACTCCCTCAGGCTCTATACCAGGTTCAAAATTAACACGGAAGTGAGCAGAGGCATCCTGGGGCCGCTGAGGGCAGGTGTGCAGGGACACCCAGGCAGCACCTCCCTGCCCTCGGGGGTTCTGACTAAGGCTGTATCTCTTGCCTGTGACTGAGGTTCAAAAGTGGCCTCTGGGAAGTTGCTTCACATTTCTCTGCTTGGCTACAGGGGTCTACATCAGAGGTCCTAAGGCTGAGGGCACTTAAGTCAGCCCTGTGCTTCAACTGCCCTCACTTCTCTTACAAGGTTCAGGCCAGCCTGGGCTACATAGTTCCAGGAAATCATGACTATCTAGCAAGACCCTGTCTTACTAGAAAAGACTGGGTGTAGGCCTACAAGTCTTAGCTGTACAGGGATGCGGGCTTTTCAAGTCCACAGAACATTTCCATCAACTCAGAAGCCGCTCCCCGACCCTGGCCACTAGGAAGCAGCCACAGCCCAGCCCGGCCCTTGCACTGCAGATCTTGGGGTTTCCTGACTGGATTCCCTTTCTCCCCTGCCCATTAGTCCCTCACCCCACAAGATTTCCACCCACCATGGAATCCTCTGGAGACATCAGCCTAACTGTTCCCTGTGGAGGCACCCCCAAGCTAGCCACCCTCATGCCAGCTCAGGACAAAAGCACTGGACATGTTTTATGATCACCGAGGTTTAGAGCCTCCCCTCCCTACTAAACAACTGGAAAGACAGGAAACTGGAAAGAGACTTTTCTCATCACTAGGTGTCCTAGGGTAGGGAGGATTCCTAGACAATGCTGGACTAGTGAGACATCTGTGCGAGAACAAGGTGGGTTAGGGGGTTGATTGTGCCTCGGCTGTCCAGGGCAGATGTAGCAGCCAGGCTCTAGCAACTATAGAACAGAGCTGACTGTGAGAAGTCCTAGTGGCCAGGGAGCAGGGAAGCACTCCTAGCAAGGTTCTTTGATAGAGCAAGAGTGTCTGTTTTAGGGGCACCACAGCACCTAGTTAGAAATTCTCCCTGCCCTCTCTGGGGTCTCCTTTCCTTCCTCTGCCTGCAGTACCAAGCATCCTCCTCCAGCTGGCTCCCCAGCACTGTTCCCAACCAAGCCTGGCCCTGAGTTTGCCACCTAACGTGTTGACTGGTACCTGCCCACCTACCTCCTGCTTAAGACCCTTGTGCTCCCAGCACTTGGGGTGGGAGCTCTGCACTTGATTCTAACCAAAAGGCAGAGACGTGATGGGCTGGGTTCTGAGGTAGGCAGAGGGCTGAAGGCCAAGGCCTGCAGGGGTCTGCCAAAGTGACGACTCCTGGTGTGGCTGCACCCCCTGTTTTACTTGCCCCACCAAAATACCCCCTAACCTAGCACACGATGACGTCACATGTGTTCTGCCAACCACACTCACACCTTGGGGCTTTAGTCTGCACTGAAACTTAGGTGGTTGTCTTAGTCAGGGTTTCTATTCCTGCACAAACATCATGACCAAGAAGCAAGTTGGGGTGGAAAGGGTTATTCATCTTACACTTCCATGCTGCTGTTCATCACCAAAGGAAGTCAGGACTGGAACTCAGACAGGTCAGGGAGCAGGAGCTGATACAGAGGCCATGGAGGGATATTCTTTACTGGCTTGCCTCCTCTGGCTTGCTCAGCCTACTCTCTTATAGAACCCAAGACTACCAGCCCAGGGATGGTCCCACCCACAAGGGGCCTTTCCCCCTTGATCACTAATTGAGAAAATGCCTTACAGTTGGATCTCATGGAGGCATTTCCTCAACTGAAGCTCCTTTCTCTGTGATAACTCCAGCTGTGTCAAGTTGACACAAAAATAGCCAGTACAGTGGTCCTCCTTCCCTGTGTTCTTTCTGTCCACCCCTCCCCTCTAGGAGCCCAAAGGAACATGAGTTCACATGATTCATACAGTAGATTCCAGTATAAGTGATCTAGAGTGAATCTCATCATTCGTGACGTCATAGCCCATTATTCCAACCCTCAGAAGCTCACAGCAGGATGACCCTGGGTTCAAAGCCAATCTAGACAACTTAGTCTCTATCTCCTCTGCCCCAACTTGGGTTTTTCAAGACAAGGTTTATTTGTTTAGCTCTGGCTGTTGTGGAACTCACTCTGGAGACCAGGCTGACCTCATATCCACAGAGATTTGCTTGCCTCTGTCTTCCAAATACTGGGACTAAAAACATGCACCACCACCTCCCATTTTAGACTCTGTCTTTAAAGGGCTCAGCCTTGTCTAGCATGCTTGAGGCCATGGGTTCTAATCCAAACACTGGGATAAACAAATAAACCGGGTGTGGTGGAGCAGGAAGGAAGGGAAGGAGATCACTATGAGTTCAAGGCCAGGCTGCTCTACATAATGAGTTCCAGGACAGAAAGCATAGTGAGACCCAGTCTGGGGAATAATTAATAATAATAATAATAATAGAAGAATGAATTAGGGACTAGCCCAGCCTCCTAGGTAATGATTACTAATTATCCACTGGCACTTTAGTCTTTTTTTCAAAATCTTGCCTTTTTTTAAGATCAGGTCTCACATAGCCCAGGCTGGCCTTCCAACTCATAACAGACCTGAGGATGACCTTTGAATTCTTGATCCTTCTGCCTTACAATCCTAAGGCATGCACCATCAGACCTGGGCCACTATTCTGATGTGATAGCAAGGATCAGGGCATGTTTTTGAGGCCAATTTTTGGAGTGGGTGTGTGTGTCCAGGAAGAGGCTCAAGAGGAGAGGTGGGGCAGGGCCCGAGGTTGGGGCGGGACCTGGGCAGAGCCTCTTGCATGGTGGGGCGTGTCCTCGCCTAGGGCTGGACATGGGGCGGGGTTTAGGCGAGGCGGGGCCGGGTCGCTTCCGAGCCGGGTAGTGGTGGTAGCGGCGCTGGCAGTGGCAGTGGACCCGCTGCAGCTTGTGCAAGCCATGCCGGCGGCGCGCGTGGAGTACATCGCGCCCTGGTGGGTCGTGTGGCTGCACAGCGTTCCGCACCTCGGCCTGCGCCTGCAGCGAGTAGACAGCACCTTCAGCCCCGGCGACGAAACTTACCAGGAGGTAAGCCCATGATCCGAGCCACGGAGAGGGACCCTCAGAGTGAGAGCCAGAGCCGGCCTGCGCTCGTCCAGGTCTCACTCTTTTCTCTCTTGCCTCGGCATCCCGCGCTCTCCGCGCTTCTCAGACCCCCTTGGTCCCCATTTGGGCCCTCTCGGCTCTCCCGGGTTCTTTGGCCGGGACGCTCGACCTAGCTGGAAATCTCGGAGTTCGTAAAGCTGGAAAGGTCGGAGTAGAGTACACTGGGGAAGAAGAGGAAGGACGCGGAGGCAGCGCTCCGGTGACGGGGGCTGAGCCTTCCAAAGACTTATAGTGGGGGTGGGGCATCTGAATTGGGGTGACTGGCGGCCGAGGTGTGTGGGTGCGTAGAGGTGCTGCAAAGTTCCCCTTCTGAGACTCTGACACCAGACGTTTTCTCTCCCGGCCCTGATGGCCTGAGAAAAGTTTAGGCAGAAACCGACTTGAGTCTCTGGAGTCCTTTGCACTCCTTTCCCCAGCCTGCAGGGTAGCAGCCACTGCCAATACCTCTGCCTTGGCTTCTTCACAAAGGCTGCGGGGCTGAAAGAAGCGGCGTGGGTGACTAACCTCTTGGATGCCAAAACCCCACAGCTGTTGGAGTTCAGGATGGAAGGTGACTTCAGATCCACCCCGTCTCGCACCATGTCCAGCATCTGCCCTGTCTGTTCTGGCGTCCCTTCCCTATAAACTTCTAGGCCCTGAAATTCTGAGGTCTTGGTTCCCGGGCCAGCTACCCTCCTTATCTTTATACTTCTTAATTGTCCCTGATGAAGGGGGACGTTCCCTTGCGGGTTTGGTGGGCAGGTCCAGGCTTCTGACCTCCTTTCCAGACCCTGCTACGGTCTCTCAGCAGATCTCAGCCGTGGTTAAACCCACGGCGGCCTCTGCGGGCCCGGCTGAGTCAGTTCCCTCTGCTGGGTCAAAGATTCAGGGGCTGCGGCGACTTGGGAGGAGGCCCATTATTAGTTCAGAGCACTGTGCTCATGTTGGACTTTGACCTGCAGTGGTTGGCACGGTGTCCTAATCTCCATAGTGGGGCATCTGGCTGAACAGGGCTTCTCTAGACTGCTCAGGAGTGGCTTCTTGTCCTCCCAGATTGTCCTCATTCTGAGGCCAGGGGCTCCTGATCCGTGTGCTGTGCTCTGCCCAAGAAGAGCCAGTACCCCGGAGTCTAATTATAACTTTCAATGGCTCTACTACTTGCGGGCTTGGGCTGTTGGTTTCTGTTCTTCTGGGAGGATGGGACCCCCTTTGGGCTACTGGAGGCACTGTCAGCCTTAGGCACTGCAGCTGACCCCCCCCCCCCAAGTCTTGTCTGGCCCTGGAAGGAAGACTTGTTCCCTGAGGCCTGGTGGCTACGGGCAAAGCACCAGGGAGTCTTCCTTCAGCCAGTGCTTAAAAGGGGACGGATATGGTTTCCGAACAGCTGTGTTGGGGGTGTGGAGAGAGCCCAGATCCTGCGCTCTGGGTCCCAACCATATTTTCTCCTCTCTCCTGGAAACAATCTAGCCCCTCAGCTGGGTCAAGGGACCTCTGGCTTGGAAAGGGTTGACAGGGCTCTCCCTCACCCCCACAGCCTGAGCCTGACCCCACCCACCCCAGTCTAGGGATAGGCAGGTGTGTGGTGCTGGTGAGTCCCACTCATGGTCCTTGCTCCCAGGGTCCTGACCCCCAAACCTTTTGCTCCAGTTCTTTCCCAGGACAACTGCGCCTGCCCCGCCCCTGCCCCCATCCTAGTTCAGCTAGTTGTAGCAAAGTCCCTGGAGATGAATGTGGTGGGCCTTAATGGCTGTCTAGCATTGGGTGTTATTTAATTAAGGCTACTCCTAGTTCCTTAAGTTCCCGAGTTGTCTGACCAGGGGTCTCTTTCCTCCTGAGCAGCTGGTTAGTTCACAAGGTCACCTTCTGTTGTAAGTGGTCTTGGTCCTCTGCAAACTTAATTTGGGGCTGAGTGTTGTGCTAGGGCCTGAGTGGCATACAACAAGGGTTAGCAGTGGCTGAGGTGTCTCTGAGGTGAGGATTGTCTGAGGCAGGGGCATTGCCCTTCCTATGGGTGTGTGGCCACAGGCAGATGGAAGTTTTTCTCTCATCCCATGAGTTATTCTACTGAGTATTCACAGTAAGGACATCACAGGACCCATTGATGCAGTCATTAGACAAATGACCCTGAGGTGATGGGTGTCTAACTAAGGACAGTGCCCTGTAAAATAGAGAGGAAGAGAGCCGAAGACCCTGAGCAGGGGGAAAACTGAAAAATGCATTCGAAAGTCACAATGTGGACTTTAAGGCGCGCGCGCGTGCGTGCGTGCGTGTGTGTGTGTGTGTGTGTGTGTGTGTGTGTGTGTGCCGGGCAGTGGTGGCGCACACCTTTAATCCCAGCACTTAGGAGGCAGAGGCAGGCAGAGTTCTGAGCTCGAGGCCAGCCTGGTCTACAGAGTGAGTTCCAGGACAGCCAGGGCTACACAGAAAAACCCTATCTCTGGAAAAAAAAAAAAAAAAGTGTGTGTGTGTGTGTGTGTGTGTATGTGTGAATGCATGTGTGTATGTATGTGTACATTTGCACGGATGAGTGTACTCCCGTGTGTGTGTGTGTGTGTGTGTGTGTGTGTGTGTGCCCGCACAGCCACATGCACAGGTGTAGATATGCACCTACAGCCTTGTAAATAGGCAGTCAGGCTCCAGGAATTGTGGGACTGTGAAAGGCACCTTAGCTCAACTGGGAACCAGGGTGCCTTTCAAGGTCCCACAAAGAATGACAGCTCTGTGCTTGGGCTTAGAAGAGCTGACTACCTGGTAAGCACCCACTGTGATCCAGAACTTTCCTGAGTAAGAAGGACCTAGATTGCTTCCTGAGATTTTCTTTGGCCAGTGGAGGCCAGAAGAGGAGGTTGGATGCCCTGGAATTGGAGTTACAGACGAGATTGTGAGCCACCCTGTAGGTTTTAGACACTGATCCCTAGTCCTGGGCTAGAGCAGGAAGTCTTTTTAATTGTAGAGCCATCTTGCCAGCCCTTAAGTTTGAGGTTTTGTTTTTTTGTTTTTGTTGTTTGTCTGAGACAGGGTTTTATGTAGCCCAGGCTGCCCTCGAACTCACCACACAGCCACGATGATTTTTGTTTGTTTGTTTGTTTTTGTTTTTTTGAGACAGGGTTTCTATGTAGCCCTGGCTGTCCTGGAACTCACTTTGTAGACCAGGCTGGCCTCAAACTCAGAAATCCGCCTGCCTCTGCCTCCCGAGTGCTGGGATTACAGGCGTGCGCCACCACCGGCCGGCGATATTGAACTTCTTGATGATAATGATATTGAACCCCTACCTCTACCTTCAACGTGCTAGGATTACAGGTGTGTGCGTCCATGCCTTGTTTACAAGATGCTGGGGGTGGAACCCTGGGTTTCCTACTTGTGGGACAGGTACTTTACCAACTGAGCTACATCTGCATTGAGCCCTCCTTTTTATTTTATTTATTCACTTATTTATTTTTGAGTCAGAGTCTCCCTGTGTATTTGAGGCTAGCTTCCACCTGGCAATCCATTTGCCTTCGTACCCTACAGTATGGAACTACAGCTGTGTGTCACCTTTCCTGCCCTCTGCCTGGTGTCCTTGGGCACAGTGGAAGTTCCTAGTTTCCTGTAGTTGGTCTTCCTCATCCTCCCCCTCATTGAACTTGAGCCTGAGTTCTCAGGGAGCCTCTACATTCCCAGCCATTTGCAGGAAGTGGCTGTGGGCCCGTCAGGGGCAAGCAGGGCAGTAGACCCGGAATTCTGCTGGGCTGGGTGTCTGTAGCAGGGAGCAGCCTGGATCCCCATCCCGCATCTCATCGCCTTTGTCAGGAGAGCAAGCCTGGAAGTCGGAGATGACCTCTGCTTCAGAGATCTAGCAAAAGGGCTCTGGAGTTCACAGGAGGGAAGCAGGTGGCCAATGCTGTAATCCCTGCCTGAGAAGGAGGCCCTAGTTGGCTAGGTGCCCATTCGGCAGCCCTGAGGACAGTTAGAAAGTTACAAAGTTGAGCTGTGTCTCTCAGAGAAGCCACTTCAGTTCCGTCCTTATCTGGGGAATTATTGTTACCCTCACTGTCCACCAGCTTCTCAGGAGAGGCCAGACTCTGATGATGTCATGTCCGTAGGACTTCCTGTTGGATCTGAGGACAGCACACCCATCTCGGGCCTTCTGCGGGCCATGTGAGAGGAGATACAGGAGGAGTTCGTTGTCGTGGTTTGGCTTGGATTTCCTCGAGTCTCAGTGTCCTGAGAGTCCCCGGTGAGAAGCCGAGGATGTAGCTCACTTGTGAGTGCTTGCTTGTCTAGCACGCACAAAGCCCGAGTCCCATCCCCAGTACCCTATGAAACTGTGGTGACACACGTCTGGAATCCCAGCACTTGAGAGGCAGAGTCCAGTGGGATCTTTGTGAGTTCTAGACCAGCCTGGTCTACATAGTGAGTTCCAGGCTAGCCAGGGCTATAGAGAGAACCTCTCTATATTAATAAATTGAAATTAATAAATGAAATAATAAATTAATAAAATGAAATAACCACAAACAAAAAGTCACTCTTGGCTTCATAAGAGTTTGAGGCCAGCGTGGGCTATAGACTCCCATCTTTTTGACCCAACTGAGTGCGTTGAGGACAGAGTATGGAATTCTGGGAGAAGACCAGCATGCTCAGCTGGAGGCAGATCGGAGGAAAAAGCAGGCTTTAGAAAGCACAGCCTCGTGGGAAAAGAGCCAAGGTCAGGATGAGGAAGCCTGTTCATTACATCTGAACTTGGGAGTCATGGTCATCGGGCTGTCACGCCAGTTCCCCAAGGAGTTAACCCTTCCCAGGCTTTAAGGTTGTGTTCTCCCTATAGAG
Source organism: Mus caroli (assembly GCF_978045245.1). Lineage (NCBI taxonomy): Eukaryota > Metazoa > Chordata > Mammalia > Rodentia > Muridae > Mus > Mus caroli. Next base: position 7,465,067 of record NW_028227268.1, on the reverse strand, counting down.
CATGCGGATACTCCCCCTGCCTCAGCCAGAGGCTGGCACACCACTGAAACTGCCATCTGTACTCCCGGGGGTCTGTCTACAGTGGTCGCTGCTGTCCCCTTAGCCTGAGTACCAGGGTGGCCTGGACTGCAAATGATAAACCAGAAATAATGGAAGAACCTTTGATGTCAGAGAGGCTAAGTTTGGCCATGGTGCTGGGACAGGCAGGGGTGGGGTGGGGCAGTAGGAGGCTAGGGGTGATGTGAGACTGGCCTTTCTAAGCTCTGGCAATTGCTTGAGGGTGTATGAGCGGAATTCTCCACTCCTTCTCCCCCTCTCCCACTCCCACTCTCCCTCCCATCCCATCCATGTGTACTGGTTAGGAATGGAGGCCTGTTGAGAGCAGTAGGTGACACCGAGTGACAGGAGCCCCTCTTGTGTTTCCCCCACTCTCTCTCTTCCTACTTTCCTTCCCCTTTCTGTCCCCTTGGCCCTTGGCCCACTGACCACCAAGCTACTAGCTCTAATCTTTTAGTTGCTTAAGGCTCTTGGAGTGAGCAGCTAACAAGCCCCACCCCCACCTGCATTTGGGCTTCCTACCCAGGGCACTAGCCTGTGTTACCAGTACCTAATTGAGGCTAACTGCCTGGAGAGGGCTCAGACCCAGGGCTGTCCAGGAGACCTGGGGTGCAGGAGTTCTGGGGACTCCACAGGAAACCTAGGCTCACAGATTCTCCGAATCAGAAATCTGGAATCCAGCTACAGAGAGCAGTTGGAGCCAGTTTGCAGAGACTGGAAAGGCAATCCTTGTGTCATCTCCCTCCTGAGTGGGGACACCTGTTAGGGTTAGTGGTTCCCTCTGCTTGGGGTGAAACACAGAGGAGACCATCCTGGGAATGAAGGTAGCTGCACCGTTCATTTGGCAGCATAGGTCATTATTGAAAATATGTTCAGGGGCTGGTGAAATGGCTCAGAGGGTAAAGGCACTTGCGGTCAAGCCTGAATTCAATACCCAGGACCCACACTGCATAAGGAGGGAATTGACTCCCTAAAGCTGTCCTCTGACCCCAGTGCTAGAGCCGTGGCATGTGTGTGAACTTCACACATAAGATTAACAAATAAGCCAGGCAGTGGCGGCGCATGCCTTTAATCGCAGCACTTGGGAGGCAGAGGCAGGCAGATTTCTGAGTTCAAGGCCAGTCTGGTCTATAGAATGAGTTCCAGGACACCCAGGGCTATACAGAGAAATCCTGTCTTGAAAATCAAACAAACAAAAAAGATTAACAAATAATAAAAATGTAAAATATATATTTATGTGTTCAAAATAACTTACTGGAACATGTCCATTCTTAACTCTTCAGCTGAGTCAGTTTTTATTTTTAGAAAGGTGTGTGTGTGTGTGTGTGTGTGTGTGTTATACACATATGTGTGTGCAGGTGTACATGCCGGCTCATACATGGAAGACAGAAGAAGATACCAGGTGTCTGGCTGTATTATGCTCGTCCCTATTCTGTTCAGACAGGGTCTCTCACTGTGCTTGCTTGGAAATAGACTGGGGGCCAACAAACCTCCTTCTTGCCTCCCCTCCACAGTTCTGGGGTTACTGAGGTTTGTGTGTATGAGAAAGAGAGAGACGGGGGGTGGGGTGGGAGAGCAGAGAGAGCCAATGCAGCCTTTTATACAGGAAGTGGGATCCACTCTCAAGTCCTCATGCTTGACAGCAAATATCTTTGCTTCTGAGCCATCCCCATAGCCCTCAGCGCTAATGTGACACCTCATCCTGAAGTTGAGCATGGCAGTGCATGCCCAGCCCGAACACAGCATCCCAGTCAGGGTGACCCTTGACCACCCAAGGCATGGCTGCACTGGCCTTAGTGGCTTCGTCTCCACTGGCACGGATGGTCACTTCCGACTGCACTGCATGTACACTCAACCTGTCGCTACTAATCCATGGCCCCACCATTCCTTGTTAGATTTACCCACATTATATATAGCTGCTGTTGCCCTCTGGTGCCTGTGTGGCGTCGTGTCACATGACCACTGCGCACGGTGTGTGTTTTTGATGAACATCTGCACGGTTTCCAGTGTTTGGTGACTGCCACTGGACTGAGTGACCGTGGATCTAAGTGTATGTGGACCTGGTAGGGGGACACATACCCTCCTTTCCGTGACGTGGAACTGCTGGCTCACAGTGTATCTGGAAGCACAGCGCCTTACAAATCATCAAGGGCAGAGACCTGCTTCTTAGTGGTGGGAATTCAGAGCCTGTGAGGAGAGAGGGGGGCTTATTTTTAGGTTTTGGAAACAGGATCTGGTTCTGAAGTCCAAGCTGGCTTGACCTTACCTTCTTGATCGCTAGGATCATGAACACGGATGTGTGCCACTATGCCCAGCCACAGAGTGTCATTTCTAGAGCTGGGTGTGGTGGGACACACTTGATATCCCAGCACTTACAGCAGGGGAATACCAAGAGTGTAAGGAAAACCTGGGCTACATCGTGAGCTCAAGGGCACCATGGGGACCCAACCATGGCCTTTGCACCCACAAGGCTCTGTGTGTTGGCCCCGCTGAGTGGGTCAGTTTAAAGAAGTTAACCTACTGGGAGAAGATTGTTAACCTCTGCTGACATTAACCTGTTGCTTCTGCACTTGAAAACACTAGGATGAGTTAAGTTGGCATGGGGCCAGCTCTAGCCTTGTATGGTTCTTTGGGATTCTGCTGTCATTTGCCCTCGTCAGGATTTCCATGCTGTGAAGAGACACCATGACCAAGACAACTCTTATAAAAGGAAAACATTTCATCGGGACTGGCTTACAGTTCAGATGTTTAGTCCATTATCATCGTGGTGGGAAGCATGGCAGCACGCAGGCCAACATGGTGCTGGAAGAGCTGGGAGTTCTATTATCTCAGGGAGCAGGGAGGAGAGAGGGAGGGGGGAGAGAGAGCGTGCCCCTGAGTTGAGCTTCTGCAGCCTCAAAGCCTACACACACCAGTGACACACTTCCTCCAACAAGGCCACACCCACTCCAAGGCCACACCTCCTAATAGCTCCACTTCCTATGGGCACATGGTGGGGCCATTTTCTTTTTCTTTTTCTTTCTTTCTTTTTTTTTCTTTTTTCTTTTGTTTTTTCGAGACAGGGTTTCTCTGTATGGCCCTGGCTGTCCTGGAACTCACTCTGTAGACCAGGCTGGCCTCGAACTCAGAAATCCACCTGCCTCTGCCTCCCGAGTGCTGGGATTAAAGGCATGCGCCACCACGCCCGGCTAGTGGGGCCATTTTCATTCAGATCATCACACCGTTGCTTATTGTTGATTTTTGAGACAGGGTCTCACATGGCTCAGACTAAGATGACATTGAGCTTCTGATCCTCCAGCCTCTTCAGGCCCACCCACCAGCTCAGGGTTCTCAAAGGGAACATCATCTGTCAGGCCTATGTGTTCCCTCCAAGTGGGGACCACTTAGATGCGCACCACCATGCCCAGTCTTCCGTGATGTGGGGAGGGAAACCTGGCCTTCCAGCTTACCGAGCAAGCACACCGCCTTCTCTACCGAGGCCTCAGCTCCTCCTAGTTCCGGCTGTGATGGCCTTGGCCCAGGGTGGGCTTTTTGGGTCTGACTTGTTCTCCAGCTCCAAGGAGGTATCCCTCTTTTGTCAGAGGCCAGTGTGTAGTATGGTGACTTTGTGTAGTGAGCCTCTAAAGCTCCCCTCCCCCACCCCCAGCCTCCTTTGCAGTGAAAGATACCTTCCAGGGAGGTAGGCAGTGACTTCCCACTGCGTTATTGGACAAGAGCCTCTTGAGGTCAATCTGAGGGACAGGTGTGCTAGGGAGTAGTCCAGGCCTCCTGCCTCAGCTGGGGACTGTGGGGATGCTGTGCTCAGAGCTGCTGCCCCACCTTCTACCTCCCTAGAGAAGGAAGAAGGGGAGGAGGAGGAAGAGGAAAAAGAGGTCCCTTCCATGCTTGAGTGTTGCTGGGGTGGAAGTGGAAGCCCTGTGCTAAGTGACATGAGACATCTCACATGTCCTCTCAGCTGACCTGTCACTTCCAGATTTGTCCCTAAGACTGAGACGCCTGTCCAATCAGGGTTCGCATCAGGACAGCCCATGTCAGAGGCCCCACAGGCTGCCTGCATCCTCACATAGATAGGCAGCTGAACAGCCACCCACAGGGGTCATCTGCATACAGTCCACCTAGCCCACAGCCACCAGCCTCTGCACAGCAAGTCACCACTCTGCGCTCGCCCTGCAGAGTATTCTCTCTCAGACCTTGGTGTCCTGTGGCCATCACCAGATCACTACCACCCACACAGGTTCCCTAACCAAAGAACCAGCTAGAGCTACCCCCTCCCCCATCCCCTGGGACACTGGACTTTGGGTGAGGGCAACACTGAGGCCTCATGGGAAGCCAGGAGGCTGTCAGCTCAGGAGCCTGACGTAGAGCCAGGTCCAGCCCTGGCTGACGGCCACTGATCCCGGGGCCATCTGGTGTCCATCTGGCCAAATCAAGGGATTTGAAGATACAGTGGAGGGGGACACCTGGGCCTCCCGACAGACAACAGCTCCCTTTGAAAACTCTGACCTACTAGGAGGGCCTAACAAGGTATACGCATGCATGCGCACGTACACACATACATATACACATACACACACCCTCAACAGTCTGCCCTGCCTGCTACCAATGGCATTGTGGGTCAGCTTTCCCTGGCATGATGCAGCAAGGAGGACACCAAAGATTATCCACCCTGTCTACTCTCTACCCATCCTTGAGCACAGAACTGGCTTCTAAGGACTCCAGAGAGCCCCAGCACCCAGAAAAGACATTCCGTTTTGGCATAACAAGATTGCTCTGGTATGGTGAGACCTAGGTATGGCAGTACCCATGATCCTCTGCAGCCTTAGCTTAGTGTCACCTGGTCCCTAAGTTTCATCTCACTGCCCAGGCTCTGTCTCTTTCCAGCCCAGTGTACCAGAGGTCCACAGCCCTGTTTGCAGCCAGCTGGTCTTCCTCACTCTCCTGAGTGGCTCAGGGCTTGTCATCATCAGGCCTGGCCTGGACCGCATCTTCAGCCAGAAACCTGGGCTTAGCCATGCTACGTCGCTGGATTAGTTATTTTTGTCGTGGCTGCCATAAGATTCCTAGCAAAAGAAGCTTGAAGAGGGAAGCGACCGTTTCGGCTTGCAGTCTTAGGGGACACCGTCCATCATGGTGACGGAGTGTGAAGTCATTGGTCACACAGCACCTGCAGTCGGGAAAACAGGGCTGAGTGCTGTTACTCCGCCACCACGGCCGCCTGTCTCTTTTGTATAGAACTCTAGCCAGCGATGATCCCTCCTACATTTCCGGTGGATCTCCTCGCTTTTGTTAAACTAGAGTCTCTCACACATGGTGGTGTCTGGGGATTTGTCTTCTAGCAGATTCTAGATCCTGCTAAGCTTGATAAGGCGAATTACCCCCTCAGCTGTCCCTCCCCCTTCCCCCTACCCCTACCGACCCTTCTCCTGCTGAGCTTGTCTGCTTCGCCACCCTGGCATCCAAATGTAGGGCAGGCTGTCTGTCTAGAGGGCTGGGCATAAGGATGCTGTATGATTCTGAGGACCCCATCCCCCCACCCCTTGCTGGGCCCGAAGCTGACACAGCCTGTCTCTCTTACAGTCGCTGCTCTTCCTGGGGGTGTTGGCTGCCATTGGCCTGGGCCTGAATCTCATCTTCCTCGCCGTTTACCTGGTGTGCACATGCTGCTGCCGGCGGGACCACACGGTGCAGACCAAGCAGCAGGAATCATGCTGCGTGACCTGGACGGCGGTGGTGGCTGGGCTCCTCTGCTGGTGAGTGTCCTATGTACAGGGAAAGCTAGCCTATGGCCAGGAAACCCCTCATGTCTGTGCGTCTCATCAGTGTCTAGCCACATTCACTCCAAGCTAACACCTGGATGAGCAACCTGTCTGTCGCCCAAGCATGGGGAATCTGTCTCTAGTGTGGTGATGTGGGTCAGCATAGTGGACCCCCAACCCTTCTATGAGGCCAGGGCCAGGCCTGGACAGCCAAATGGGTCTCTCTTCAATTGACCAGGTGGATATGGGCATTTCTTTTCTCTACACCACTATCCCCTTCCACTGCCACCCTGGGTCTGCGAGATCAGAAGTTGGCCCCAGAAGTTGGCTTCCACATCTTGTGGGATCAGGAGCTTTAGGTAGATCTTCCCCTGCACTCTGACTGAGGGATGAGGGTTCACAGCACTGTGTGAGAGCCCCACCCACCCAGCACCCAGCCATGAGCATGCTAGCTCTGTGTGCTGCAGTTAGTGCCCCCTGGAAGTGTTGAAGGGTGTGACTCTAGGGTAAGAGTCCCTTGCTACTTGTCTGAAGGACTGGTCCTTGGTTCTAGTCTACCTTACTCTTTTTTTTTTTTAAAGATTTATTTAGCCGGGCATGGTGGCGCACGCCTTTAATCCCAGCACTCGGGAGGCAGAGGCAGGCGGATTTCTGAGTTCAAGGCCAGCCTGGTCTACATTCTAAGACAGTCAGGGCTACACAGAGAAACCCTGTCTCAGAAAAAAGAACAAAACAACAACAAAAAAAAAGCACGCTTTTCCTGAGTTAATGCTTTGTCACATGACACCTCCAGTGACACTCTGGAGAGGGATGGGCGGAGTGATGGTATGGCAGAGTGACTCAGAATGTGGGTGCTGATATTGCTTGAACGCTAACAATACTGACTGGAACTGAGCATGGTGAGTTCCAGGACAACCAAGCTACAACTGTCTCAAGGAGGAAGGGAGGGAGGGAGGAAGGAAGGAATGTGGTGTGTGTGTGTGTGTGTGTGTGTGTGTGTGTGTGTTAGTGTGCCCTCTCATACTTGCCTATTCCTGAGTTAGTGTTGTGGATGAGAACTCGGGAAGCTGGTTGATTGGCCTCGTGATCGCCGGAGGGGTGGACCACTTAGGCTATGAGGGATGACAGAGTCAAGGTTGCAGATGATTTACCCAGGCTGGAATGTTGGAGTCAAGCCAAGCATGAAATTTTACACAGATGGATTTCAAGTTTGGCTTTTGGTTAGAATCAATAGGAAAAAGGATAGACTGAGCTTGACGGTTGACAGTTTCCGAGGAGAAAAACCTGGGAGGGGATGTTTACTGACCATGACGTCAGTCAGGGCACGAGGGCAGGCCAGTGGGGTAATGGTCTGAGAGAGAGAGAGAGAGAGAGAGAGAGAGAGAGAGAGAGAGAACGAGAACACACACAGCACAGCACAGCTCCACGCACTGCTCAGTCCCAACTAAAGAGTAACATTGGAAACCAGGCATGGTGCCGCAGGCCTGCAATCCCAGGGAGATGTGGAGTCAGGGTCATCCTTAGCTATATGGGGAGCATCAGGCCCATCTGGGGATACATGAGACCCTGTCTCATGTGTCTGTCTCAAGAACAGAAGGCAGGCCGGGCGTGGTGGCGCACGCCTTTAATCCCAGCACTCGGGAGGCAGAGGCAGGCGGATTTCTGAGTTCGAGGCCAGCCTGGTCTACAAAGTGAGTGCCAGGACAGCCAGGGCTACACAGAGAAACCCTGTCTCGAAAAACCAAAAAAAAAAAAAAAAAAAAAAGAACAGAAGGCAGGAAGTGACAAAGGGGACACTTAGGGCTATCAGATGCAGTTTGTGGCAGAATTGGAGACTTGTTCCAGTCACCTGAAAGCTGAATCAGGACCCAGCAGGTTCTAGGTTAAATGAGGCAGGCAGGTGTCCTTTCAGCTCCGTAAGAGGGAACTTGCCCGAAGCTAAAACTTCACAGTAGAGGACTAGATCAGGAATATTTAGAGAAAATGGTGTGATAGTCTGAGGTTAATTTTTTAAGATTTATTTATTTTATGTATATGAGTACACTGTAGCTGTCTTCAGACACACCAGAAGAGGGCATCAGATCCCATTACAGATGGTTGTGAGCCACCATGTGGTTGCGGGGAATTGAACTCAGGACCTTTGGAAGAGCAGTCAGTGCTCTTAACCATTGGGCCATCTCTCCAGCCCTAGTCTGGGGTTCTTGACCATGTCAGGAGGGCCCTGGAGGTTGGCACCGACTGTGTCAAATCAGATTTCAGGGCTCCACCAGAGCCACCGAATCAAAATACATTCTAGAAAAGGCCATGGAGATGTAAGGCCTAGGGCCAGAGAAGGGGGGGGGGTAGGCACAGTACTGGGGGTTTTAGGGCAGGGTCTGCTGTGATGGTAAATATCAGACACTGTATGTCCAAACCTCTAGAATTTTAACCAAGAGTGACCCCTGTGCACACTGGGCCTTGGACGGTACCCATGTTCCTACTGGGTTACCAGTCATAGCCAGGAGTCTGCTTCATAAAGGAGGTCATACTGAGGACTGTACACAAATAGAGGAATTCTGTATCTGCTTTGAGCCCAAAACCACTCTAAAATTTATTTTTTCAATTTATTTATCTTTTTGTTTGTTTGTTAAAGATTTGTTTATTTATTTATTTTATGTATATGAGTATACTGTAGCTGTACATATGGTTGTGAGCCTTCATGTGGTTGTTGGGAACTGAATTGAGGACCTCTGCTCGCTCTGGTCGGCCCAAAGGTTTATTATATACATATGTACACTGTAGCTGTCTTCAGACGTGCCAGAAGAGGGTGTCAGATCTCATTGCGGGTGGTTGTGAGCCACCATGTGGTTGCTGGGAATTGAACTCAGGACCTTCAGAAGAGCAGTCGGTGCTCTTACCTGCTGAGCCATCTCGCCAGCCCCAGATTTATTTATCTTTATTTTATGCATATGGGTGGTTTGTCTGTATGCATGTCTAGGCACTATGTGTATACAGTGCCTTTAGAGACCAGAAGAGGAAGGCAGATCCCTCTGGAACCAGTTTATGATGGTTGTAGACTGCGGTCTGTGCTAGAAACAACCAGGGACCTCTGAAAGAGCAGCTGGTGCCCTTAACCACTGAGCCATCCCTACAACCCTGAAAACATATTTGTTTGTCTGTCTGTGTAACAACCCTGGCTGTCTCCTTCGAACTCACTATGTATACCAGGCTGGCCTCGAACTCCCAAGTGCTGGGACTAAAGGTATCCACCACCACCTGGGTATAGAAACTTTTTTTTTTTGAAGATAAATGCAAGGTTGGGGCTGGATCTCAGGAGCAGATGGTTTGCCTAGCAGCCCTGTAGATCTAGGTTCAGTCCTCAGCACATAGAATGATTGACAGTGCTTACGGGAAATCCAGAAGAAAGTGTTTGCTGGACAGACATGAGGACCTATGTGAGTTTGGATTCCCAGAACCCACGGACAAAGCCCACACATCTGTAATCCCAGTGCTAGGGATGGAGACCAGAGCCAGGCATATAGCTGAGGTCTCCTTGCCAGACTAACCATTTCACTGAACTCCAGGTTCACTGAAGACTTTGTCCCAAGGGAATAGCACAGAGCGACAGATGAAAGCACCCAGCATCATCTTCTGTCCTCCTTGTGCACATGCACACGTGCACATGTGCATATACACATGTGAGCACATGCTACACATCTCCCACACACAGAGCATTAAGTGTATTCTCTTCTGGGTATCACCCCTAACCTTTCTTTGGGGTTTTGCCCGTAGTGCTGCGGTGGGCGTTGGTTTCTATGGAAACAGCGAGACCAACGATGGGGTGCACCAGCTGATCTACTCCCTGGACAACGCGAACCACACCTTCTCTGGAATGGATGAGCTGGTAAGGATTGTGGGCAGGTGGCTGGGCATAGGCACAGCCCATGAGATCAGCGAGGCCGGAACAAGGGTACCAGTCAGATCTCAGGAGCCCAGCTGCACCCAGTCGGGTTGTGTGATGGACGCTGTGGGCCGGGCCGCCTTCTGAGCCGTTGCCCTGCCAAAGGCAAACACAGTTTCTATGTCCCAGACCTAGGGAGGTTTCAGGGCAGCTCAGCCCCATCAGACCGACCCCTGTTGGTCTTCGGAACATCTGAGACCTTACCCATCCCTGAAGCAGACCTCGGACATGGGTTCTGGAGTTGTTCTGTTGTGATTGTGTTTAAAGAGAGAGGTCTTGCTGTGTAGCCCTGACTAGCCCGGCACCCACTGTGTAGACCAGACTCACCTGGAGCTTTCCATGATGTTCCTGCCTCTGTGTACCCAGGGTGGAAACACTGCTACCCTAGCGTGCTGGGCATGGGTTGGTTGAGACAGGGTCTGTATGTCTTGAGCCCTCTATTACTTCGAGGACGACCTGATGCTTATGTGCGTGTGTGCACCCCTATGCCTTGTATATGTTTGAACCCCAAGCTTTATACATACTAGGCAATCGCTCTACCAATTGAGCTATATCCTCAATCCTGAACATGGATTTTTTTTGTTTGTTTGTTTTGTTTTTCGAGACAGGGTTTCTCTGTGTAGCCCTGGCTGTCCTGGAACTCACTCTGTAGACCAGGCTGGCCTCGAACTCAGAAATCCGCCTGCCTCTGCCTCCCGAGTGCTGGGATTAAAGGCGTGCGCCACCACGCCCGGCTTTTTTTTTTTAATGTTAGTTCTAAGTGCTTTGAATAGAGTTCTGATCCATATATCGAAAGGAGAAGAGAACCTAGAGACCAAGCATGGTGGTTACAGGGCGCCTGCCAAAAAATAATTTTGTAAGTGATTTTAAAAAGTCTGAGCCGGGCGTGGTGGCGCACGCCTTTAATCCCAGCACTCGGGAGGCAGAGGCAGGCGGATTTCTGAGTTCGAGGCCAGCCTGGTCTACAAAGTGAGTGCCAGGACAGCCAGGACTACACAGAGAAACCCTGTCTCGAAAAACCAAAAAAAAAAAAAAAAAAGTCTGTAGAGCCGGGCGTGGTGGTGCACGCCTTTAATCCCAGCACTTGGGAGGCAGAGGCAGGTGAATTTCTGAGTTCAAGGCCAGCCTGGTCTACAGAGTGAGTTCCAGGACAGCCAGGGCTACACAGAGAAACCCTGTCTGAAAAAACCAAAAAAAAAAAAAAAAAAGTCTGTAGAAAGAGTAGAAGAGCCCCTCAGCCCTGCCCCCACACCTACACCCCCACACATACAGGGCTGGGAAGAAGCCTCATAAACCCTGCGGTGTGTCGGGACTGTGGGACCAGTGGCACTGTCTCTGGGCTCATCTCTTCACCCCTGGCCCCTACCTGCTTGTCACCTTTGCAGAGTGCTAGCTAGTCTTTCATGCTGATTTTTAAGGTGCTCCCGTGACAGCTTCTGGTGCCTCCTGAGGACTCTGGTGGTGGAAGACCAAATGCATGTTTCAGGGAAACGAGTCCTTGGGCATCTGACCCTCTCTGGACCAGGTCCCTCCAGAATAGCACAGCAAAAGGCACATTTGATTTGTCAGCCCTAACTCGAGGAACTGGTGACCTGGCGTCCTCCCAGGGAGGACTCAACATCTTCTGACCCCCCCCACCCCCAACATGCTCCTTTGAGCTCCTCTGGGGATCTAATCCTTCCATCAGCTCCTGGGGGTGGGGCAGGGACAGGAACTCTCACCTAAAAAAAAATAATAAAATAAATAAACAGGCTGTGGTGCTTCAGATGTGCACTGCTCAGGATTTGTGGGAGCTGGTCCCTGGGAACTCTGTCCTGATGGGGGCCAAGTCCCCAAGGACACCTTCTGTTTATTTGGTATTACCCTGTCTCTCTGTCCCTAGCCACCATCGGCCTTGGAAGTGAGAGAAGCCCGCATGCAGGAGCCCCAAAGCTGTGACCTTCACTGTTGGGAAAACTCAGTCTTTATCTCTGAGGAGGAACTTGCTGGTATCTAGGAACAAGCTCTAGGCTCCCTGCCCTTCTGAGCCAGGTTTGAACACTTGGTTGTGTGACCTCACCCTCACCCTGTCCCTGGAGACAGCCCCTTACCATCTGGCTGTTGCTGCAATGTAAGATAATTGTCCTGGGGCTCCTTGGTGGGGCTGCCAGCTCTGGTAGCATCTCCCCTTTTTATCTAAGAGGGTGGGGAAGGCCTCAAGATGGGTACCTGACAGTCTCTGGCCTGAGGCCTGCAGGAAGATGATAGATCCTTTATAGGGCCTTCCCCCTCATCCAAGGGGTGGGGTCCAAATTGCAGGTAAATGGCTAAATGGCATCAGGTGAATTACCACCAGAGAAAGTAAACTATAGAGTGCTCTCTCCCTCGGGAATTAAGATAATGGCGTCATTATAATAATTACTGCAATCTTGGTGAAGTGGAGGTGCTCAGGTTGTGGGAGGCTGTGGGTGGCAGAGTCAGGATAGAGACTCATCCAGCAGCCCAGATCATAAAGCCGGGCCCTGATGGAGCCCAGATGTAGCAGCCATGGTCAACTAAGAGACCCTTCCAGGGCTGCCCCTAAACACAAAGGCCGAGGACTTTCTGTATGCTCCTCTCTTAGCTAGAGACCCCCACCATCCTGAGCCCATAGTAGGCCTGTGGGAAACTGCTGGGTGGGGAAACTGAGGGAGGAAGAACACAAAGCCCAGTCCTAGGGTCCTTTTCCTCCCCGCTACCTCCCTGAATCCTCTTGACCCGGTCCACACACACCCAGGACCTGGTGATCCCTCCCAGAGGTCAGAATCTCCCTGAGAGCTTGTTAGCCCCAGGGCGCCAGGCCCGCCCTCCTGGGCTCCAGTTCATCTTCTGAGGCAAGCTGAAAATTTGCATTTGTAATGAGATCCTTAGCGATGCTGCTTGCCTGGGGACCACAATTTGGAAGCTACACCCTTGTCCTTAAAGACCTTCTCTCTGGCCTGGGTGCCCACCTGGTGGAAGAGCTGAGCTGTTTCTTTCATCTTCAGCTCCCAAGAGAAAGCCACAGCCCATCTCCGGGGCATCACACCTGTCTTCTTGAAGGGTAAAGACTGGGACCCATGTGAGTAAGCACAGAGCTACAGGGAGGTCCTTGTTGTGATATGCTCTATCACCTGTCTGTCTGTCTGTCTGTCTACCTAGCATGTATCTATCATCTCTTCCCATGAAACAATACCAGGAAAAAAATGGACTTGACAGATGTTTTTTGTCTTGTGGCTTTGTTTCCTCTTCTTTTTTTTCTCTAGTTCAATGTTCTACGATGTGGCCCAGACTATCTTAGAACTCCTGGTCCTCTTGCCTCAACCTCCTGAGCCTTGGACACCATGCTTGGCCTGTTCTTCTCTAATTTTTGTTGTTTTGTTTTTTTTAGCACAGGGTCTCTCTACGAACTCTGGCTGTCCTAGAATTCTAAGTGTAGCGCAGCCTGTGTTGTGTAGCCCAGGCTGTGAGCTGCCACACCTGACTATTCCTTACAAACTTAAATTCTCTGTGTTTTTTCCTTGGGGTTTTGTTTGTTTGTTTGTGGGAGGCACTTATTTTCTTCATGTTTGTTTTTTGAGTCACAGATAGCTCAGGCTGGCTCCCCGTATAGCTAAGGGATGGCCTTGAACTCTTGGTGGTTCTGCTGAGCGCTGGGACTACAGTGTTCAATACAATGCCCAATCTGTTGGATGCCTTGGCTCTAAGTCAGGACCTCCTGCAGGCTGGGCAGGCATTCTATCAAATGAGCTACATGCTCATTCTCGGCTCCTCTTTTCGCTTTGTTTTGTTGGTTTTCGTTTTTTGAGACATTTTTTTTTCTGTGTAGTCCTAGCTGTCCTAGAACTCATTCTGCAGAGATCCACCTGCCTCTGCCTCCCAAAGCTGTGTGCCCCTCCACCTCCAGGAAAGGGAGGACTTTTATTTTTGTTTGTTTTGGGTTTTGGGTTTTTGGGTTTTTGGGTTTTTTGTTTTTTGTTTTGGTTTGGTTTTTTTTTTTTTTTTTTTTTTTTTTTGAGACAAGAGCTCATCTGTGGCCCAGTCTGGTCTTGACTTTTCAAGGTAATCCTCCTGCCTCAGCCTCCCAATTATTAGGATTCTACAGGCACGAGCCAGCAAGCCCAGTCATATCTGTCTCTATCTTGGTGTCTCTGAATCTGTCACCATCTCCTAAGAACCCAACAAAAGCCAGAAAACGGAAGAGGTGCTGACACACAAGGAAACAGAGAACCATGGTCTGTTCTAGGATCAGGAAGTCACACTGTAGGGAAGGCATGAAAAGCCGCAAGATTGATGTGAAGTTCCCATGATTCCCCGAGCTCAGACCCCTCTCCTATGGGCTCCATTGCTGTGCCCTCCTCCTCTGCCCCTCTGCAGGGATTTTCTCTTGCAGGCTGTGGGAGCCAATGTTGTAGAAATTTTTAATCCCTATCCAGGGTTTCTACCCTGCCTTTGACCATTTAGTATCTGGATAAAAGACACCATCTTTATATTTACAATAAGCCTTAATCAGCATAAGAGCTGGGCAGATATCTACCCTCTATACTATTAGAAACTACTTTCCTATTGATGACTTAATAACTGGCTTATTACTTTCTATGTCTCATCTGGGCAGCTCTTCACTCCAATTGGCCCACCCTCAGGGCCTTGTTTTCATGACTAACCTAACCCGTGGCTTCTGGCTCCTCCTAAGCCAAGGCTATTGGGGAAGGATTAACAAGGCATTCTGTCCTTCTTCCAGCTGTTTGTTTATAACAGTGTCAAAGCAGCAAAGCCAGACCCTGGTAGCATAGTCCTGTTGGCCCAGCTATTCCAGAGGCTGAGGCAGGGTGATCTCAGATTCAAGGTCTACCAGGACTACAGAGCCATTTCCAGGCTAGCCTGGGCAATTAGTAAGACCCTGACTGCAAACAAAATAAACAAAGAAACAAAGCCATTATTCTCTCAACTGCCGACATGATGCAGGCTCTGTGTGGCCAGGTGAGAGTGACCTTTGTAGGTTAAGCTGCCCCTTGCCCCTTGTTTAGGAGCTGTCAAGGACACCCTCAGCCACTTCCTTTCATTTCTGTCTGCACAGACAGATGTTGTTTTGGTTCAAGCAAAGGACAGGTGCCTCTCTACCCACCTCGCAGGACAGACATCATGCAGGGTGGAGGACATGAGCCCAAGATAAAACACTGGTTTCCTCCTGTCCCAGGGCCAGGCTGGGAGAAGAAGACATTTGTTCTCTGTTTTCAAGGCCCCGTTGTTCTGCATGGACTTGTGGTTGGGACACTACAAGCTGATTCTAGCTGGGAGACAAACCCCCCTCTCTTGTAGGGCGCCTGGGACTAAAGCACGAGGCAGCAGCCCGGGGCTCTGAGTCTTTGATGTTATGATCCCAAGGGATTCAAACCCTGGGAGAAGGTTCAGGGAAGAAAAATGGATTCTTTCGGTTCCCTATTTGGAGTCCAGGTTGAGCCTTCCTCTCTGAAATCCAGGAGGCTCGAGGTGTTTGGGATTTCAGAGTTTGGCGCTTTGGGGTTTATATTTGGAATTATTTGTGTTGTTTCCTGCTAGGTTGTTAAAAAGAGTTGGGTTTCCAGGTAAGAGAAACTCAGGCTGCAGTAAGGCTTGGAGAGCCAAAGCCGGATGAGAGCCAGAACAGGGCCGAATGTGACTGGGCTGTGTGTGTGTCTGTGGGTCAGCTTTCCCCACACTATAACACTATAACAAACCCCCTGAGAGCATCAAACTTATAAAGAAAAAAGGTTCCTACTCCTGAAACCTCAGCACTTGGGAAATGGATACCCGAGAATCAAGAGCTCAAGGCTGTTCTCAACTTCATAGCAAGTCCGAGTCCAGCCTGGGCTGCCCATCTCAAAAATAAGACAGTTTTTAAAATGAAAGTGAGAGGGAAAGGGAAAGAAAAAGGCGTGTTTTGGTTCAACCTGGAAGGTTTCTGCTCATGCTGGTTGGTCTCATTGGTTTGGAGCCTTTGAATTGAGAGGCCATGGTGAACCCACAGGACAGGCAGGGCTGCTCACTGCGCTGTATACAGAAACAAAGAAAGAAAGAATTCCAGTGTTAGCCCCGTAGGCAGGGCAGTGCCTGCCTTTAATCCCAGCACTAGGGAGGCAGAGGCAGGTGAATTTCTGAGTTCGAGGCCAGCCAGGTCTACAGAGTGAGTTCTAGGACAGCCAGGGCTACACAGAGAAACCCTGCCTAAAAAAAAAAAAAAAAAAAAAAAAAACCAAACAAAACCCTGTCCCAAAAAACCAAGAAAGAAAGGAGGGAAAGAAAAAGAAAAGCCTTCTTTGAGGAAGGACACTCCTCGATGACCTGAAGTCCTGGTACAGCCCTAGGTACCTCTTAAACATTCTACCATTTCCCAGCATCACCAAGCTTGTGCCTATGCCTTTGACATTACTCTTTTGGGAACATTCCAGATCCACATGATGGCAGAAGGCGACAAGATCTCTATCCTTAGCCACTCCTCTGGGAGTCTCATGAGTTCCTGGGTCTGTGTCAGTATGACCATCTCTTCAAGCCCAGCTGGCCAATTGCCACTTCTTCCTCCTGAGATTTTCCAGGGCTATCCCAAGGCCAGGCTCCTAGCCTCTTCCTTACCTCCCCAGGTGTCTGCAAACACCCAGAGGATGAAGGTAGACCTAGAACAGCACCTGGCCCGGCTCAGCGAGATCTTTGCTGCCCGGGGTGACTACATCCAGACCCTGAAGTTTATGCAACAGATGGCAGGCAATATCGTCAGCCAGCTCTCAGGGCTGCCCGTGTGGAGGGAGGTCACCACGCAGCTGACCGAGCTGTCCCACCAGACTGCCTATGTGGAATACTACAGGTGAGGAACCGGGAGAGGCATGTGGGGCTACAGATGCAGACCCATCCAACCCTCCACTCTCCAGCCTCACTGTAACCTCATAGGACAATGAGGTGCTGAGGGGCTCCACCTCACCTTTATCCCATCTACTGTGTACTTTCTTCGGTGCTGTGACTAAATATCTCGGCACAGATTTAAGGAAGAAATAGGAGTTTATTCTGGCTTACAGTTTGAGAGCGTGGTCCATCCTGGCGGGGAAGATGTAGCAGCAGGCGCGTGAGGTCCCTGGTCCCATCGCATCTATAGTCAGAGAGTGAATGAGGAATTCTAGTGTCCAGCTTCCTCCTTCCTATCCAGTAGTTCTTCCCGCCTGGCTTAGTGTCCTAGTTAGTGTTTCTGTTTGCTTCCATGAAACACCATGACCAAATAGCAACTTGGGGAGGAAAGGGTTTCTTTGGCTCACACTTCCACACCACATCGTTGAAGGAAGGCAAGACAGGAACTCAAGAAGGGCAGGAAGCTGATGCAGAGGCCACGGAGGGATGCTGCTTACTGGCTTGCACCCCGTGACTTGTTTAGCTTGCTTTCTTACAGAACCTTGGACCACCAACCCAAGGGTGGTACCATCCCCAAAGAGCTGGGACCTCCTGTATTGATTGTTAAGAAAATGCCCTAAAATAGGGGTTCTCAACACTTCCTAACACTGCAACCTTTTTTCTTTTGTTTTTGTTTTTGTTTTGTTTGTTTTGTTTTGTTTTTTTGAGACAGGGTTTCTCTGTATAGCCCTGGCTGTCCTGGAGCTCACTTTGTAGACCAGGCTGGCCTTGAACTCAGAAATCTGCCTGCCTCTGCCTCCCAAGTGCTGGGATTAAAGGTGTGCGCCACCACTCCTGGCACACTGAAACCTTTTAATACATTTCCTTCATGTTGTGGTGACCCCAACCATAAGATGATTTCTTTGCTACTTCATAACTGGAATGTTGCTACTGTTGCAAATCTTAATGTAAATATCTGATATGCAGGATATCTGCTACGAGACACCCCCCCCCCCAAAGGAATCGAGACCCACGGGTTGAGAACCACTGCCCTATGGGCTTGCCTACTGCCCAGCCTTATTGATGTGTTTTCTCAACTGAAGCTCCCTCTTCTCTGATGATTCTGGCTTGTGTGAAGTGGACATAAAACCAGCCAGAGTACCACCTCAATTAACACCACCTAGAAAATCTTGAACTGCTGAAATAATTAAGCTGATAAAGGCCACTGGTGCTAAGCTTGACAACCTGAGTTCAATTCCAAGACCCCACATGACAGAAGGAGAAAATTGACTTCTGCAAGCTGTTCCTGTGATCTACACATTGTATGACATGCATCTGCACACACACACACACACACACACACATAATTTTCTTAAACCTTTCTCAGACGTGTGCAGAGATTTGTTTCTGAGGTGATTCTAAGTCTCATAAGTTGACAGGATTGGTCCCCACTCCACCTCACTTAGGTATCCAAATTCATCTCTGTCTTATCTGGCCTGTGGCATCTGTTTCTGTCCCTCTGTAACCCCATCCCTGGTAAAGTCACTAAACTCAAATCATAGACCCCAGACTGGATGAATATAGGGTCTCCTGAATATAGGATTTCAGAAGGAATGCTCTTGAGAGCCAAGGAAGGCAACTCTCTCTGTCCTAGGTTGACCTTCATCCAAATGGTAACGTGCACGCATGTAGTATGCGTGCATCATGTGTGACACAAACGTCATTGTACTCAAAGGGTCAGGCATCCAGCATCGTAGACACAGGATGGAACACATAAGCAAGTCTTGCCTGACAAGCTTCAGCTCTTTGAATCCCTTCCTCCCCCAAATAACTTGGCCCCTCTTCAGAGACTCTGCCCCAACATTGCACAATATACTCTTGGTTTTCTGGATTAGTAGTATTCTATTATATCATAAACTCCTACCCAGGAGGCCACTGCTGGGCTGAGTCAAGAGGAAATGCGCAGGCCTCTTCCCTCAAACTCCCTTTCTCCCAAAGGGAGATGCTCACTCAGTCCTGAGCTCTCTGGGTGGTGCTCTGGGATCCAGGTGGTGCTCCCATCCCTCATCAAATTTCCTTCATGTCATAGATATTCTAAATGGACAGGGCCCTTGGTGTTACTTCTCTCAGATCCTCAGGGACAAAATGCCACCCTCCCAGGGGACCCAAAGGAACTGCCAGCTCTGAGGAGATGGTCTGCCATCACCCGGGACCCTCAACAGCAGGATCTGACGAGCCCCTCGATGTGTGGGCTGTCCACTTCCTGAGCCCTTGAAATCACATCAGGCCGAGTGGAATATCCATAGAGGGGGTGTCCTTGTTGACCTGGCTTTTTTTTGTTGTTTGGTTTTGTTTTTGTTTTTTTTCGAGACAGGGTTTCTCTGTGTAGCCCTGGCTGTCCTGGAACTCACTTTGTAGACCAGGCTGGCCAGGAACTCAGAAATCCGCCTGCCTCTGCCTCCCAAGTGCTGGGATTAAAGGCGTGCGCCATAACACCCGGCTGGCTTTTTTTCTTTTCTTGAGTGCATCTGGCTGACCCGGTGGGCATTGTAGTAAAGACTATGGTAGAAATGGGTAAGGATCTTACATATCGGAAGACGCTTCGTAATCCAGGTCACTTTAAGGAGCAAGAATCATCTGAGCAGGTCCCTGAAACTGCCGAATGCCGAGGGCCACGCCCCCATCTCTGCCAGTGTTTGTAGCTCACAGGCTTCTTGGAGAACCTTCCCAGAAAGGCTTTCCAGCAGTTGTTAATGCTGGCCATCCACTCCCATCAGAACACTTTACCGGGGAGACACATCTAGCTCAGAGGAGAGAAGAAGCCGAGGCTTACCGCCGCCGGGGGCTGAGATGTGAATACTGGCTTATAGATGCCGGATGTGGTGGGGTTGGGGTGGGGTGAACCGACAGCATTAGCTCAGCAGACAAGAGCCAAGTTCATGGTGAGAACTCCCTCCCCCCAGTTCCCAGGGGCTCCTCTGGGAGAACACATCCGCCCAGGAGCTGTTTCTAGGAACAGTTTACACACGGAGCCATGGCTGCAGGAATTGCGAAAGCGCGCGGCTGTGGAGGGGTCAGGGGCTCTTCTGCGTCTGGATTTCCTACAGATGGGAGAGAAGACAGAAGGAGCACCTGATCTTTAGGTTGGAAGCTCGGAACCCATGTTTTAGACAGTAACTGGGGTAGGAGGCACCTATGTCTCTGGAAGGAAGGAAAACATAGGGTTCCTATGCAACTTCCAGAAATCTTAGCCACCATAGGTCTCCACCTTCCAATCTGTAGCATGGGACGCAACACTAGATGCATCCCAAAGTTCTTTCAGCTCTGACTTTTTAAGAAAACTGGCTCCTGGGTGACCTCCAGCAAGTGACAAGCCAGCTCTATCCATGTCCCAAAGCTGCAGCCCCATTTCTGGGACCCCAGAGACCTGCCGTGGAGTAGCCGCTGCTCTGGTTGGGGTTGAGGCTTTCGATTAAGCCCCTGCTTTTAAGCAGCAGACCTCCATTCACAAAGACAGCATCTTATTTGGCTTCTGGGAATCTCCAGCCTGCTCCATCTTCCTCAGAGCTTCTTGTCACTTCCTACCAGTTCCATCTTGGCCTACTTATACCCCAAGGCCCAGTCCTTAGTACCACATGAGACGTGTGCATGTCCCTAGTCACAGCACTTGGAAGCCGAAGGCAGAAGAAGAACCACAAGTTAAAGCGATAGCGAGTTTGAAGCCATCCTGGAATATGTAAGACCCTGTCTTTTTAAAAAGTGACAGAAGGTATATGCCAGTCCCTAGCTGGCATAGGACAGGCTTTTTCTAGAAGCTCTGTAGGTAGCCTAGAGGTTAGATGGGACCCCAGGATATCCCAACCCCTGTTCCCATCTGAATTCCCTGATGGTCAAGAGCGAGCTCTCTCACACAGGCACCCTGATACCAAGCTCAGCTCTTGGCACAAATGTTGGTTGAAGAAACCTCTGCATACTACACTGTCTGTTGCCCACAGGCTAGATGGGCAAGATGGGAGGCCTTGGGGAAGACAGACAGGCATCCATCAAAGAAGGGGGCCTTTCTGATCCGTAATGTTGGGCCTTACTACATCTGTTCTCTGAGGGTTCTAGAAACAAAGCAGAGGAGATGGGAGCTGCCTGACTGGTGGGAGGGAGCTGCAGAAACAGAGCTGTGTGGTCTACTGTGAGGCCTTCAGCCACATATGTCAGAGTTTATTAAAATGTGGGTATGGGCTGGCAAGATGGTTCAGTGGTTAAGAGCACTGACCACTCTTCCACAGGTCCCCAGTTCAATTCCAAACAACCACATGGTGGCTCACAACCATCTGTAATGGTATCAGATGCCGGCTTCTGCTGTGTCTGAAGAGAGTGGCAGGCAGTGACAGTGTACTCCTATACATAAAATAAATCTTAAAAAAAAAAAAAAACTTGGACGGAAGGATTGGGATGTAGCTCAGTTAGCATGTATGAGGTCCTGGACTTGTTCCTGAATGTTATAAAAATTAGTAGTATTAAATAAACCTAAATATTCATATCCTTTGGGCCACAGGTGAGTTTGCTATTAAATAGCACAGGCTACCCTGGAATTCGCAAGAACTGGGATTCCAGGTGTGGCTTCATTTTTCTCTCTTGCATAATTTACATCTCAGGCTCTTAGTAGACCTGTTTTTCCTTAGGTTCTTAGGTGGCTGTGAGTAGTGGCAGACAGACAATATAGGTATAGATATTTTCCACCGTGATGGAAAGTTCTAGTGCCTTGTACTGGCCTAGGTACATTCCACCAGATGGTTAAGGCACAGGGTGGGAGAGTTCAGCCTCCTCCAGGTATAACTGAAGGTGTGGTTACTCCAGCCCCTGAGGACCCTTAACCTGGCGACTGTTCTGATCTCCCAAGAGCAGCAGGTGGGCATTTCTACTCTGCCCACCCTCATGTTGTCTTTGCCTCTGCTCAGGTGGCTGTCCTACCTCCTGCTTTTCATCCTGGACCTGGTCATCTGCCTTGTCACCTGCCTGGGACTGGCCAGGCGGTCCAAGTGTCTCCTAGCCTCGTGAGTAGCCCTGTTTATTATGCTCCTGAAGCAGAGTCGGGCTGGGGGCCACCTACAGAGGGAGATGAGGGCATGGCCAGACCCTGAGAGTGGTCGTAGCCAGGTTGCCCCTCCTCAGCACCCAGCTCCCCTGCAGGAAGGGCTCCTTGTGTGTCTTTGTGCTGTCACAGCTGGTCTTTTCAACCAAAGCATTGAGATCCATAGCTCTCCTAGGATTTAGCAGAGAGGGGGTAGGGGTTGGGGTCTGCACATGGCAGGATAGAGCTGTGTCTGGGAGGATGGGTGTTGAATTTAGGTCGGATGACTGCTGTCCAAAAGACCCTTTCCTGTCGCCTTGCAATCCCAGAGTGTCTGCCTCTCTCCTAGCATGCTGTGCTGTGGAATACTGACCCTGATCCTCAGCTGGGCGTCTCTGGCTGCTGATGCTGCAGCAGCAGTGGTAAGTGAGAAGGGGATTGTGGGTGACTGGTCTGATCAGGACAATCTGCCTGTCCCCTCCTCTTCATAGACCCCATACGGGCAGGCTTTGGCTCAGTCCCTTACCCACTATTCCAGTCTCAGGACTAAAGAGGCTTGGATCACTTTGTCCAGGCTCAGAGACAGGAAGGTGTTTGTCCAACGTTGCAGGGCTTTGGGGACAGAGCCAAGACGAGACATACTGCGTGTTTGGGCATGCAGAGAACTTGAGGGTGGCCAGATAGCTTCTGTGTGGGCTTGAAGTGTTGAATTCTCTGAATGGGTTCTGAAGCTCTGTCCTTTACCTGCTTGCTGCCTGGCACAGGTACATAGAAGGTGGCATCTTTTACCTTCTGTTCCTGCAGCCCAGTCACCCTCATATGTGTGTGCGCTTCTGAATGTGGTTCCTCAATGTTATGCAAAAGCGAGGGATTTCCTATGTAAGAACGTAAAAACAAAACAGCAACAACAAAAACAAAACCCACTGAAAACTATTTGCTCTTGGAGCTGAGCTGCCTGAGTACCCATTCATTTAGTGCGTGTGTGTGTGTGTGTGTGTGTGTGTGTGTGTGTGTTGGTGTGTTTTTTATGTGCCTCAATCTGCAGAACCCAGGAGGACTTGGTGTTCCCTGGGGACAGTCACTAGGGGGAGGAAGACATGGTGTGAATCCCTAGTTATAGGTGCTTGCTCTGTGAGTGTGTGTTGCTGTGTGCCTGTGTGAAGACGCATGCTTATACAACTGCACGTGTGCTGGGGAGGACTCATTTTACTAGGCGATACCAAGGTACCACGCTGATTCGAGGGCTGTAGCCAACCCCGAGGTCTGCACCTGCTCCTCCCTACCCACACCAGGCCTGGTGTCCCTGGGGATGACTTGGGCATTTTTTCAAGCCCACAGAATAAATGGCTTCTGGTGCCACCTGACTCTGCCACTCTTGGAGGTTTATTCAGAAGTGCTAAAGAGCTTGTTCTGGTGATGCATACCTATGGGCCCAGTTCCTCTGGAAACTGAGGCAGGAGGATTGCAAATTAAAGACCCATCTGAACTACAGTTTAAGTATAGCCTGATCAACTTAGTAAGGCCCTGTCTTTAAACAGGAGCTGGAGAGCTGGCTCAGCTGTTAAGAACACTTGTTGCTCTTACAGAGGATCCTGGTTCCCATCCTAGTACCCACATGGTGGCTTACAACCATCCAAAACTCCACTTCCAGGGCATCTGATGCCCTCTTCTGACTTCCAAGGACACCAGACACACACACAGGTGGTGCACACATGCATGCGCATACATACACATACAAACACATGCATTTTACCTCATACACATAAAATAAATCTACCTCTGGGAGAGTGGGGCTGGGAACGTAGCTCAGTGGCAGAACGCTTACCTGGTATGTAAGAAGCTGTAGGCTTGAGTACTCTAGTACTATAGCAGGGGCTAGAGAAGGCTGGGGTGCTCAGTTAGGAAGGTGCTTGCTGACACAGACCCAGCCCTGGGCTTAGTCCTCAGCACTGCATCAACTGGCTGAGAGACTACCCATTATCCTCCCAGCACTTGGGGGCATTAGAAACACGGGTTGTCAGTTTAAGGGTTACCTGAGCCCCTGTCCCAAAGCAAATAAAAACAAAAGGAGATGGGTATTTCTCATTTTTGTGCTGTGGTCACATACAAGGACTGGTGCAGAAAAAACAGTGCTGAAGTCCAGGCTGTGCTCAAAGCATCCTGGTAGCCTTTGGAGGTTGTAAACACTATGGGGGGGCGGGCTCCGCTCCCCAGAGTGATGGGCACAGCTGCCTGGCTGGCAGCCTCTTCTCCAGAGACAACTGCAGGCGCAGGGAAGCTTTCTGTACTATGGGGTGGGTTCGCTTTTGGCAGCCTTTGCCATTTGAAGAAGCAATAGGGTCCAGCTTGCTACCGTGAGCTGCCCCTTGGGAGCTGGCTTCCTCCCAGTGGGGGCTTCTCCCACCGAGCATCTTGCGTTCAAGGAACCAAGAACCGATAGGCAGCCGTTTTATCTGCAACCGGGTACTGTGGAATGCCAGGGAGCTGGGAGCCATGCCAGTTCCCTAATTCCTTTACTCTGGGCCCTTGTGCGGGAGATGGGGGGTGTGTGAGGGCACTGAATGGGCCTTTGACAGAGCCGAGGCTGCTGTAGCATTTTAATAGGAAGAGGGGTATGGAGGAGCTGCGTGGGGGAGGGCACCAGCTGTCCAAGGGGTCATTGTGTAAAGCTCTTGCGTTCCTCCCCTGCCACCCTGCCCTCTGAGGCCAATTCGGAGGGCAGTGGGGGCCAGATTCACACCGTCACCCCTCCCCCAACCTGCCCATCAGGCAGGGCATCCACAGGACAGAGTATGGCCTCTGAGACCGTTCCAGGGCATGCTGAGTGGAGGGAAGGTGAGCACTGGGGAACGGAGCTCAGAGCCTCCTGACCTGTGACCTGTGCCCTCTCTGCTGACCATCCTGGCCATCCTCATGTAGTCAGTAATGAGCCACAGACATGCTTTCGGAGCTGGGAGCTCTTCCCAGCCGAGGAGAGGCAATACCAAGAAGGAAGAGGGCAGGAGGTTGGTCAGGAGCCTCTATGGGTGCTTTGGCTACAGCAGACATGACAGAACACTCCCAGAACATTCAGGTCTGATGGACAGCAGGCCCACCTCCTGGGCCACAGGCAGGGGCATAGCTGCTATAGCTCCCAGCCTTGGCTGTGCCATCCTTTCATTCCTTCCTAGCAGCAGAACCTCTGGAAAGCCACCAGTGTTCTCCATGCCTCAGTTTTCTCCTGGGTAAAATGGGGAGAATAGTCCCTGGTGCCTCAAAGGGCACACAGTGGTTGGCTGTTCAATGTGTAGTAGCCATCTTGGCTTCTGATCCAGTTCTCACCATGTGAGAGTCACAGGGATGACCCCTTCAGACAATCAGGAACTTCCTGTAGGCTCAATCTGGGCCAGGCTCTGGGCAACTTCTCCTGCCCACTTCACTTGCGCCAGGTGCTCTCTTCCCCATCTCTGCCCTTCTTCCATCCCATTCGAAATCGAACTTCTAATGTATGGACAAATACTTGCATGCATGCACGGATGTATACGTACCTACAGGCTGCACGTGCACATACATATGCCACCCTCATTGATAGATTTGGCTTCTCACAGCAAGCCATGTACCCCACAATATCTTAACCCCCTTTCTCTCCTGGCCTTAGCAGAGAAAGAAGAGAAGCCTCAGCTATGGTAAAGCTTCCTGAAGAAGTTCCCTAGTTCCCCCTCTTTGGAGCCCAGTCTTCCTGAGGTGTGACTCAAACACAGTGGTCTTATTCCGTTTACCGAGGCAACCCTAGCCTGGCTCCAGCCAAGGGATGCGGGTGTGCAGCCGGGCCTGCTGGCGCTGCATCTCTATTGATAATAATAGGCCAGCTGATTTATTATGTATGGTGGTGGTTTGTATATAAAACCCTTCTCCGTGGTCTTGAGTGCCTGTGGGTGATTGCATATGTTGGGGGTGGTGATCGTGTTTGTGTGGGAGAGGAGATGAATGTTGGGGTACTCTGGAGAAGTTTGGAATCCAGAGGAGCCTATTGCTCTCCAACACTCCCCCCCCCCCACACACACATTTTCTACTCTTAGTCTCACGATGCAGACACACACCCCTGACAAGTACCAATCCTAGAACTGCGCCTGTACCTAGTAAGAGCTCAAAACCTATCAATTTGATGCCTGAGGTGATGCTTCTGGTGGACAGAGTACCCCTCGTGGTACAGCACCACCTGAAGGAGTCCCGTGCTCAGGGATCAGGCATCGGAGAAGCAGGGTGACTCCTTAGTATATGGCATAGGAGGAAGAGCTTGCTCTGGCTGCTCTGAAAGATGGGGCACCCCATTTCTCCCTCCGTGTCACCGGTGTCAGATCTGGGTTCAGAACTTCCTCAGCCACTTCTCTTTCCTGTTGTCATACTGACCTCAGGAGTCCCTTAGCCGGGCTGGGAGCCAATCCTACCCCTCTGACTCCTTGCCACTGGTCACAGCAACGAAAACCTGCTTCAAAAGCTCCAAGATGAACTCTGCGCCAGCCTCACCCTTCAGAAGACAAGTCAGAACCGTGTGTGTGTGTGTGTGTGTGTGTGTGTGTGTATGTGTTACACACCTTTAATCCCAACACATATGAGGCAGAGGGCAAGTGGATCTCTGTGAGTTCAAGGCCAGCCTGATGTACATAGTGAGCTCTGAGACAACCAGAACTACATAGTTAGACCCTGCTTTTTGCGGGGTGAGTCGGGGCAGGGAGAACAGATGACAAGTTAGGGACTTTCCATAGTTTGACCACCAGAGTGTGCAGAGCTTGATAGTTGTAAGAATACAGTTAAAAAGAACAAATAAGCCTGAGAGCAAAGGCATCCTAATCCCAGACACACCCAGCCTGCCGCTGTCCCGCCCCCAGCAGAGATTCCCAGCCTCCTGGGTATCCGGCACTGAAAAAGAATTCAGAAATAAGAGGTCCCAGTCCAGAAAACCGTACATACAGTCATATATAAGGTGGATAGTGTCATTATGTCATCACCACAGATAAGACCACTCAAGTACAAAAAGAATAAGTAAACTGTCCAAGGTGACAGAAGCAGGATTCAAACCCAGAAATCTGGCTCCCAGTCTAGGGCTTCTGCCCTAGAATGAGTTAGAGATCAAGGTGACCAGGGCAGCAGTGCCTGAGGCTCTGACCTTCCTCTATCCAATCCTGTCTCCATGACTCAGGGCACCAGTGACTTCTGCATGGCTCCTGACATCTACATCCTGAACAACACACGGAGCCAGATCAACTCCGGTAATGTCCTCTGGGACCGCTGTCCCTAGAGCCATTCATTCCCTCAGCTCAGGCTAAGCCCATATGACCCAACTAGCTACACTTTATCTCTAACTTTAGTCACCCAGCATCTCGCTACCCCAGACTTGGGATTCTCTAGACCATGGGCCACTTGCTGAAAAACTGCCTCCATTAGGTGTTTGAGAGAAGGAGGAGTGGGCGGGACCACTGAGCAGGCGGAGGGTCTGGTCTGTTTCCTATGATCTTCCTGACACTGATGCTATTGCCTTGCAGAGGTGACCCGGTACTACCTCCATTGCAGTCAGAGCCTAATCAGCCCGTTCCAGCAGGTACAGCCACCCACACCTCCCCTTGCCCATTCCACAGCCCCTCATCTCTGGGTCTCCCTCTCTCTGTACTCTCAGCCACACCATGTACCAAGATGGTGGACAGCCGGGCCTTGCTTTCACTGTGGTCCTCTTTTGGCCACTCTCTGAAGGGGACTTTGCTCTTGGTTACTCCACTCTTTCCCTTTTCTACGCTTACAAGTGTGCGCCTTCCTGGAGAGCTGGTTACTCTGTGGGTGTTAGGCAAGAGATGGGGGCAAGCCTCAAGGCTCTGCATTTCTCACAAGCTCCCTGGCAAGGTCCATGGTGTTTGTCTGAGGACCACATCTGAGAAGTAAGAAGCATGGCTCTCAAAAGCTAAAGGGGTGTGGGAAAGACATCTTATGAGGAAGGAGCATATTCATGCCATAGTGGTTGGGTTGACCAGATGGTTAAAAGTCTGAATGCTGGGGAATAAGTTCCCTCTCTGAGTCCAGGTTCTCCAGTGTTCCAAACCAATAGGATCCAATTTATTATGCCTGTCCCCATCAGAGTCCAAGAAACTCTTTACAGTGGGTACGGCCTGCCCAGATCCTCCTGTATATTTGCCTGGTTGGTAATGTGAGTACAGGAGGACCAGCCTCCTGGTAACTATGGGACTTCTGGGAAATGGATCCTCACAGAAAGCTGTGTTCTCTCCACCCAGTCACTGACCACCTTCCAGCGCTCATTGACCACCATGCAGATCCAGGTTGGAGGCCTGCTGCAGTTTGCCGTGCCCCTCTTCCCTACAGCAGAGGTAAGAGAGCTGCCACTTGTAGCAGCTGTATCGGGAGGAAGGGAGCCCTAGTTGAGCTCTCCCCACTCCTACAGCCACCCTTGCACTTGTGTACTCCAGCAGGTTTGGGTGAGCACCCTGCCAGCTATGCATCCCTCACTTCTCTGTGGCTCAGCTCTTCCCTTCTAGGGAAAGGCCTCTCTGCACAGCAGCTCTCTCTAATCTTGTGTGCACGCCCTCCCCAGCTGCTCACTCTGCCTTCTCTCTCCCTCTTCCTACTTCAGAAAGACCTTCTTGGCATCCAGCTTCTGCTAAACAACTCGGAGATCAGCCTGCACCAGTTGACCGCCATGTTGGATTGCCGAGGGCTGCACAAGGTACTGGGTGACCGACTGTGGAGGGTGTGGGGTACACCTGCAAGGTACATTTTCCCAGAGAGAAGCCAGCCAAGACCTAGGGAAAGACTACCCAAGCCTCCTTCAGGCCCAGACATGAGGCTGAAGCCAAGCAGTGGGAAGTGAAAGGAGGTGCCTTGTTTCTTGGTTTCTCTGATGGCTGCTGAGGGGCACCCTATGAAAGGAACTTAGGGTAGGAACCTAGGAGGTTGGCTTTAGAACATTGGAAGACCCTGATTAAATGCTGACTACATAGTTGTTCACTGCCTAGACTCCCAGCCATCTGGTCAACCCATCCTTCTCCCCATCTTACAAGCCAATGTTTGAATCTTATTGCCAGGATGTAATGTGCCAGACATGTTGATGCATGCTTGTACTTAGATGTGGATGTAGGAGGATCATGCATTTAAGACCATCTGCACTGTATAGTGAAGTTGTGTCTCGGAGAGAGAGAGACTGAGAGGGGCAGGAGCCAGATAGAGTGACACATGCTTTTAATACCCAGATCTTGGGAGGCAAAGCCAGGTGGAGCTTGTGTGAGTTCCAGGCTAGCTAGGGCTACATAGTTAGGTCCTGTATAAAAACAAACAAACTAAATGTGTGTGTGTGTGTGTGTGTGTGTGTGTATGTATATATGTATATGTATATACATATATACATACACACATATGTGTGTGTATTATGTAACATATATACACATATATTATATATTATATAGTAATGCAAGGGACACTGAGGGTATGTGAGCACCTCACCCCCAAGCAGTGAGCCATTGTATTTCAACATCTTCCACAACCCATATAGACTTAGAATAAGCACATATGTTTATCCGTGATGTATACCCATACTCACACACAAATCATATACACTTACACATACTTACACATGAAATAATAAACATTTTTAAAAATGAAAGAGTTTTGGATATAACCTGTTTCCAGTCCTACAACTAGCTGCCCCCTCATCCATTTAGTTTGAAGTCAGCCTCCAGTGTCCGGCACACAGTAGGAGGTCAGCAAATTCTTGTCCCAAGGAGTCTGTCAGGTACCTCCGGGGAGAGGAAGGTGCTTTGGGTGGGAAGCTGCCAGGAGATGTTCGGTACAGGCAGAGAGGAGAAGGGCTGCCAAAGAAGGGTTCAGACCCCAGCCCTCTGCAATGACATGTCCCTGTTTCCCCAGGACTACCTGGACGCCCTCACTGGCATCTGCTATGATGGCATTGAGGGCCTGCTCTTCCTTGGTCTCTTCTCCCTCTTGGCTGCCCTGGCTTTCTCCACCCTGACCTGTGCCGGACCTCGTGCCTGGAAATACTTCATCAACAGGTAGGGTACCAGAAAGGCAGAGCCCACCCCATCCCAGCAGTAAGGAGGATTTCTGCAGGGGACATCACCATCTGGTCACCTGAGACAAAAGAGGGCCGCAGAGGTGGCTGGATGTCCCTGAGAGTTAAAATAGATCCCCACAAAAGTAACTGAGCCAAAGATGGCGATAACCCACCTGACCCCACCCAGTAGCCCTTGCTTTTCTTCCTGGGCAACAATTTGCAAGGTGACATAATGAGGGTGAAAGGCCCCAAGAAAGAGCAGGGAGGATCAAAGATATTACTGTCAAGATGGGATTTTCAGGCTCCTTGGGGGCAGAGAGAGAGAGAGAGAGAGAGAGAGAGAGAGAGAGAGAGAGAGAAAGATAGGAATGGATTTCAGGACCTCATGGACGGACAAGAGGGAAGGAGTGGACCGCCTTCCCACCCCATGTGCAGCCAGTAAGGGGCTCTGCCTGGAAGAGGTGGGCGTGGAGTTGGGGTCCAGTGCAGTAAGTCGTGCCTCTGAGGACCTTGCTTTTGTAGATGCTGAAGGAGATGCATATGGCCTGAGAGTATCCTAGGAAGAGAGATTGGAAGCACAGTAGGACCCCATGGCCTTGAGGCTCACCCCTAATGGCTGGCCGGTTTCTACATCTCCTTCTAGGGACAGAGATTATGATGACATCGACGATGATGACCCTTTCAACCCCCAAGCTCGGCGCATCGCGGCCCATAACCCCACAAGGGGGCAACTGCACAGTTTCTGCAGCTACAGCAGCGGCCTTGGCAGCCAGTGCAGCCTTCAGCCTCCCTCCCAGACCATCTCCAATGCCCCAGTCTCTGAGTACATGTACGCACAGTAGGGCCGCTGAGTCTATCACACCCAGGCTGGGCGGCATAGCCCTCCCAGCCCTGCAGTGAGGCTGGATTGATAGACAGAGTATTTGGTCTCCAGAAACACATGGGGAAGGGAGGGTACCAGAGGCCAAACCTGATCTTCCCGACTGTAGCCCAGAATGCCTGACAGGAGCGTATAGTCACCCTCCCACAGCTGTGTGTGCTGGGCAAAAGCACGCCGCAGGCGTCAAGCCTGACCCTTTGTCACATGCCCCCAGGTCAATCCCAAGTCTGAGAAGCTGCACTTCTCCAAGCCATGCTCCCCCTGGCATCTCTCTCTCCTTAGCTGCCTCCTCCCTGGTCCCCCTAGAGCAGTGGTTCCCACCCTGTGGGTCAGGACTGCCACACAGGTCACCTCTCAGATACCCTGCGTATCAAATGTTTACGTTATGATCCCTAACAATAGCAAAATTACAGTTACGAAGTAGCAACAAAAATAACTTTATAGCTCTGGGTCACCACAGCATGAGGGTATGAAAGGTTGGAAGCATCAGGAAGGTTGAGAACCACTGCCCTAGAGTGTTCGTTCCTTTTGACTCCTCCTGCACCTTGAGGGTCTCACACTATAAACCAAGCTGTCCTCACTCAACCTCCCCTGTGCTTGGATGACAGGTGTGAGCCACCACGCCCAGGTCTCTTTCCTTTATTGTCCTACCCACAATCCCTCCATCATACCCACAACCCTCAACTCCCATGATTGATCAAGAGTTCCTGCACACATATCTGATCTCCTCTTGGCCCACAGGAACCAGGCCATACTCTTTGGTGGGAACCCACGATACGAGAATGTGCCGCTCATCGGGAGAGGTTCCCCTCCGCCCACAGTAAGTATCCTTTTGTGGCCCGTCCCTGTCGGGGACATAATCAAAGATAAAAGCTGTCAGTGCAATGTGTGGTCCCCACAGAGACGCGAAAGAATGTGATATGATAGCTCTGTTACCAAATACGTATTAAAGCAGACTGCCACACGTCACGGGCCATCCACTACCCGGACCGTAAAGACGCCAATCGATCTCGCCCTGTTAGATGGCCTCTTGGGCATGGCCCATTGCACAACTGTCCTTGAGATAAATGGCCTCTGTCTTCAAGCTAGAGGACCAGGGACTGCATTTGTCACACTGGCACTTCACAAATCCACATGGTACTTAGCGTAGCCATGCTCGGTTGGCCATTGATTTAACTCAAGGGGAAAGACAAATTTCTCACATCACGTGACAGCCAGTAGGCTCCAGCTTAGAGCCAGGCACCTAAGCAGTCACAGGAGATTGTGGGACACACACACACACACACACACACACACACACACACAACTGTCTGACTGTCTGGGATAATGACCTTTATACAGCCTTCAAGAAACTCTCCTGGGGCCAGAGATGTGGATTCAGGGATGTGGGGTCCCTGCCCAGCACCAAGTATAACTGGGTGTGGTGGTTTAGGAAATTCTAGGTCACACAGAGCAAGTTCAAGACCTACTTCAAAAAAATGAAAGAGAAAAATATTCTTCCTGCATTCTAAGGTTAGGGGGAAGTTGCCTTGGCGTTGGTTTGTTTGTTTGTTTCATGTGCATGGTTTTGTTGTTGTCGTTGTCGTCGTCGTCGTCATCATCGTCGTTGTTTTGGCTGCTGGTATGTCTGTGCACCACAGGCGTGCCTGGCACCTGTGGAGGCCAGCGGAGGATATCAGATCCCTCTGGAACTGAAGTTACAGACAATTGTAAACCATCATGTGGCCGGGCGTGGTGGCGCACGCCTTTAATCCCAGCACTTGGGAGGCAGAGGCAAGCGGATTTCTGAGTTCGAGGCCAGCCTGGTCTACAAAGTGAGTGCCAGGACAGCCAGGGCTACACAGAGAAACCCTGTCTCGAAAAACCAAAAAAAAAAAAAAAAAAAAAAAAAAACCATCATGTGGGTGCTAGGAATTGAACCCCGGTCCTCTCAAAGAGCATCCGGTGTTTTTAACCTCTGAGCCATTTCTCCAGCTCCTCTTCCACCTTTAAAACAGGTTAAGACTGAGCTAGCTCACTGGTGGGGCACTTGCCTAGCATGTCAGAGGCCCTGGGTTTGCCCCTCAGGAGAAGAGAGAGTCCTTTATAGCTAGTTTCCTAAAGAGGATAAATACATGAGGAAAAGAGAGTCTCTTGTCCATCTGTCTGTCATTCCTTTCCATCCTAGTTTCCTTTCCACTGCCGTGATAAACAACAGGTAACAGGGAGGGGAAGATCTTACTTGTCATCCAGTCCATCACTGAGGGAGCTCAAGGCAGAAACTGAAACAGAGGCCACGGATGACCACTGCTCATTGGCTTGCACCCTTTAAACATTTATTTATTTTATGTATATGAGTACACTGCCGCTGTCTTCAGACACACCAGAAGAGGGCATCGGATCCCATTACAGATGGTTGTGAGCCACCATGTGGTTGCTGGGAATTGAACTCAGGATCTCTAGGAGAGCAGTCAGTGCCCTTAACCACTGAGCCATCTCTCCAGCCTCCAGCCTGCTTTCTTTTTTGGTTTTTTTGAGACAGGGTTTCTCTTTATAGCTCTGGCTGTCCTGGAGCTCACTTTGTAGACCAGGCTGGCCTCGAACTCAGAAATCCGCCTGCCTCTGCCTCCCGAGTGCTGGGATTAAAGGCGTGCGCCACCACGCCCGGCTTCCCAGCCTGCTTTCTTATACAAGCCAGGCTCACCTGCCCAGGGATGGCGCCACACATAGTGGGCTGAGCCCTCCTATGGCAATCACCAGTCAAGAAACTGAGCCGGGCATGGTGGCGCACGCCTTTAATCCCAGCACTCGGGAGGCAGAGGCAGGCTGATTTCTGAGTTTGAGGACAGCCTGGTCTACAAAGTGAGTTCCAGGACAGCCAGGGCTACACAGAGAAACCCTGTCTCAAAAGAAAAAGAAAAAGAAGAAAAAGAAACTGGCCCACAGACATGCCCACAGGCAGTATGATGGAGTCATTTCTCAACTGAGCTTCCCTCTTTCTGAGATGGCTCCTACTAAAGTTGCCAGAAAACTAAATGCACGCTTCCCTTTCCAGATGTGTGTGTGTGTGGTTTGAGACACGGTGTTATATAGCTGAAGATGACCTTGAACTCCTGACCCTCCTGCCTCCTCTTTCCAGGGAACACTTAAGGGATTCCCTTGGATTCTGGTGCTAGGGGTTGAGCCAGGACCTTATATGAGTTATTGCTAAGTTACCTAGCTGGATCCCTGGCTCCTCTCTTTACCATTTGTGTTTCCCCTCAATCCTGGGACCTAACTGTAGCAGGTTGGCTTGGTATTATAGTGGCCTATCCAGGACAACTGCCACCAGTCACAGCCTTCCTCCACCACCCCAGCAAAACTCAAAGCCCCCAGGACCACGCCCATGTGAGGTCTGTGCCTCTTGCGTTCTCTATCACTTCCAATCCTGGGTGGAGCCCAGGGTGTGCTGGGTAGGTGGGAAATTGGAGAAACTGCCATACTGTCTGTTCCCAGAGTAGCATCCACAGAGCCCAGGATTATTGCTAAGGTAGGAACAGCCTGGACTTTGGTACCCACATGCCTGGGTTCAAATCCCAGCTTATACCATGTGGCCTCTGTGACCTGGGACATGGCCTCTGCCTCTCTGGTCCCAGTTCTCCTGTATGTAGAATGGGGACGGTGAAGACACATGCCTGAGCACTGAAAGGGATGGCTCATTAGATGACCATATGCAGCATACAGGAAGTGCCATACACAGCAGTCTGGTTCTCTTCTCTCTCTCTCTCTCTCTCTCTCTCTCTCTCTCTCTCTCTCTCTCTCTCTCTCTCTCTCTCTCTCTCTCTCTCTCTCTCTCCCCACCCTCTCTCTCTTTAAAAAACTTCACGGATGTGTGGCATTCCTAAGAAGAGGCCAGAGTGGAAGTCTCTGGGGAGAGTAGGTAGACTTCTTGTCCAGCGTCTGCTCCCATGGAGGCGTTCCATCTGCCCATCCCTGTAGTTTCAGGGGAACCACCGGTACAATAGAAATGCTGGGTACCCTGGACCAGTGAGTGGAGCTGGGCCCTGGGAACCCCGCAAGTGCACAGATGGGCTGTAAGCAGCACCCTGGCCTGCCCACTGCAAAGCCTACTGCAACAAATCCTTATTTTCCATGCCACGATTCCCCTGGCGTTTTATCCCGAAAACTTTGTTTCTTTCATTACTATTATTTTAAGATTTGTGTGTGTGTGTGTGTGTATGTGTGTGTGTGTGTGTAGCATGTAGTGTGGGGTGCACACAGAGGACTAAGGGAGTCGTATTCCTTGGAACTGGGGTTACAAGCTTCCTGAGATGGATCCTAGGAGCTGAACTTGGGTCATCTGGAAGAGCAGCAAATGCTCTTAATTGCTTTGCCATCTCCCCAGCCCCCTTATTATTTTTTAAAACAGAGTTTCCCGTAGCCTGAGCTGACCTCTAACTCATAACTCACAACTCACTGTATAGCAGAGGCTGATTTTGAACTTATGACACTCCCGCCTCTGTTTCCCAAGAGCTGGGAAAGAGCATCACAGGGCTGCTGTTCATGGACTAGTGAGTCGCAGGCTGCACCTTTAAAATCCTACCCTGCCTTCCCTGCTAATCAAAGCTTCCTAGATCCCTTTGCCTCCAGCTGCCTGGCCCCAGGGACCGACTTCATTATTAATCCAAGCCAAACACAATTTGGGAAAATCTGCTACTGTGACAAAGAAATTAATCACTATGCTGTGATTGTGAGTAAAAGGGATTTTTAGATTACCTTCTGCTGGAGACAGTCAGGCCACTCTCCGTGTCCTGAGGTAAACTGCAGCTGACCCTATTTGCAAGGCTGTGGAAGACAGAAAAACCCTCATTGCTTTGGCAAAGGTGACTAACTACCAGTTACCTCCATCTTGGCCAACTCTGGGGGAAGATTCCCACCCTCTGCCCCTGCTAGGGACATCTGGAAAGATCGGTGCTGATGATGTCGTCATAGAAACAGGTGGGATGAGGGTGTGGGCATCTGCCTCCCTCCACAAAAGTGTTAGTGGGCGAATGAGAGGAAGCAAGGCCACCAAAGGGTCAGCCTGTTCCTTGGCCGGAAAAGTATCTTCCCATGGCTCGGACTTCAGGGGATCTCTCTTGTGTTTCCAGACCTGTTCCTAGACACTAACAAAAATCGCTCTGGGCGTTGTGAAAATCCCTGAGTTGAAGGTCTTGTCTGGCCTTATTTTCCATGCCATAAAACAAGCATTATTGCCCTGAAAAAGATCGGAAAGTTTTATTTGGCTTTTCTTTGTTTGTGTTGGTACTGAGAACTAGAACTAGGACCTCACACACCAAGCTATATCCTTAGCCCCAAGAGACAGAAACTCTCTTGGAAAGCAGGAACAAGCGACAAAATGAGGCCTTCTCTTTTCAGAGTTCTTTCTTGTAAAAGAAAAGTGACATTTTTTAATCCTTTTGGATAAGGATTGAAAAAGAGGGACCATGTGATCACCCTTTTAAAAAACTGACCCATTTCAGAGGCTGTTCTCACTCTATGTGGAGCTGTCTCTTGAGTGGCACCATTTTGATTTTTCAGTCTGGCCCAGTGCAGGACTCAGGTTCAATTCCCAGTCCAAAGCAGTGGACCTTTGTCATGTTCCTGTAATAATGGCAGCACAGGGGTTCTCAGACTCACAGAAACAGACTTTCCCAGGGAAGCAGCCTGGGAGATTTACAGTCTAACAAACTCACCAGGCAAGTCTGGGAAACACTGCCTTCATTGGGAAGGTTTGCTACTTGTGTGTACCCCAGAATCTGTTAAAGGGCCTGAGGGATCTGAACTGGGCCCCAGGGATTGGCATGTCTAGCCTATTCCTGGGCAAAGCTGCCTCTGCTGGCCTAGGAGTCAAACTAGAGAACCACCACTCTCAGGCTGCCTTGTTCCGAAGCCGTAGAGCTTTGATGGACAGGATGGTCCTGTATGTTGAAGCTGGCCCATGCATTGTGGGATGTTTACCTGGCTTCGTAGTATTCCATCCCCAATCCTGCTGCAGCTCTGACAATTGGATCACCATTCGATATTGTAGGTATATCTGACAGACTCTCATCGAGATGCACATGGCTACCTAAAGTGCCTCCTGCCCGCTTCATCTCATCCTACCCTGAGGTGACCTCGACTTGGGAAATGTCCCTGGGGTGAGGAGGCTCACTGGAGTCAGCGTCCGTCAGCAGCCACGAGCTTGTTAGGAAATGCAGGGTCTTGCGGCTGGTGGGGTCAATGAATGGCTAAGAGCACTGGCTGCGCTTGCAGAAGTCTCAGGTTTAATTCCCACATGTAGCATCACAACCAGGAGTTGTGATGCCCTCTTCTGACCTTGGCAGGCCAGGGATAACACACATACATACATGCAAAACATTCCGACACATAAAAGAAATCTAAAAACATTTTTTTAGAGGGAAATGTTAAGGGTCCCTGGTATTTTGGGCACAGGAGGAGATGGAAGACTTCCTGTGTTTTCACCTGGGACAGTGGTTCTCAACTTGTGGGTCTCAACTCCTTCGGGTTAGCATAGTAGGTATCATACATGTCAGGTATTTACATTGTGACTCATAACCATAGCAACATCACAGTTACGAAGTATCAACAAAAATAATGGTATGGTCAGGGTCACCACAGCATAAGGAACTACATGTATTAAAGAGTCAAAAGAGTCCAAGTTTTAGGAAGGTTGTGTGTGACTGAATCTGCTGATCTTGTGCACAGCTTCTTCGACTCTGGAATTGTCAAAGCAACACTTTAAAACTATTGGTGACACATTTAAAAACTTGTTTTTGTTTTGTTTTGTTTTGTCTATCTTACCTCAAAACAGAAAAAGAAATCTTGGTGGATGTGACCTGGTTGGGTTTTTTTAAACTCCCTAGATATATAAAGACCCTGATAGAAAGGATGGGGCTGAATTTTTTTCTAGGTATTTTTCAAGTGGGAAAAGGGAGACTAGGAGGATGTCAGTCAGCCAGCCAGGCAGTGGTGGTGCAACCCTTTAATCCCAGTATTCAGCAGCAGAGGCAGGCAGTTTTTTGTGAGTTCAAGGCCAACCTAGTCTGCAGAGCTAGTTCTGGAACAGCCCGGGCTACACAGGGAAACCCAGTCTTGGAAAAACAAACAAAACAAAAACAGACTCAGCCGAAGAAGAAGTGACGGGACTGATAAAGTGTAGAGAGTAGAGATAAGGACAGTGTAAGCATCCACTCAGTAAAGCACCTGAGAAGAGGAGAGGTGTGAACCCCTGGGGCTCGCTGGCCAGCCAGCCTCATCTACTGGGTAAGCTTCAGGCCAGTGAAACACCTTGTCTCAAAAAGCATAGAGTAGGGGGCTGGAGAGATGGCTCAATGGTTAAGAGCACTGAGTGCTCTTCCAAACGACCAGAGTTCAAATCCCAGCAACCACATGGTGGCTCACAACCATCAGTAATGGGATCTGATGCCCTTTTCTGGTGTCTGAAGACAGCTACAGTGTACTCTTACATACATTTTTTTTTAAACTAATTAAACACACACACACACACACACACACACGGTAGATAGCAGCCACACACATAGGACACATACACGGGATTCAAAGCTGGCTTCTAGGATCTGTGTGACTTGTGTGACCTAGCTGGCTGTTAACTACCCGCTCCAAACTTCCCTGGTACACCTGATATGGTCCAGCGCTAGGCCTCCTGAGAGCCTGGGTGTGGAGGAAGGAGGATCCCTGCTCTGGGTTTGCATGCTGTGCTAGAGGCTAAAGCTGGTGCCCCAGGGATGTGAGACTGGAGGCGTCAGTGGACACGAAACTTCCCAAACCTCACTGGTATTCCCCTGAGCTGTGTGATGGCTTGTGATAAAGTCACTGTCTGGCTGCTTTGCCTGGCCAGCTTATCACCCTCTGAGAAGTTCCCAGCACGTTTGCTGGTCCCAGGAATCCCAAGAGTGCCACACTCTGAGGATGCTCCAGCCTGTCATGTGCAACGATGTGCTGTTCTTCATGCACACATCCTCCTCTATGTTCAGGATCTCGGTTGGGTTCATTGCCCCTGGGTGTGGTGGCAGGAACATACAACCCCAGTTCTCTGAAGGCTGAGACCCAAAGGTCCTTTTGAGTCGGAGTCCAGCCTGGCTACATAGGGAACCTTGGACTACAAAGTAAGACCCTGTCTAAATAGATAACAGAAACAAAAGAAGAAAACACACACACACACACAAGAACATAATGCAATACAGGCATTTTTTTTAGTACCTTTGATCCAAAGTTAGTTGAATTTATGGGTGTGGAACCAGCTTACCCAGAGGGAAAAGTGGGCTGTGTAATGTCAGGGTGACCAGGTAGCAAACTGTGCCCTCTTGAGACTGTCCCTCCTCCTCTCTCCTCACAGTACTCTCCCAGCATGAGACCTACCTACATGTCCGTGGCGGATGAACACCTGAGACACTACGAGTTCCCGTCCTAGGGGCTTTCAAGGTACCTGCCTCTTCTGCCAGCTCGGTTCTCAGCAGATGCAGAACCCAGCTGTGTTTCTGGAATAGAAACCGAAGGTTCCTGGACATGAACAGGCTCCTGTGGCTGCAGAGACACAGCTGTGACTCCTGACCAAAGCCACAGGTGGATGTGAGGCCCGTGACTGGACCAGCCTCTCCGGCCTTAACTCCCCCAGGACTCAGCTGTTGTCCCTGAGGCAGCTGCCCGGTTCAGCCCACCTTAAGTCCCACCCTCAGCAGATGAAAAAATGGTAGTTGAGGAGGGGGACCACCAGCCTGAGATCCCTTTTCTCTAAAGGCCCTGCCACTGGGCTCCTGCCTCTTGTTAGTGTGGCCCTAACTAAGTCCAGGCCACACCCTCCAGTTACTTGGTCCTCCGTTTCTAGGCAGTGGCAATTGGAGGTGTGTTAGGAGAACACCTGGTCCAGGATCCACATTCTGGGACCACAGGGACTCTGCCTAGATGCCAGAAGGACAGCATCAAGAGATCTCCCCAGAGGGGATGGGTGGCTTCAAGCTGGGCACTGCAGCCTGGCAGCCATGGGCACACGTATGGAAGAAAGCCTGCAATTCTCTAACCTCCACCAGCCACCCCCATTCTGGAACCAGGTGTCAGCTGCATGTGGGGACAGTCTCAGGTATGAACAGACACTTGGAAAGCACCTGAACTCGTTCCCAGTGTTTTAAAACAGGTTGATGATCCAAAGACTCACGCCTCCCTCAGGCACGGCCAGTGCTTGCAATAGACGCAGGCTCGGTTGGGTTTTATACCTGATGTTCTACTGTGGCTCTCACACAGATCTTACAGATCTGGAGGAGAGGCCAAGGAGTGAGCTGTGGGGTTTTTGGGGTTTTGTTTTGCTGCGGTCTCCTTATATACCCTGACTGGCCCTGGCCTAGAACTCACAGAGATCTGCCTGCCTCTGCCTGCAGAGTACTGGGCTCAAAGGCATGTGCTACCACACCAGGCCAGGAGCAGATTTGCTTTGCTTTTTTTTTTTTTTTTTTTTTGAGACAGGGTTTCTCTGTGTAGCCCTGGCTTGTCCTTGAACTCATTCTATAGACCAGACTAACCTCAAATTCAGAGATCACCTGCCTCTGCCTTGAGATTGCCGGGATTAAAGGGTTCGCCATGATGCCACATCCTGGTCTTCTGGCTTTTTTTTTTTTTTTTTTTTAAATAAGATATCAGTGAGACATTCTACCCCACACGGCTAGAGAAGGACATCTGGAGCCTTGTAAAGGGAAAGACATGATAGCTAAGAAGGCCGAGGGACTTTATTCTGAGGAACAGCCACTTCTGGCCAGGAGAAAATAATAACCCCTGTCCTGCCTGCCAAGGGACAGGTTAGGGGTCTTTGGTGCTTCCAACCTCTGACCAACCCAGAGTACACTACACACCGAATCCCCGTGGCCTTGTGCAGCCAAGCGAGACCCTACTGATGGTGCGGGACAGGGATGTGTCCATTTCAGAAGAGCCACATTGTCATTGTACTGGCAGCTCCCGGCCAAGCCACCGGCGTCACTGTGTCTCATATTAACCTGTGCATACTGTGAGCGACCTTTGTATGCCTGGGTCCTGTGCAGACTCGGAGCTTTGACCTCAGGCCTTGCTCCTGATGTCTCCTCTGCAGCAGCTGAAGGACTTTTTTAATGCATGTACATTAAACTAAAACTCCTCCGGGTTCTACAAGAGTCGGGTGGGCAAACCTCTTCTTGATCCATGTTCGCCCTCCCCCTGAAATAAACCACTTCCCTTAAGGTGTGCAGCTGAGTCACTTTAACTTGGTAACCTCTGAGGACTAGCCACAGTGCATGTCCCCTCCGAGGAGGTCTTGTGGGGGGCGAGGGGGGCGGGAGGGGGATTCCAAGAGGCTCCTCCAAAAGCTGTGTTGGATTTCAGTGAGAAATGAGCTAGGGGTTATGAGGCAGATGGCAAGGTAGCTCAGCAGGTGAGTGCTTGCTGCTCTTCTAGAGGACCTAAGCTCTGTTCAGAGCTCTTCATAGTCACCTGCAGCTCCATCGCGGGGGGGGGGGGGTGGGGGGGGTTGTAATTGCCCTTCTGATCTTCGAGGACAACCACATGTGCATGATATACACACAGAGAGACAGAGAGAGAAACTAAAAAGCAGTTGTCGAGATGGCTCAGTAGTCTAGAGCACTTAGTGCTTTTGCTGAGGATCTGGGTTCGATTCCCAGCCCTTGCATGGTGGCTCACAAGCATCTGGCATTTCAGTTCCACGATTCTGATGCTCTCTTCTGGCCACCATGTATGATGCACACACACACAAAGGAAAACACACACTCACAGATCTCATTATGTGGCCTTGGCTGACCTCCCAAGTTGTAGACCAGGTTAGCCTAGGGCTCATTGAGATCTGCCTGCCTCTATATTCCAAGCGCTGGGACTAAAAGCCACCATGCTGAGCATAATTTTTTTTTTCATTCTTTTGGTTCTTTTGAGACAGGGTTTCTCTGTATAACCCTGGCTGTCCTGGAACTCACTCTGTAGACTAGGCTGGCCTTGAACTCAAATCTGCCTGCCTCTGCCTCCCAAGTGCTGGGATTAAAGGCGTGTGCCACCACACCCGGCAGAACATATTTTAAAATTGTTTTTGTTTGTTTGAGACAGACATCCCCAACTGTCTTAGAACTTTCTCTATATACTCTGCCTTCTTTTAAAGATTTATTTATTATATGTAAGTACACCATAGCTGTCTTCAGACACACCAGAAGAGGGCATCAGATCTCATTACAGATGGTTGTGAGCCACCATGTGGTTGCTGGGAATTGAACTCAGGACCTTCGGAAGAGCAGCCAGTGCTCTTAATCACTTAAGCCATCTCTCCTGCCTAACCTTTGCCTTCTTAATGCTGAGACTAAAGGTGTGTGCTATCACACCTGGCTATAAATCTTTTTTTAAAAGAGGGAGCTATTAGGCTGGAGAGATACTCATTTACATAAAATAAATCTCTCTCTCTTTTTTTTAAAGAGGA
The DNA here is from genome assembly GCF_978045245.1 of Mus caroli. Lineage (NCBI taxonomy): Eukaryota > Metazoa > Chordata > Mammalia > Rodentia > Muridae > Mus > Mus caroli. The sequence continues at coordinate 7,423,015 of NW_028227268.1, read as the reverse complement.
AGCTCTGAATGAAAGTCTCAGGTTACAGGTACCTGCAGCCTTTACCTACTTTGTTTTTTGTTTATTGGTGGTGATGGCATGCGTGTGCGTGTGTGTTATATGCACATAGGCTAGAGGACAAAGGACATTGGCTCTTCAACTCTACCAACCCCTCCACCTTATTCCCCTGAGATGAGGCTGCAACCAGCAACCCCCAGAAATAATCCTGTCTCCCCCACTGAAGAACTGAGGCTACAGGCGTGTGCCTGTCACACTCAGCTTTTTATGTCCGTGCTGGGCATTTGAACTCAGCTCCCATGCTTCTGCGGTCAAAGCTCTGATCTGTGGAGCCACCGCTCACCTCTGCTGGGAGCTCCTCTCACAGAACCCGAGCTGGACCCCATTTCTACTCTGGACTTTCCCCAAAGTTCCCTCTGAAGGTCATTCATTGCTCATCAGGCTGCTAAGAAGTAAGTAGCCTTGATTAAGTGTTCACAGGAGCCAGCAATTCTGCCTGATATGGGTATTAATTTTGTATTAACCCTCAGAAGAAATCGATAAGGCCATTTGGTTTGTAGATTAACAGGTGCATCAAGGGTCAGGGCTTGGCTGGTATGAAGACAGCACGGGGTATTTCACATAGAGCCCCAGGCCCTGAACTGGGTGCCTCTGGGTGGGCATGGGTAGCACAATGGTCAGGTGGGAGGGGCCCAGGTACACTCCTCCAACAGCCAGTCATGGGTTCATGCTGTATTCCCGAGTACCCTGCTGCTTGGGGCAGGGATGCCTGAACACAGTGTCTCTGGGGCAGCCCCTCACTCCCCACCCCATTGCCTAGTCTCCAGCTCTGGTGCCTCTGCACAAGCCAAGTGACTGTTTACACCCCTGTGCAGCTGAGCTCCCAGAAAGTCGTGGAGCTCCTGGGTAAGCTGCTGTTTCCCTTGGGAGTGCTGGAGGGGAGAAGCTTGGGCAGATGACCTCACTGGCTCACAAGTGGGCACGTGCTCTTGTGGCTTTTCCTGGGCTCTGCCTGCCCTAAGGGAACCCGCAGCCTTGGGGAGATGAGTAAGAACACTGTGGGAACTCCCATAATTAGGCTGACTTTCAGAGAAAACTGCCACTCAGCAACGAGGTGACTTGGGCTGTGGGGCTTTTACCACCGTTAATGCAAGCTAGATGAAACCTAAGTTGCAAAAGGTCTAGAAGAAGCAGGAAGGTGAAGACTGGAGAGATGGCTCTGTGGTTAAGAGCACTGGCTGCTCTTCCAGAAGACCCTGGGGTTGGTTCCCAGCACCCACAAGGGCAATCACAAGGGTCTGTAGCTCTAGTTCCAAGAGATCTGAGATATGATGTTCTCTCCTGGCCTCCCTGGGCACTGCATGCCCAGAGTGTAAAGACAGCAATGCAAACAGTACATCCAGACACGAAAGATAAACCTTAGACAGGTGACTGTGAGCAGCCTGATGCACCTCTGCTTCACTCGGTTCCTGCAGCCCCCATTTGCTTCGGACTGAACCAGGTCCTTGTTCATGCAAGGTGGCTACTGTACCACCGAGCTACACTCCCACTCAGCACTATCTCTTAGTCACTCCATACAATGAGTGACTCAAGAGGTCTGCCATGGTCACTGACCAATGCACTCAGGTAAGAACTGTCCTTACCAGCCCCCACAAGAGCTTTGATTTGTGCCTCCTGACACACAAAGTCTAAATATTTGACGGCCCTCTACTTTCTCTGAGTTCTAGCATAGCAGAGGTATCTGGGTAGTCTTGGTCGTGGTCTTGGAATGGGAGTTTACAAAGTATCATGTAACAGCTCCTATTGTTTGGATAGGGGGGGTTAGTGTTGTGGGCAAGATTCCCATGCTCTTGTACTTCCTGTTTAGTCTGTTTTGTGTGCATGTGTGTGTGTGTGTACGCACACACTCGTGTGAAAGAGAGAAGGGGAGAGGGGGTGGGGAGAGAGAGAGAGAGGGAGAGAGAATGAGAGAGAGGGGGAGGAGATGGGGGAGAGAAAGACTTGCGCTTGGTGGTTTTGGTTTTGGTTTTGCTTTGAGACAAGGTTTCACTATTGAAACTAACCTGGAACTCTTCATTTAGACCAGGCTAGCCTGGAAATCAGAGGTCTGTCTACCTCTACCTTAGGAGTGCTGGGATCAAAAAGTACCCAGCCTGGTCTAGTTCTGTTTGTTTTGAGATGGTCTCCTGCAGCCCACGCTGGCTTCTTGTAAGCCAGGGCTGACCCTGAACACCTGATTGTCTTCTTTCCATCTCAGAGACTTAGGGATCCGTTTTCACTCGATTTCAAAATTAGAAAAACAAAAACCAAACCACCACCAACAAAGACATGAAAGCAGAAGGAAATGGGGAATAGATATGATCAGAGTATATTTTATGAATATATGCAAACACCATAAGAAAAGCCCTTACCCTGTACTATTGATTAGCACTAATAAAAAAAAATCACTAGTTTGAAAAATCACAAGTTCAAAGCTAGCCTGATTACATGAGAAGAAGGGACTGGGGGGTGGAAAGGAAGCCAATGGTGCAATGGACTAGGGACCTGCCTGGAGTTTGTCCAGGGCGGAGGCTGATCTAAGCAAAGAGTTTCTGTTGTCAGTTACGCAGTGATTGGGTGGAAATCTGAGAAGCTGGGGGGTGGGGGGGAACCAAACTAGGACCTTATGAATGCTCCTAATTATATGACTTCATGCTACCTCTCAGGGCGGCTGAGCTGAATCTGCCAAGAGCGTAAGAGCTAAAAGCCAGCGAGTGAGTAGATGAGCCAGTGGAGGTCGGAGTGAAGGGAGGGGAGGGTGGGGCAGGAAGCCAGGGATAAAAATCATTGTGACTGCAGTTTCCTTTCCAGCTCCCCACTTCTCCCTTTCTATCTGCACACGCAGTGCACGCTCACACATATACCTCACTTTCTCTACCCATGTGTCATCAGAAAGTCCCCCAGCGTGCAACCCCAGCCAGCCACATCGCTCCATCCTGGAACTAACTGATCTGCTGAGTGCCCCACCCCCACTCTGGGAGTCATCCCCCACTCCTTCCCCTGCATCTCAAAACCATTTCCTAGGGCCCGGTTCCAGCCCCAAATCCCACATCTCAGTGACTCATTCTTTGCCTGACTCTATCCAAATTTCCAGTGCCCACGCCTGGCCTGGGATTCACCTCATTCTCCGGAGCCTGTAGCGACAAGCACCGTGCTGGTGGGGGCTCACAATGGGCTGGATTATTCATCTGTGTCTGATTGCATGTTCTCCCCCATTATCCTGAAGATCTGCCAATGTTCAACGTGAAGATGGAGAAAGTTAAGTCTCAGAAATGGAAAGTAAGGCTGGGATGTAGTTCAGTGGTAGAGCTCCAGCCTATCCGATGCAAGGCCCTGTTCAATCCCAATACTGAAAGATTATCTTAAGACACCACCATTCGATTGCTGTGAAGAGACGCCACAGCCAAGGCAACTCTTATACAAGAAAGCTTTTAATTGGGGGTTTGCTTATAGTTTCAGAGGGTTAGTCCATTATCATCACGGAGGGAAACATGGGCAGACACGATGCTGGAAAAGTAGCTGAGGGCTACATCCTGATCCACAGGCAGCAGAAAGAGAGAGAGAGACACTGGGCCTGGTGTGAGCTTTTAAAGCCTCCAAGCCCACTCCCAGTGACATACCTCCTCCAACAAGGTTCTAATCTTTCCCAGAAAGCTTATCCATCTGGGAACTAAGCATACAAATATATGAGCTATGAGGGTGATCTCATTCAAACCTCACAGGGGATGGCAGAGAGAGTGCCTTGCTAAAATCCCATGATAAATAAAGAACCAACCTCGGGTCCCAAATGCTCTTAAGAGACACCTCTGGGAAAGTATATACGGTTCTGTAGTTTTCTTTCTCTTTAAAAAATCATATTGTGGGCTGGAGATGTGGCTCAGAGGTTGAATGCACTGACTGTGCTTCCAGAGGTCCTGAGGTCAATTCCCAGCAACCACACGGTGGCTCACAACCATCTGTAATGGGATCTTGGCACCCTCTTCTGGCATGCAGACAGAACACGGTACATAATAAATAAATAAATAAATAAATAAATAAATAAATAAATAAATAAATAAATAAATAAGTCTTTTTTAAAAATCATATTGTGTATGTGTGTGTTTGTGTGTGTCTTACATAGCACAAGTATGGAGGTCAGAGGAAAACTTAGAGAATTCAGTTCTCTCCTTCACCATGTGTGTCTGGGGCTCAACCCTAGGTCATAGAAGTGGTGGCAAGCCCCTTTCTCCACTGAGCCATCTCACCAGTCCTAGATATAGGACTCTACTTCCCTTCTTTAATTCTTTTTAAATTATTGATGATGATGATGATGATTGTGGGTGTGCTATATGACACAGATCAGAGGACAACTTTGTGGAATCCATTCTTTTTCCCCCCATTTTAATGTTCCCCCCACCCCCCATTTTTATGTGGGTTCTAGGATGTGAACTCAGCTTGTCAGGCTTACGCAACAAGTGCCTTGTACTCAGCCTGTCCATCAATCCCTCCCACATTTTCTCACTTCCTTGCCTCAAGCTCATGAGAAACACATCTCTCTTTGTGTCATTCATGTGTCCATCAGCTCATTCATTCATGCAATGAAGCCATATTTACAACGTGCCGGCTGCATAGCTAAGCCATGCATGCATTGAGCCTGACCCTCAAGGAATTTCCATTCCGGAGATGAAATCAGAAGGGTGGTGGTGCAGGGGATAAGTTAGCAGAAGAGACCCGGACATTGTAGCAGTGACAAATCAGAGGTGATCCGAACTGACCCAGGTGCGGGGCTTCCCACGCTCTGGTCACTTTGATTGCGTTTTTCGGGGGGATACGGGGGTGGGGGAGGGACTTTGCTGGATATAGACTGTAGACTTGGGTAAGCATTTTGGCAAAGCTTTGGTTAACTTTCCTCCACCTCTTCCGCAGACCTCCTCCAGAGAAGGGAGGAGAGAAGGGGGTGCTTCCGACTAGAGGGACCAGTGTCACGTGCTCCAGATCACCTTCGAACGGCCGGCGTCTCGGCCCGGCCAGGGTTGCTAGGCAACCGGTAAACTCCGCAGCTCCCAGCCGTTTGAGCTGCGCTGGAGCTGGGACGGGTCTTGGGCGCTTCTCCTGGGCTGTGTGGCAGGAGGTGAGCCAGGATAAGGGGCGGGCGTCCTAGAGGACGTCCAAGCCCGAAAGAAAACCTGGCAAAAAGAGGGGAAAGCCCTCGAAGGTAATTAACACCAACAGTGCAAGAAATCTCGGAGAACTGTCAGGTGCTGGAATCAGCTCTTCCCGCTGCATTAATCCTCGCTGCCCTGAATATTCTTCAAGCTCCAGGACCTCCTCAGCCTCCAAGCACCTTGCCCTCTGCACTTCTCCACCAGGCCCTGACCCGGTTGTGACCCGGAGTGGGCGGGACCTCTTTCTGGCTTTCAGGTGAATGGAACAAAATTTCAAGCCCAGGAAGGATGGGCTGTTAAGAAGAGAGCTTTCAGTTAGGGAGCGGGAAAGGGATAGGCCGGTAAACCCTGCACTCCGGTAAACTGATGCAGGAGGATTACCAAGAGTCAGAGACCAACCTAGACTACTCAGTGCGCTCTAGGCCAGTGGACTCAGAGTGAGAGCCTGTCTCAAAGACTAAGAGAGGGGGGCTGGAGGACTGTCTCCGCTGCTAAGAGTGAGTGCGCTCTTGCAAAGAACCGGGAGTTTGATTTCCAGCACCCACATCAGGGGACTCAAAACCCATGAAACTCCAACTCCAGGGGATCTGGCACTTCTGGCTTCCACCCCACCTGCACTTGTGTGCACTTACACACACACACACACACACACACACACACACACACACACACACGATTAAAAATAAAGTGAAATTAAGAAAAACAAAATGGAGGGCGTAAAATGGGAGATCACAAGAGTCTTGTGGACTGGGCACAGGTACTGTATGTAAATGCATCTTTTCCTTTGCCCCTCCATCTGAGAGTTGGCCTTTCATCTACATTAGGGTCAGGAGACCATTTTCCTAAGCTTGTCCAGAAGGTTCACAAAGACATTGGAGAGACACAGGAGCCCTTCCTTTCCTCTGCATTCTTCCCTCAAGCACGGCTCTACAATTCCAGGCACACAAGGGACAAAGGGTGACCCTCCTCCTGGCCCTCTTCCCACACTGACACCTCTGTTGCCTGCTATTTCCTGGCCTTTCCTCCCAGCTGTGTACCGTGCTTTCTGCTCAACCACAAGGGGTTCTCTCTAGGAACGGCTTTGCTCATTATCCTCGCCTGAGGCAAGTCTTGTTGTTTCTATTGAGCTAGGGTGCAGGAAATGATCACATATTTTGGTGTTTGGACCAGGGTATAGCGGTTCTTTGTGACCCTGGATTTGAGACTTAGTGGGGCTGGGTGTAGCTCAATGGTAGAGTACTGGCTGATATGTGTAAGAGTCTAAGAGTCCATATTTAGCTCTCTCTCTCTCTCTCTCTCTCTCTTTCTGCGTGTGTGTGTGTGTGTGTGTGTGTGTGTGTAAGAGAGGGGAGGGAGAGGGAGAGAAAGGGAGAGAGAGAGAGAGAGAGAGAGAGAGAGAGAGAGAGAGAGAGAGAATGATTCTGCATGCTTCTGGGAGTCTAGGTTCCCACGGGGGCAATGTTCCCCTGAAACTCCCAAGCAACAATACTCCTGATGTCTCCTTGAAGACACCCTGCTCAGACCCTCTTTGGGGAAGCCTCACCCTGGAGCACTTGTCTTCTAAAGGAAGAGAAAGATCACTATGACACTCTTGGCTGACCTAGCCATTTATCTTTGCACCCTGTTAGCTTGTGAGAAAAGAGCCTGCTCTGGGGCTTTGACTGTGCTGTCTTCTTGTCACCAGGCTAGCCTTTAAATGTCCCCTCTGTCTGCCTCCAGACACAAGACAATGCCTCCGTTCTCCACGAGGGCTTGGCCTTGGGAAACACCAAGTAAGAAAGCAGAGCTGTTAGAATCGGAGCGGGACTGAGGAGGCTGGTGTTTTTCTTTCCGGAATTTTCTCATTCTCTTAAGTGTCCCTGTGTCCTTGGGAGCCAGCTGTACCACAGCAATTGGAGATGGAGAGAGACGGCCCCTAATTGCCTGCATCCAACTGCCAGGTCTGTGGTGGAAGACAGAGAGAACTTAATTGACTTTGCATTCTTTCTTCCAAGGCCTCAATTCTGTCCATACAGAATGAAGACACGGGGCGGGGGGCACCCTTATGCAGACTGCTTCTTTGCCAACCCCTCTGCTCTCTGAGCCATCTCTCCCAACCATAAAGGAGACTTTCCAAACCACATATGATTTGGGTTGGCTTGGGGGATGGCTGGAAGCATGCTTTTATTGTTTTCATTGTTTTGTTTTTTGAGACAGGGTGTTCTGTAGCTCAATCTAGCCTTGAACTATGTAGCCGGAGCTAGCCTTAATTTATCTCAGTCTTTTTGCCTCTACCTCCCAAGGACTGGGATTACAGGCATAGGTAGCCATGCCTAGCAGGTCATGCTGCCCTGAAGGAGCAATGTATTGATGCTGAGAGCCTGGGGAGTTAACCTCACCTCCCCCCTTCTCAATCACTGCTGTTCCAGCTATCCCCCTTTACACACACACACACACACACACACACACACACACAGACCTGCCACCGGCTTCTTAATGGACACGCCCAGCTCTCAGCCCTTCAGCTGGGCGGAGCCATGGCTCAGACTCCTTAAGGCCATGAAGCCTTGGGATGCCCAGTGATCCCAGCACCACTTGCTCAAGAGACCAGTCCCTCCCTCCCTACTGCATCCTTTGGTGGTTTGTCAAAGATCAGATGACCATAAGTATGCAAGTTTATGCCCATTGATCACATGACTCTTTGCATCAGGAACCACTGCCTTCATTACTCGTGGTTTGATTGACTGATTGATTATTGATTGATTGATTGTTTAAAGACATTTTTTTGAGTTCAGGTTTCACCGTGCAGCTCTGACTAGTCTGACACTCATTCTGTGGATGAGGCCGGCCTAGAATTTGCAGTGATCTTCCTGCCTCTGCTTCTTCGATGCTGAGATTATAGACACCACTGTGTCTAGCTCGTACTTGGGTTCAACTGTCTGTCTTCCCTCTCTTCCTTTTCTGTATGTGTGTCTGTCTGTCTTTGGAATGGGATCTTTTCATTTAAAAAAAAAAGGTTCTTAATAGTCTTAAATGTTTATCTTATGTGTATGAATGTTTTGCCTGCATGTATGTCTGGTACCCTCAGAGGCCAGAAGATGGCATCAGATCAGCTGGAACTGGAGTTACAGACAGTTGAGAGCTGCCACGTGGGTGCTGGGAACCAAACTCCTCTCTGAAAGAGCAGTCAGTGCGTGCTGTTCACCTCCCAGCCATCTCTTCAGCACCAGACAGGATCTGTGTAGCTCAGGCTGAATTCCATAGACCATAGTATAGTGCCCTAGATGGCCAGACCCTGTATTCAGTCTCCTAATGTGTGGGGTCAGAAGGATCAAGGCCCCTTTGTGGGAGGTGAAAGGCAGTAGGTCTTCTTAGGTTCTTAGGACTTTGATAAGGAGCCCCTTTCTCACAGTGCGTTTGCACGCTAACCCCTTTACAGAATTTTTGTAGCTGCAGGTCAGCTCTGGAAAGTAAATGACCAGGCCAGGGGCACACTGATGGTGAAGGCAGGCCAGATCCCAGGGTCTTACCACACTTTCTTACAATTATTATTTTTTTAACTTGAGAGAGAGAGAGAGAGAGAGAGAGAGAGAGAGAGAGAGAGAGAGAGAGAGAGATGTGCATATGTGGAGGTTAGAGGACAACTTGTTGGAGACATTTCTCTCCCTTCCAAGCAAATGCGCTCCGGGGATTGAACTCAGGTCATGAGGACTGTGCTATAAGCATCTTTACCTGCTGAGCCATCTCGCTGGCCACAATTCTTGATGCTCGTGGCTAAGTGGCACAGACTAGTGAATTTCCAGTTCTGTTCTGTATATTGAAGAAGCCACTTGGCTTTGCCCCCTTCTCAAAGTGGCTCACGAGTAGGTCGAGCGATCCCGGAGGCAGGGATTCACTGTGTGGCCGCCAGAGGTGGGTTAAAGCCTGGTAACCTGGCACTCTGGCATGGATGGGTGAGCCTTCTGAACAGTCACGTGAGCAGTTTGGTGGCTTTTAAGAGATCCAGGTCTCTCTCATCTGGGTCCCACGTGGTTTAAATTTTGAGCGTGCTGGTGGATTTAGCTCAACCGTCATCAAGATTGCCTCCTGCCTCCACTAAGTGTATTGATTCTGTAGAAAGTGTGCAATTTTGTGGGTAAGAGTTTTGAAGCCAGGCAGCCCAGCTGGCCTGCTTGTCAGCTGTGTGACGCCTGGCAAGCCACCTAAAGAGAGGAATGTTCCTCAAGTAAAATGGTGATCTCATTGCCCGCCTGAGAGGGTACGAGCAAGAACCAAACCGTATAATTTGCACTTAGCATGCACTCGGCACTTAGGTGAATTCAGTGATTCTTGTCTGAGGAGATTTTTGTTCTTTCTGTTTCTTTAAAGACTTATTTTCTTTTTCTGGCCATGGCGGCTCATGCAGAGGCAGGTGGATCTCCAAGTTTGAAGGCAGCCTGGTGTACATGGTTAGTTCCAGGCCGGCTAGTGAGACCCTGTCTCAGAATTAGATTTATCTAGCTGCATGTGTGTGTGTGTGTGTGTGTGTGTGTGAGAGAGAGAGAGAGAGAGAGAGAGAGAGAGAGAGAGAGAGAGAGAGAGAGAGAGAGAGCGAGCATATACTACGCATTCTCACAGAGGCCAGAAGGTGGCGCCAGATTCCCTGGAGCTAGAGTTACAAACATCTGGAGATGCCCAACTCAGGTCCTCTGCAAGAGCAGCAAGCGCTCTTAGCCACTGAGCCATCTCTCCAGGCCATTTTAGATAACGTCTCATTATATATCACAAGCCGCTTGCAAAGCATAGAATGGCCTTGAACTCATGGCAGTCCTCCTGCTTCAGTCTTCCAAGGGCTGGGAGTACAAGTGAGCCTGGTGAGGGGTTTTTGGTTTTATTGTTTGTTTTTCTTTTTTGTTTTGTTTGTTTTTCTTTTTTTTTTAATATTTTTTTATTACGTATTTTCCTCAATTATATTTCCAATGCTATCCCAAAAGTCCCCCCCCTCCCCCCCCCCACTTCCCTACCCACCCATTCCCATTTTTTGGCCCTGGCGTTCCCCTGTACTGGGGCATATAAAGTTTGCGTGTCCAATGGCCCTCTCTTTCCAGTGATGGCCAACTAGGCCATCTTTTGATACATATGCAACTAGAGTCAATTGTTTGTTTTTCGAGACAGGGTTTCTCTGTATATATAGCCTTGGCTGTCCTGGAACTCACTCTGTAGACCTGGCTGGCCTCGAACTCAGAAACCCACCTGCCTCTGCCTCCCAAGTGCTGGGATTAAAGGCGTGCTCGAGCCACCACTGTCCAGCCATTCGTTTTGCTTTTGTGTTTTATGTTCTGTGTTTTGTGTTTTGAGACAGGGTATTATGTGGCTCAGCATGGCTTAGAACTTTCTGTGTAGCCTAGGATGATTTTAAACTCTGGATTCTCCTGTCTCCACCTTCAGAGTGCTGGGATCACAGATGTGTACCCAGCTAAATGGGACTATTTTTTTAAAGATTTTATTTGTGTGTGTGTGTGTGTGTGTGTGTGTGTGTGTGTTACCTGCATCTGTATATATGTCTATGCACCATACAAGTACAGTTCGGTGGAGGCCAGAAGAGGGTGAAGTCAGATGTCCTGAAACTGGAGTCATAGGTGCTTGTGAGCTGCCCAGTGGGGGGCTGGGAACCCCAAGGTCCTCTGGAAAAGCAGCCAGCGCTCTTAACTGCTGAGCCATTTCTCCAGCCCTCCCCACCACAGATAATTTACAGAAAGTAAAAACAAAACAAAACAAAACATAGGTGTAGCTTCTGGAGAGATCCCCTAACCTGGCCCTGCCTCTGGTGGGACCCGAGGAGATGAGCAATATCTGGGTGGGACCCTCACTAGTCTGTCGCTCTGCTCCATCCTGCCACAGCCGCGGTTGCCACCACAGCCACGGTCACCGCCATGGAGATCGTCTACGTGTACCTGAAGAAGCGCAGCGAGTTCGGGAAGCAATGCAACTTCTCAGATCGCCAGGCTGAGCTGAACATCGACATCTCACCCAACCCCGAGCTGGCCGCACTGTATGTGGAGCGGAACCCAGTAGACACAGGCATCCAGTGCTCCGCCAGTATGTCGGAACACGAGGTGGGTTCCTGCCCTGAAGGCTAAGCAGGGTGGCTTACCAGGAAACTAGGTAGAGTGGGCGAGAGCAGGTGCTGGAGGCGTGTGGGCCGAATCAACCCAAGACTCGCCCAGTGCCAGGATCAGGAGTAGACAACACCAGCTCTTCTTGGACCGAAGCAGATGTGTCCAACCTCTGTGTGTCCCACAGAATGCACAAGGCAACGTCCGAGCTCTGAGTTGCTATTGATGTGCATTCTCTGTGATGTTGATGGATGATTACTCAGTGTTAATATGCTATCATGTTGGTGGATTCTGGGCCTCATCAACTTCAGATATGGCTGAGGAGATCTGTGAATGTGGTCCCACACAATCCGGTGAATCTTCTTAATGCATTAGGAGAATTTTTTGTATGCGTGATTTTTTCTTTTTCTCTTCTTTTTAAATGTGTGGCCAAGTGGTCATGTATTCCAGCTTGGCCTTGAACTTGCCAAGAGAAGAGTGACCTTGAGGTTCTGCTCCTCCCACCTCCATCTCCCAAGTCTGTTTGTTTGTTTGTTTTTTTATTACATCTACTGTTTTCAGCTCTGTGTGTGTGTGTATGTGTGTTGACCATATGCCTACTGAATATGAACTTTGTAGATGATTGTGTTGGGTCATATTGCACTATCAAAAAGATTGGCCATACCTAGAACCAAAACGCTCCTCCCAAGGGCTCTGGGGCCTTTGAGATGTTACTGGAGTCAGTCTGGGCATTTGGGCCTTCTGAGAGAACTATCCAAACGGGCTTAAGAAAAAGCAAGTGTTATATACGCAATTCCCACTGGAATGGGTTGGGGTCCCAGGGACATGGAGTCCCCACGAGATAAAGGATCAACCGGTGTTTCTGTCAGGCACACTGAAAATCATGTGACATGGGCTAACCCATCTTACCATGCCCAGGAGCAACCGGTATCACTTGATTCAGCCAAAACACACCTTTCACAGTATCATGGGCATGAATGATCCTGATGAGCATGGCATAAAGAGCTGAATCGCTGTTGATTTCCTATCTCTGTAATGCTGAGGGACAGAACTTTAAGCGCTGTTGATATATCTCCCAGGATGGATGGGTGGACGCCTGGGCCTATTTAAGGTAAAGATGGAACTAGGTTTCCCATGACCACCACTGTCCCCTGTAAGGCTTCCCAGATAGTGCTGTTGGGAACTGGATAGGGCCTCTTCACTTTGTGGCTGTGGTCAGGGCACCCCTTCTTCAGTACCCCCGTAAGAGCTTAGAGTCCCAAGACCCAGGTTTGCAGAAATGGCTGAATGCTTAGCCCAGAGACAAATGTCTTCTCCCCTGTGCTTCTGTTTAGGCCAACACCGAGCGGTTCGAGATGGAGAGCTGTGGCGTTAATCATGTCGAGGGGGGCTGGCCTAAGGATGTGAACCCCCAGGAGCTGGAGCAGACCATCCGTTTCCGGAAGAAAGTGGAGAAGGACGAGAACTACATCAACGCCGTCATGCAGCTGGGCTCGGTTAGCCTCCCTCCAGCGCCCGCTGTCCCACGCCACTACCCCAGCTCGGACTGTACTCTGCAGGCTGTGTGCACCCCCGTGTAGGCTCCCGTAGCTCTCAGCCAGGGAGGGAGAGACTCACTGCTGACCATAGGGACCTATAGGCGAACGAATTTAAGCAGGAGTCTAAAATGCTTGGAAGAGGGCTGGCAAGATGGCTGTGCTGGTAAAGGCCCATGACCTCAAGGCTGGTCACTTGAAGTTCTAGAATCCTCATGATAGTAGGAGAGAGCTCACTCCTGTAAGTTGTCCTCTGACCTCCACACATGTGCAGTGGTGAACATGTCCCCCTCCCCCCATTAAACCCCAAGGCACACACACACAACAACAATATGAGAAGCCTCTTGGGTAAAAGGCACCCTAGAAGAGCCCTGCCAATCAGCCAGCAATGCTCCTTCATGCACTGAACTGAATTTCAATTCAGAGGCTACAAACTCAATCTTACATGCCTCCTGCTCCCAAAATGTTTGCAACTCACGCCATAAATCCAAGACAGACAGACACACCAACTTCACCAGATACCGTTAAGAGACACTGTCAGAGACAGGAACACTCCCATTTGCCCTGTAAGGAGGAAATTTCCTGTTGAAGGGATTAAAGAAGGCTCCCGGTGTAAGGGTCTGAGAATCCCTGAAAGAAGACCCCAGACTCCATAGTATGCGAAGAGAAAGAGCATTTATTCTGCAGGAACATCCAGCATGCGGGGTCAACCATCCAAGCAAAATGGTGACCATGAGGGAAGCAGGCCCCTTTTAAAGCCAGTTAGGGGTTCTCCAGTTGCGGTTGGGTCACCTTCCTCAGGATTGGTGGAGCTTATGGTATGAGATATTTGTACACTGTTGATTGGTTTGTACGATGAGGGAGAGAGGGTTACTTTATAGGGACTTTTTTTTTTAATCTGTTGTAAGCTCCTGGCCAGATGTCGGGGCAGTTGCTGATTGGCTGCCCCCTTTTACTGTGGTTTTCCCAAGAAGCCTGGGCTGTCCCTCTGTGGAACTGAAGCATAGGGATAGCATGGAGGCCTGTTCTAATGTGCAGTGAGTTCGATCCTCTCACTGGAAGAGTGTTGGGCTTGGGCCAGACCTTGCTAAACATCAGAGATGACACAGACGGGGTGGGGGTGGGACAGCTCTCTTCACGGCTAAGGTTTTGTGGCTCGGCGTCTCCTCAGATCATGGAGCACTGCATCAAGCAGAACAACGCCATCGACATCTACGAGGAATACTTTGATGACGAGGAGGCCGTGGAGGTGACTGAAGAGGCCCCTTCAGCCAAGACCATCAATGTCTTCAGGTATCACTAGAGAGAGGTGGCAGGTCCCCTAGACTGGAGTGACAGGTAACCTGCCAGGGGAGGATGCTGGGAACTCCTCTACAGGAATCTGATACCCTCTTCTGGCCTACATAGGCACCAGGCATGCATGTGAACCCCCACCCCCGTACATACATACATGCATACATATATACACGCAGGCAACACACTCATACACATAAATAATCAAGCAAACAAACAAACCTCTTCAAAATTAATTGACTTTACGGGCTGGTGAGATGACTCAGTGGTTAAGAACACTGGCTGCTCTCCCAGAGGTCCTGAATTCAATTCCCAGAACCCATCTATAAATGGGTCTGATGCCCTCTTCTGGCATGCAGGTGTATATATACATACAGAGTACTACATGAAAAAAATACATCCATGAAAAATTATTTTTAAAAAATTGACTTTAGTTTTTCATATAGCTTTAGGCTTTCAGCAAAGTTGAGTAGAGAGAGCTGAGAGTTCTCAGATCCCTTGCTCCCTCCCTCCCACCCTGAGCACACAGGTCACACATCAGCACACATCAGGCCAGTGTGATATTTCACACACCTATGGTCCTAGAACTGTTAGGCTGATTCAGGAGGATTGAAAGTTCTAGGCCAGTCTGGGTTACTTAGTGAAACTTTGGAGAGAGAGAGAGAGAGAGAGAGAGAGAGAGAGAGAGAGAGAGAGAGAGAGAAATCAAACATGGTGGCACACACCTATAATCTTAATCTCAGCACTTGAGAAGCTGAGGCAGGCCAGATCAGGGGTTCAAGGCCATTCTTAGACTCAGATACATAAGTAGTTTGAGCTTCTAAGACCCTGTCTTTAAAAAGGAAAGACAGACAGACAGACAGACAGACAGACAGACAGACAGACAGACAAAGTGAGGTAGGAAGGAAGGAAGGAAGGAAGGAAGGAAGGAAGGAAGGAAGGAAGGAAGGAAGGAAGGAAGGAAGGAAGGGAAAGGAAGGAAGACATGCAGAGGCCATGGTTTCCACTAGAGGGCACCCTTGGGCCTCATAATCTGTGGATTTGGACCAACAACGCAGAGCCGGTTTTCACTGCCTTCTCTTTCCATTCTCCTGCCCTTCCAACTCCTGGTTCCCACTGGCCTTTTTATCATCACCACCTCCTACGATCCGCACAGTGCCATACACTCTGTAGTGCCCCCTTCCGTCTGGCTTCCTTCACTCACTCATGGGTTTGTGTCTTTGAATCATTTCTTCCCCTCCCTCCCCTCCTCCCTCTCCTCCCTCTCCTCCCTCCCTAATTCTCTTTCTTTCTGAGACAGGCTGTCCGGAAGTTCAGGCTGGCCTAGGCTCACTATGGAGCTAACACTAGTCCCGAGTTCCTGATCCTTCTGTCTCTACCTCCCAAGTGCTGGGATCACAGCCCTTGTTTTACATAGGGCTTGGGATCAAACTCAGGGCTTCATGCACGGAGGCAAAGAGTCTAGCAAGAGAACTACATCCCCATCCCTCCCTTTTGTTTGGATTGGGGTCAGGGCAATAGGGGTGTGACAGGAATTTTGAGCTCCTTTTGTGGAGTAGTAACGAGGGGGTTGGATGTTCACCTCTTCTGTGCTGACCGTCATGGACTCAGGCTCCCAGTCAAAACTTTCACCAGGTAAAAGTGTTTAAACCAGGCCAGCACGGTAGCGCATGCTCTTTGATCCCAGCTCTAGAGAAAGAGAGGCAGGCAGGTTTTTGTGAGTCCAAGTCCAGCCTGCTCTGCAGAGTGAGTTTCAGACTAGCCGGAGCTACACGATGAGACCCTTCTTTAAAAGGGGGAGGGGGTGACTGTTAAACTAAAGCTCTTCAGGGTGACATGAAGTAGTTTCAGCCAAATACACAGACACTGTCTCGGAGTAGCCTGAGTTGGCAGTGTGGATGTGTGCCCGACATGTACGTAGCCTTGGGTTCCATCCCAGTACCTTATGTGGTGGTGGTGGATGCCTATAATCTGGAGGCAGACGGATCAGAAGGCCAGCCTGGGGTACATGAGGCCTTGCCTCAAAATAAATAAATAAATAAATAAATAAAATAAAATAAAATTTAAAAAAAGTTATCTTATATATCTCACTCATTTGCCTCCTGGCTAATTCCTTGTACAGGCTAAGTCGAGTTAGAGACTGATTTTCTGTCTAAGGGAGTCTTGTCAACCTTGAGGTTTCTGTGGGGTTGGGGTTTGTTTTGTTTGTTTGAGACAGGGTCTCTATAGCCTAAGCTGGCCTCTGGAGTGGTGCTGCGGCACAGGCAGGAGCCCACTCCCACCCCCACTCCCCACTGTCCAGTTTCAACCTTGTAAAATCAATTTCTAAGTGAACGCAGTCACATAGACTGTATTTGGATTTTTTTTTTTTTGAAAAGGAATCTGATAAACACCAACTTGGGGGACCCTCCCCTCCATCCCCTGCTTTCCCCGCCTTTCCCCTCCAGGGACCCTCAGGAGATCAAGCGGACAGCTACACACCTCTCCTGGCACCCTGATGGCAACAGGAAGCTGGCAGTAGCCTATTCCTGCTTGAAGTTCCAGCGCGCACCCATGAGCATGAACTACGACTCCTACATCTGGGACCTGGGTGAGAAACGGGTGGTTCCACCCGCCAGAGAGGACTGAGGGAGGGCCAGGTCAGAGGCTAGCCAAACTTGGGGAGCTGAGTGTAGAAATAAGGGGTCAAAGACACCCTGTGGAGTGGGGCACCAGGGATAAGAGGAAAGCTCTTGTCTCTTCCCCATGTGGGAACAGGCAGGCACACCTCCACAGAGCCGAACCAGATCCAGAAAGTTCCTGTCCACTCTGTGTTTGCCTCCAACACTGGGGATAGACTCCACAGCCTTGTGAGTATGGTCACATCCCACATCCCAGCCCAACTCCAACATCTGAGGCATTGAGAGCAGGATGTTTGGGATCTCAGATCCATGGATCCCCACACTTGGAGGATTCCTACTTGACCATGAGAGGGCCCAAGCAGGGAAGAAACCATCCCACCTTTCCTGACACTTGCCTTGCATTCACGCAGACAGTGACAGGCCATTTTCTACAGGGAGCAATGGTAGGGACACTCGGTGTAGAGACACCACCACTCAGAACTGACAGTCTGCTCCTTTCTACAGCTCATTAAATTCTGACAGGAGGCTACCTTCACCCAGAGTGACTCCAGTTTCAGCCATGGTCCACAGACCTGATACTTCCACCTGGGTAGAAGAAATTGAGAGAGAATTAAAAAAAAAAAGATGATACTGCTTATGAGGAGGGCATGTGTGTTGTGGTGCACGTGTGGAGGTCAGGGGACAACTTTGTGGGGTCATTTCTCTTCTTCCACCTTTATGTGGGCTCTGAGGACTGAACTCAGGGTCACACGGGGCTTGGGCAGCAAGAGCTTTCACCTGTTGGGCCAGCAAGATGGCTCCAAGAACAGACTTTACGTAAAACCTCTGTGGGTCCACAGACTTGGATCTGGTGGAAGCAGGGAAGGAATCAAGAAAAGACAAACACAGTTGCACACCGAAAAGCAGAGGTGGGGCGGTCTGGGTGCTCTGCCGGAGAAATCTCAGTATCCTGGAAGCTCAGCAGGTTGTGTTTGAATTGAACTGGATACAGCTGAGCAAGGACACAGGGTTATCACTAATCTCTGTAGGAGTGATCTCTGCAGGGGAGCGGTCTTCAGACCACAGGTATCTGGTAGGCATTCTCTGCACAGTTAACACTCCCTCTCAGTCCACAGAGGATGGCTTTACCATTTCCCTCTGAGCCTCACCCCAAAATGTCTGCAGGGGATGTGGGGGTGGGGTGAGGCTTTGCCTGTTCCTCTAGGGCTCTGAGAATCTAGGGTCCTTGTCATGGATGCACCTATGTCAACAGCACACAAATACACATCCACTCAGGGCTTCACCACTCCCTCTACACCTTAGGATCAAAATTTCACTTCACACAGAACCTGGGGAATGGTCTAGAGCTGAAATTCAGTATGTGAGTACGTATTCCAATCTCGATCTCCTCCGCCCCCCCAATAAAACCACTAGCCAAGATTCAGGCACAAGAGGCCAGAGGGAGGGGAAGGACCCTCTGCCGTTTCTCTCATTCTTTGCTTAATGAACTGGAACTGACTGACCCTCTTCATTCTAGAAAACCCCAACCGACCTGAGATTGCCCTGAAGCCGTCGTCTCCTCTTGTCACCCTGGAGTACAACCCCAAGGATTCCCACGTGCTCCTAGGGGGCTGCTACAATGGGCAGATAGGTAAGGAGGACCCCACGCCCCCCTACCCCCCGGCAGCAGCTGGGGACACTGCTGACCAGCCCACTCCATCAGGGCTAACTAAGCCTGGACTTAGCAGGCAGATGAACCGTTTAGGAAGCTAATCACTGCAGTCGCCTAGGAGTCAGGATTAATGCTGGTAGTTTGGGCTGGCCTCCAGTCATAATCACTGAGGTAAGTCTAACAACAGGAAACAAGAAAGTTCTAAAAATAACGCAGGCCGGGGGGCCGGTTCGGTGGGTAAGGGTGCCTGTCACCAAGCCTGATGACCTGAGTTGACCTGTGGGACCACCCACATAGTGGGCAGAGAGAACAGTCGTCCTCTGGCCCTCACATGTGTGACACATGCATGCGTGCAGCTACACAAGCACCCATGCATGATAAATAAATAAATGTAGAGTTTTTGTTTTTTGGTTTTTTTCTTTTTTTTTTTGCGATAGTTAGAATAAAGTCGAGCACCAGGGCCCGCGATAGACGAATGGGGGCCCGCTGTGGAGTCCCCGTCTTGGGAGAGGTGTCTGGACAAAGTATACGGGATGATTGTGTGTGTGTGTGTGTGTGTGTGTGTGTGTGTGTGTGTGTGATGGGTACTGGTGTGTGACCATGAATACCTGAATCAGAGGAATTGATTGTGGGTGATGCTGGGTTTGCACACAACGCAGTTGGGAAGTGTCGCCTCTTGTGTGCCCATTGCTGTGCCATGCACATGCAATGTCTGAGAGGAGGGACTTCAGGGAGCACTCCATCACGGTGGGGAAAGCACGGCAGCTGGAGGGAGTTGGTCCCTGGTGGGGGAAAGAGCTTCTCAAGCCAGGCGCGCCAGGAAGCAGAGGGTTCAGGCAGAAAGTAAGGCTGCCCCCCCCCCCCAGCAGCATACTCAGGAGAGGGTCTCCTGGCTCTCCCTTTGTCTATGAGAGTACACAGTCAACAGGTCCAGCTGGAATAATCCTTTTGTAAGGGGGCACATCTTAATTCCCCACGATGGCTAAGAGGATGCAATGGGCTGGGTTACACACAACGGGCAGGATGTGTGTGTGTGTGTGTGTATGTGTGTGTGTATATGTGTGTGTATGTGTGTGTTGTGTATGTATGTGTGTATGTGTGTGTGTGCATGTGTGTGTATGTGTGTGTACATATATGTGTGTGTATATGTGTGTGCATGTGTGTGTATGTGTGTGTGTATGTGTGTGTGCATGTGTGCGTGTGTGTGTGTGTATGTGTGTGTGTAGCCCAGACTGCTGCTGCTTCTGCTGCTTCTGCCTCTCATATGCTGGGCTTGCTTTCCACATCCAGCTTTTATTTTTGTTTGAGACAGGGTCTCACTCTGCAGCTCTTGCTGACCTGGAACTTGCTATATAAACCAGGCTGAGATCTCACTGCTTCTGCCTCCTGAGTGCTGAGATTAAAAGCATGTGCCACCCCATTCCTACCTCTTTTTTTTTTTTAAAGTTATTTGTATTTTTATTTTAGCATTTTATTTTGTGATGTAGGGTCTCCATACAGGACTTGAACACACGGTGTAGCCTAGGCTGATCTCAAACTTGCATTAATCCTCCTGTCTCAGCTTCCGAGCTCTGGGATTATAAGTCTGAGCCACTGTGCTCAGCTTTGCTTTGGGTTTAATTACTCTAGTTTTTCTGATTTACTTTTGTCTTAGCTTTTGTTACTTGATTATGTGTAAGTGTGGGTATGTGTACCTGGTGTGGGTATGTGTAACGGCCAGAATCAGACAGTTTGTGAGCCTCCCAATCAACTTACATGCTGGGAAAACCAACTCAGGTCAGTGTACACTAATAACCACTAGGCCACCTCTCCAGCCTTCTAATATGTATGTATGTATGTATGTATGTATGTATGTATGTATGTATGTATTAGGACATCAGATCTCATTACAGATGGTTGTGAGCCATCATGCGGTTGCTGGGATTTGAACTCAGGACCTTTGGAAGAACAGTCGGTGCTCTTAACCGCTGAGCCATCTCACCAGCCCTATATTTTTGTCTTAAAGACTGGGTCTTACTTTACAGCCCAGGCTGTCCTTAAACTCTCGATTCCCTGAGGAAAAGGCCTTCTCTCTCTCTCTCTCTCTCTCTCTCTCTCTCTCTCTCTCTCTCTCTCTCTTAGACTTAACACCTCCCCGGGGAGCAGCCGGGCTATGTCACAACTGGGGGCCCCATAAATTTCCCTGCCATATTATTCATTGTCTGAGCCATAAAGACTGCAGCGAAGCTAATGCCATGACTTATTCAGTAGCCCTCCTCACTCATTATTCATGAGCCCTGTCAGTGGCTTTTCAAACTGGCTCAGAACAGCTCAGCTCAGGGACCCTGTGACCATAGGACATCTGTGATCACAGGAACCACCTGGAGTGCTGCTTTGCAGAGAAATGACTCAGATAAACACATCTGTGGACCCGGCCTGGCCAGGAGTAAAGGTCCCCTGCTTAGGGACTACTAGGTCAAAACTTAGGAGCAAGTAAGTACGTTGGGTGGTTTATAAAGCCGTCTTTCCTGGAAATGGCTCTGTGGCCCTCCGGATGATGTGAAAGCCAGATACCTCGGGACAGGAAACAGGCAGGCTTTACCCCTCTGTTGGCAAAGCACAAAGACGGGTCACAGTAGAGACTTAAATGTGCCCGTGAGTTTTTCTTTTTAAAATTTTCTTTTAGTTACATGTGTGTGTGTGTGTGTGTGTGTGTGTGTGTGTGTGTAGGGATATGCGTGAGGAAGCTAGAAAATGCCAACAGATCCCTTGTAGCTGGATAGATGTAGGCATTGCGAGCTGTCCACTCTGGAGGCTGAGAACCAAACTCCGACACTCTGCTAGAGTGGCAAGCGCTCTTAACCACGGGGCCACCTTCCAGCCCCCCTCTTTACTCTATCATTTAAAATGTCATACAGGTGGTTTGTCTGTGTGTGGGTATCTTTAGCAGCTGGAGTTACAGGGAGCTCCGAGCCACCCAGGGTGGGTGCTGGGAACAGAACTCTAGCCCTCTGAAGGGTAGCGAGGGTTCTGAACCGATACGCCATCTCTCCCACCCTCTTTTTTATTTTTAATTCACATTTTTAAAATGTATTGTATGGGAGGGGATACACACACACACACACACACACATACACATAGCACAGCGAGCACATAGAGGTCAGAGGACAACTTGAAGGAGGAGTTGGTTCTTTATTACCAAGTGGATCTCAGGGGTTAAACTCAGGTTGTCAGGCTGTGAGAGGCACCCTTACCTGATGAGCCGTCTCACTGGCTCTCTTTTTATTAGCATTGCTATTCTAATTGTAGACGTATTTATCTTATTCTGTGCATGAGCATACCCGCGTGTATGTGTGCACCACATTATGTGTGTCTAGTTAAAGGTACGGGGTCCGTGGGAAGTGGACTGACAGATGGTTGGGAGCTACTAGGTAGGTTTCAGGAATCAAACCCAGGTCGTCTGGCTAGATGACACGAAGCGTAACCCACTGAGTTACCTTTCCAGCTGCCCCACCGGGAGTTGCTTACAGCAGCATGCTCATACAGCAGGGAGAGCTGCCCGTGCGTGCGTGACCTTACCTTGGAGGACCTGGGCCTGTGATTCCCCTGCCTTGGATCCTGGCCTCACCCCTTTTGCTTGGCTAGCTCTGCCTTCAACCTTAGTTCCCAGCCACTTTCCCTTCAGACCTTCCCCGACCAGAGCAGCCTCTCCACCTCCTGCCCTCACTCCTGCCTCTCCCGGTACTGAGCCTGGGCCCACGCGCTTCACCAGGGGGTGGGGTGTTGCTGGGCATGGTGGAGCACGTGGAGCCTGCAGCCCAGGAGTCTTTGCAGTAGATTGTATGGTAGAAAATATAGGGTGGTTTGAACGTAGCCCTGATTCTAAAAATCCGGATGATTTCCTAACTTGGAAGCGTTGTCCCCTCCAACTCGACTCCTTTTCCAGACAACAAACAGTGCCTCCTTCATAGACACATGAGCAACGACCCCCAAACACAGCTCTCATCTCAAAGGGAAATGAGAGACAGCTGATTCTAGAGTCAAATATGGATGTCCAGGATCCAGAAGCACGGACAGTTTACCCCAGACACTAAGTTCCAACCTGAAAACAGTTTCACAAAGTTCTTAGAGTAGCACAAGAGAAAAACCACTCACCAAGGGCCTTTCAGGTAGCAAGGTGGAGCCATAAATGTAGCACAAGTCTTTAAACCCAGCACCTTGGAGGTGGAGGCCGGAGAGTTAGTAGTTCAAGGCCATCCTTTGCTATAAAGCAAGTTGGAGGCTAGCCTGGGCTACATGAGACCCTGTCTCAAGAATCCAAAACAAATCAAATGAATGCCCACCCACCTCCCATGGCCAAATATTGGTGGTAAGAATAACAGGCAGGTAGGTTAGAACATTTGAGAACTAGTCTCAGGTCTCACACGTGTTATCTGATGACTCTCTTCTTGTTTCCTATTTTTGTGTATTTTGAGACAGGGTCTCACTATGTAGCCCTGGCTGGCCTGGAACTCACTATGTAGACCAGGCTAGCCTCCAACTCAGGGTGTCAACTCTCCCCAGTCACAAACCTTTAATACAGGTTTGATCGGTTTGCGTTTCTGGGACCTTGAGTTCACAGCCTCGTTTTCTCCCATCAGCCTGCTGGGATACCCGGAAGGGCAGCCTGGTGGCAGAGCTGTCCACCATCGAGTTCAGCCACCGAGACCCAGTGTATGGCACCATCTGGCTGCAGTCAAAGACAGGCACCGAGTGCTTCTCAGCGTCCACGGATGGGCAGGTACCATCCGGCAGACCCTGGAAAGGAGGGGAGGGGAGGGGAGGGGAGGGGAGGGGAGGGGAGGGGAGGGGAGGGGAGGGGAGGGGAGGGGAGGGGAGGGGAGGGGAGGGGAGGGGAGGGGAGGGGAGGGGAGGGGAGGGGAGGGGAGGGGAGGGGAGGGGAGGGGAGGGGAGGAGAGAGCCCGTCCAGAGACCAGTGCCTTATGCTCTGCCTTCCAGTACTTACTGTATTGTATTGTGCAGTGCTGGAGCTGGAACCCAGGGCTTCATGCATGGGGGGCAAGGGTTCTACCACTGAGCTATACCTCCAGCCCCCTCTTTCTTGTTTTTTTGTTTTTGTTTTTGTTTTTGTTTTTGTTTTTGTTTTTGAGACAAGGTTTCTCTGTGTAGTCCTGGCTGTCCTGGAACTCACTGTGTAGACCAGGCTGGCCTGGAACTCAGAAATCTGCTTGCCTCTGCCTCTCAAGTGCTGGGATTAAAGGCGTTTGCCACCATCTCCTGGTGGCCCCCTCTTTCTTAAACAACAACAAAAAAAAAAAGGAAGGAAGAAAAGAAAGAAAGAAAGAAAGAAAGAAAGAAAAGAAAAGAAAAGAAAAGAAAAGAAAAGAAAAGAAAAGAAAAGAAAAGAAAAGAAAGAAAGAAAGAAAGAAAGAAAGAAAGAAAGAAAGAAAGAAAGTCAGGGTATTCACAGTCTCAATCGCCCTTCCCTGCCAGGTCATGTGGTGGGACATCCGCAAGATCAGCGAGCCCACCGAAGTTGTCATTATGGACATTTCCAGAAAGGAGCAGCTGGAGAACGCCCTGGGCGCCATCTCCTTGGAGTTCGAGTCTACCTTGGTGGGTGTTTTTTGTTCTCCCTTCCTCAACCTCGCTTGAGGACAGCAGGCATGGGACCGCGTCGGGCAACCTTACTCCTTGTGAAGGCTTTACCGCGATCTTCCAGCAGGGGTCAGCAGAGCACCTCCAGGAAGGCTGCCGTTGACACCAGTTTGAGGCCCGCCTTTCTGAGCAGAGGGGAGCTTTAAAACCAGAGAAGCCCAGTTTTAGGAGAAGATCCTGTCCAGAACCAAAGTCCTCACTGCTTTGGCTTCATTTGGGGCCCTAGGCTGGTCACTTCTCTTCCTCGGGGTGTGTGTGTGTGTGTGTGTGTGTGTGTGTGTGTGTGTGTGTGAATAAATGGGAATTGAGGAAGGAATGAAGAACAGAGGAGCCAGGTGGAAAAGCGGAGCACAGACCCCATTAGAACCAAGTCTCAACAGACAGGGAATGATAAAGAAACTCCCAAAGCCAGGAATGCAGATGCAGGCCTGTAATCCCAGCACATCTGAGCTGGAGGCAGGAAGATCAGGAGTTCAAAGTCATATGTAACAAGTTTGAGGTCCTGTTTTGTTTGTTTGTTTTTTTTTAAAGTCAAAACAAACAACAAAACAGAAAACAAAAAGCCAGAGAGAGCCTTTGCATTTGTACACAAATTTGACCTGAGTTTAATTCCTGGATCGGGCTATGGAAGGAAACTGACTTCGGGAAATTGTCCTCTGACCTCTACTTATATATAGTGTGTCATAGTATTCATGGACACACACACACACACACACACACACACACACACACACACACACACACACACACAGAGGGGGGATTATGATGATCGTGATGATGTTGATAATAAATAAAAATTTAATAACTCAAAATTGAAGCCAGAAGCAGAAAAATCACTGAAAATTCAAAACCGGCTGAGATCACAGAGAATTCCAGGCCAGCCAGCAGTACATAGCAAGACCATGTCTCAAACATAAAAAACCAAAGACCTATAAAAATAAAATAAGCTTAGAGTTTATCAGAGCAGTCTCAAGAGTGCATCAGAAGCAGAAAACGGACACTCTCCCCAAATCATGGCAAGAAAATCTCTTTGCAGATGGGTGGTGGCTTAGGCTGGTTCCTCCTCTAAATAACTGAGGCTCAAGCTTGGTGGCCCCACTCCTATGTCCTTGGCGGTGTCACTTATTTGGCTCACGGTCACATCATTCGTAGGACCTGGGGAGGCTTTGCCCTCACACCTGCCCCCAGCTTCCCCAGCCACAGGCCAGAGTTCACATGCAGGAATGATGAGTGGGAAGGGAGCCACTCACCCTGAACTCGGCCTATCTGGGGGCGTTCAAGAAGACATTGTGCCCTGATGCTGTGATTTCTAGGCCACGTGCTAAATGTAATGTCTCCTTTTCTCCACAACGGTCTGTGAGTACACAACAGTCCGTGAGTACACAACGGTCCCTGAGTACACAGCCTTTGCCAGATGTCGGCAGCTGCCATGCTCCTGTTAGGCTGGGGTTTTGTCCCCACCTCCCCACAAACAAGAAGAGTCTTGGTGACAGTAAGCCAAGGGCCCTGGCACGTGGCAAAGCTGGGACTTGAGCCCCAA
Organism: Mus caroli; assembly: GCF_978045245.1. Classification (NCBI taxonomy): domain Eukaryota; kingdom Metazoa; phylum Chordata; class Mammalia; order Rodentia; family Muridae; genus Mus; species Mus caroli. Next base: position 7,397,484 of record NW_028227268.1, on the reverse strand, counting down.
GCTCTGATTCTGTGTCTACCCCATATGTCTGAGGCAAGCAGGCAGGGGGCTCTTCCCGGACCATTTATAGGTACACCGTGGCTGGCCTAATGGCTTGCTTCTCAGGTCCCCCCAAATTTGGTCTTTTTACTTCATACCCAACCTTAGTAGCTCAGTTTGTATTCTCTCTCTCTCTCTCTCTCTCTCTCTCTCTCTCTCTCTCTCTCCTCTTTCCTCTGTCTCTGTCTCTGTCTCTGTCTCTGTCTTTCTCTGTCTCTGTGTGATTCTCTCTTGTTACTGAATGCTGAACCTGGGGTCAACCTTTCAACACTAAGACACATCTCTAGGCTATAAATGTTTGAAAGCTCATAAAATTATCACCTACTCCCTTAACCATCATTATTCATTGATTTTAAAGATCTCTCTCTCTCTCTCTCTCTCGTGTGTGTGTGTGTGTGTGTGTGTGTGTGTGTGTGTGTATTCTGCCTGCATTTGTGTGTGCCACATGGCAATCCTGGTACCTGGAGAGATCAGAAGAGAGCACCCAGGAACTAGAGTTACAGATGTTTGTGAGTCACCATGTAGATATCACGAGTCAAACCTGGCTCCTTGGCCAGAGCAACAAGTGCCATCTCTATAGGCCTGCCAAACTGTTTGTTTGTTTGTTTGCTTGTTTAAGACAGGGTTTCTCTGTGTAGCCCTGGATATCCTGGAGCTTGCTCTGTAGACCAGGCTGGCCTCAAACTCAGAGATCCAACTTGCTTCTGTCTCCCAAGTGCTGGGACTAAAGGTGTGCGCCGCCACCACCCAGCTTCCCTCTTAACTTTTTATTCTGGACAAGTCCTTTGTATCCCAGGCTGGCCTTGAATTTACTATTTTACCCAAAACAACCTCGATTTTTTAAAAATTACATTTTACATATTTATTTTTGATGTGTGTGGTTGGAGACATGCTTGTCAAAGGACAACTTGTCAGTTCTCTCCTTCCTCTGTGGGAGTCTTCGGGATTGATCTCAGGCTGTCAAGCTTGACAGTTAGGGCCTTTACCCACTGAGCCACCTCCTAGACCCATGACCTTGAACTTCTGATCCCCCTGCCCCCACCATTTTTTGCGTGCCAGGTCACAGGTGTGCGCCACCGAGTCTGGGCTAACCACTTTGAAGGGCCAGTTCCACAGTGCCCTGCCCACTCGTAGCATTCTGTAGCTATCCCCACCACCTGGCTCTGGAATTTCCCCATCTTTCAAAGCTCTTTATTAAGACATGACATTTTATTTACCTTCTGGACAGAATAGAAAGAGCCTGGGAGGGAAGGAGCCCTGCCTCCCGTGTTACTGGCGAATATAATTTTACTTCCTCATAGCTGTGTGGGTTCTGCTGACTCGTGCTTTGACACGGTTCTTCCTCAAAGGATTCTGGTCATTCTTATGATTTCCAGAAAAGCTGGGCTTGGTGGTTTATGCCTTAATCCCAGCACTTCAGGCAGAGGCAAGCCTGTGAGTTGAAGGCTAGCCTGGTCTACAGAGCAAGTCTACAGGGCAGCCAAGGCTACATAGTGAGACCCTGTATCAAAAAGTAACCAAACCAAACCAAACCAACCAGCCAACCAACCAACCAACCAAACAAACAAAACCCCATCAAACCCCTTTGTCTAGCCCTCATTGTAACTGATTTTTCAAATGTTCAAAATGAACCTTAGGATCTCCTCCTCAAAAACTAGTTCTCTTGCCAAAACAAATATTATTCAAATTGAAACACTGTACCTATGAGAAAAACAGGTCGGTGTCTTTCTCCCTGAGATCTTAGCAATTCTCATCATTCTCTCTAACTCTATGACCTTGCCTCCTCCAGGGACCTGTAAGGAGAAGGGTCATAGAGCAATCGTCTTCCTTCCTTCCTTCCTTCCTTCCTTCCTTCCTTCCTTCCTTCCTTCCTTCCTTCCTTCCTTCCTTCCTTCCTTCCCTCCCTCCCTCCCTCCCTCCCTCCCTCCCTTCCTCCCTGTTTCCCTTCTCTCTCTCTCCCTCTCCCTCTTCCCCCCTTCTCTCTCTTCCTTTTTGAAACAGGTCTCAGATAGCCTGGGGTGTCCTCAAACTCGCTAAGTATTCAAGGGTAACCTTGAACTTCTAATCCTGCCTCCCCTTCCCCTCCTGACAACAGAATTTCAGCAATGCACGGCCATGCCTGTTTGTGTAGGGTTTGAACCCCAGTTTCCATGTCTACTAGACAAGCACCCTACCAACTGAGCTGAGGTCCTGCCCCTTCCTTTATTTTGTTTTCACACTCTTATTTCTTTTTATAATTTATCTTTGTGTGTGCATATGTGTGTGTGCATATGTACATGTGCATGAGCATGCATGTGTAGTGTACATGTGTATGTGTGTGCATGCACACAAGCATGCATGAGTGTGTGCTGTACTCTATGTATGTGTGCATGTGTGTATATGTGTGTGCCTGCAGGTGCAAGCATGCATGTGGTGTGTGTGTGTGTGTGTGTGTGTGTGTGATGAACCTGTGGAAGGCTCAGAGAGAACCTAGCGTACAGAAGCTGGCTCTCTCCTTCCTCCTGGGTTCTGGGTACCAAGCTTAGGTTGTCAGTTTTGGTAGCAAGTGCTGTTGAGTCAGGTCTCCGGCCTTGCCACAGATGCTCACAGGAAGGTTTCCAAGCTAGGCGGCAGGAGGAAGCACAACTGTAGTTCCCAGACCTGGAGGAGACAACTTGTGTCACTGGCCACCAGGTGGCTTCCTGAGTTCTGGCTGACCACCTGTTCTAAATTCACAGTGACAGCTTGAGTCAATTTCATTCTCCTGCCGGATATAGTTTCTGCACACTCAGGGAAACACTGTGTCCACTCTGGGCCTTGTTTATTCAATGTATAAACAAATATTTAAAATCCTTATGACAGCATTACCGGGGCTAGAGTGGTGGCTCAGTGTTTAAAGCACTTGCTATCCTTTAACTCCGGTGCTGTGGGAGAATGGAGACAAGAGGAGGATTGGGGCTTGCTGGCCGCCAGCCTATCAGAAAAGCAAGAATCCAAGTTCAGTGAGAGACCCCGTTTCAAAGGATAGCGGGAGACACCCAGTTTCTTCTAACTTCTGCGCACAAATGCACGCACACACGCACACACACAAACACACACCGCATACACACACATGAACACACACAAATTACATATACACACTGCCTACACACACTATACATACACCGCATGCACACATATGGACACACACACAAACAAACACTGTACATATAAACTGTATACACACACATGGACACACCAAACACATACATACACATACACATGGACACACACACACACACTGCACACACACATGGGCATACGCCCAAACACACACTGTTCACACAAACTGTGTACACACACTGCACACACACATACTACACATACACACACACACACACACACACACACACACACTGTACATATAAACTGCACACACACACATGGACACACCAAACACACACACATAGACACAGACACTGCATAGTATATATAGTAACACCTGTAGTAGGGTCCCCTGATGATCCTCTAGGGACCAGGAAAGCCAAGGATACCTTTATAAAGTGTGCCGGCCTCAAGAAAATTCCCAATGAGGCTGTGGAGTGGGATAGGACTCAGCCTGGACACAGCTGAAACAGAGGTTCCCAGGCAGCCTGCTGGTCACGTGGGTCCAGCCTAGAGATGATAGCCCATGGACCTTCTTCTTCTTCCTCTCCACAGCCAACCAAGTTCATGGTGGGCACCGAACAGGGCATCGTCATCTCCTGCAACCGCAAGGCCAAGACGCAAGCAGAGAAGATTGTTTGCACCTTTTATGGCCACCACGGCCCCATCTATGCCCTCCAGAGAAACCCCTTCTACCCAAAGAACTTTCTGACTGTTGGCGACTGGACAGCCCGCATCTGGTCTGAGGACAGTCGGGAGTCATCGATCATGTGGACCAAGTAAGGGGAGGGTTGCAGAGGAGCAGAATGTATGCAGGGGCCCACATCAGAGGTGGACGTGGTGGGGGCTGCCAGATGCTTTCCACTCAGCCCCAGGTGGGCATCTGGCTGTGTGAAACCACTGACCCCACACAGCAGGGGGTGGACAAGGGGCAGCCCCGATACCAGGTTCTCAGTCTCCAGCGTCCCATGCTGGATACGGCAGAGGAGCATATATTCCAGGGGGCATAATATTTCACCTACTTTTGACCAACCTTGAGAGATAAATCTACCTCTCTCTCAGACAGGGTTTCTCTTTGTAGCCCTGGCTAGGCTCGAACTCAATCTATAGACTAGGCTGGCCTCGAACTCTCAGCAATCCGCTTGCCTCTGCCTTCCAAGTGCTGGGATTAGAGGCAGGCATCACCCTACCAAATAATTATTTATTATTTTATATAAGTACACTGTATCTGCCTTCAGACACACCAGAAGAAGGCATCAGATCTCATTATGGATGGTTGTGAACCACCATGTGGGTGCTGGGATTTGATCTCAGGACCCCTGGAAGAACAGTCAGTGCTCTTAACCACTGAGCCATCTCTCCAGCCCCAAGGGATGACTTTTTGTTTGGGCTGGTAAGATGCCTCACTGGGAGAAGGCACTTGCTGCCTGGTGAGACAATCTGTGTTTGATCCCCAGAACTCTCTTGGGAGAAGGAGAGGACTGACACCTCCAAGTTAGCCTCTGACCTGGTCCACATGTGTGCTGTGGCATGCACGCACCCCCCCCCCCACAACACACACACACAAAAATGCATTTTAAAAATTATTAAACCAAGTTGTCCACCAAACCAATCTTTGGAAATCCAAATGAAGGCCAGGAGGAATTATAGCAAACGTCCATCTCAGAAAAAAAAGAAAGAAAGAAAGAAAGAAAGAAAGAAAGAAAGAAAGAAAGAAAGAAAGAAAGAAAGAAAAGAAAGAAAGAGGGAGAGAGAGAGAGAGAGAGAAAGAAAGAAAGAAAGAAAGAAAGAAAGAAAGAAAGAAAGAAAGAAAGAAAGAAAGAAAGAAAGAAAAGAAAGAATCTCTGGGCACATCCTTCCTGGGACCCCACAGTGGATCCCAGTTCCATCAGGTCTGACACTTCGAGAAATACCAATGCCCAGCCCATGGGGAGAGCCACACCCTCAGATCCCTGTTAAGCTCAGCCTGGAAACCATCAGTGAGTGAGGCTAACTAGCAGACTAGCAGTCAGACCCAAGAAAGCTTCCTGTCCTGAAAGATTCAGAGACCTTGCCCCCTAGGAGAGCCTCGGTGAGAAGAGCCGTGGTGGGCCCCCAAGCCTTCTCCCTCCACCCCAGGATCCCTGATTCACCACCCTGGCTCCTACAGGTACCACATGGCTTACCTCTCCGATGGAGCCTGGAGTCCTGTGAGACCAGCCGTTTTCTTCACCACCAAGATGGATGGGACCCTGGACATCTGGGACTTGGTGTTCAAGCAGTGTGACCCTGCCCTCAGCCTAAAGGTCATATGTGTGGTCCCCCCACCCCACCCATACACCCTGGCCCTTGTGATCTGGGGTCCTTCCTGGATGGGCCCAGGTGTGTGTGTGTGTGTGTGTGTGTGTGTGTGTGTGTGTGACTGCTGCTCTTGGCTCTTAATATATGCACCTGAATGGGGCCTCTCTGAATAGGCCTCTCTGCGTTTCTAGCAAGCTGTGCTCTGGCCTCGGGAACATGGGTTTCTGTAGGAGCGAGGGACCTGGGGACCTGCAGCTGTGATGACTATAAGAATCACTTTAGGGAGTGTAAACAGAAGGGAAGGTCTGGGGGTTCCAGGCAGTGGTAGAGTTCTGGCTTAGCTTTCAAGTCTGAGCTCCACACCCAGCACCACGAGAAACAAGTTTTATCAGCTGGTAGGACACTTGCCTAGCATGCACAAGGCCCTGGGTCCTATCACCACAACTGTATATACCAGTGGTGGTGCTGCAGCAGCAGGATCAGAAGTTCAAGGTCACCCGTGTCTAGGTAGTAAGTTCAAGACCAACCTGGGCTACATGAGACCCAGACCCAAACAACAACAAAACAGGAGGGAATTTAAAAGAAGTAAACATTCTCTCCCCTCTCCAACTGTATATTTCTCAGATCCCTATATTCAGGTTCTCTGTGGCTACCCCATCAGCCGATATTAGCAACTTGTAGCTGAGAAACGCTGGCTGGGGACATGGGAGACCAGGGAGTCAGAGATCCGTAAGATGATGCAGCTAGGTCAACATTAGGGCTAGGGACCAAGGGTGACCTTCATCCACTGTGGAAGGGTGTGTCACTGGGGGATGGGGTGGGGTGTTCCAATAGGGCCAGATAATAGGATATGTGTGACTCCGGTTTTTATCCCCACTCTACCTGGTTCTGCTGGCTCCTTCAACAGGTGTGTGATGACCCACTCTTCTGCCTCCGGGTTCAGGACAATGGGTGTCTCATCGCCTGTGGCTCCGAGCTCGGGACGACCACTCTGCTGGAGGTCTCCAGCAGTCTCTCCACTCTGCAGAGGAATGAGAAGAACATAGCTTCTTCCGTGAGTGCCAGGGAGAGGCCTACTATGTACACGACCTGACCCGCGCCAGCTGGTCATATAGAGACCGAGTTAGGGAAAATGGGTTGCCATTACAGGGGAGGGCAGTGTGGGGTCCCTAAGCTGTCAGATCTGCCCTTGCTCACTTGCTTACATCCAGTAGCGCTGGCAGGGTCGGCTCAGCACGCCCAGGCTGTAAATCAGTTTGATGGAGTAAAAAAGTAAGACTTTTTGGCAGCAGAGCCTCTCAGTTGAAAGCTTAGCAGTCGCCCATAGAGAAGTCACATGGAAGTGATAAGAGGGGCACTGAGAGCCACCACTACCCCTCTCCTCACCCTGGAACACAGTCCCCAGCAGCACAGAGGCTGGGGGGTGGGGGGAACACACTGGCACTGAAGTTCCTAGTACTGAGGGTGGGATAGCATCCTGGCTGTTCCTGAGGCTGGGGTCTCACAACCAAGCTGGGGTCCAGGATCACCACATTGTCTTAGCCCCAGAGGGCATTGTCCACTGTAGCCTGTGTCCAGGGCTCTTTGGAATGGAGTAACTCAGTGGCCCTGCTCTGGGTTGGCCTTGATTAATGCACGGTCAGTGAGCACCTTGGATTTCAGATTCCCAGTCTTTGCCTGGGGCGCGCTGGGTTGTTGGCTTGTGCTACCATGCCCGATTTACATTTGGGGATCTCTGCTAGGCAGGCACTCCAATAGCTGTCCTGGATCTCTAGCCCTGTGTGCAGTGTGTATCTGTTTGTTTTGAGGCAGGATCTTACTTTGCAGTCTTGGTCTGTCCTATGTGGAACAGATTGGCCTTGAAATCACAAGAGCTCCACCCATCTCTGCCTCCTGAGTACTGGACTTAAAGGCCTAATGCCACCATATCTGGCTTAGATGTCTCCCCCCCCCCCCCCATGCATGACAATTTATTTCAGTTAGGTTCATTTGCATACAAATACCTGAAGGCAAATGTTAAAAGTTTACATCATTGGAGATGTACTTTCAGAGATAAATTTACTTTGGATGTACAAGTATGTGCTGACTTACTTTTAATTTCATAGAAAATTGTTTAATACACAATGAATCTCTCATCTCTGGCATAGATTCTCCTAGACAGGTATTGCTAAGTAGTCCAGGCTGGCCTCAAACTTGCAACAGTCCTTCCTGCCTCAGTCTCCTGAGCACTGGGATCATAAGTATGCACCCGCCCACACTCCTGGTGTAGCCTTCCTCTCTTGATACAATCCCCAACAGACCTACCAGGGACCCGTGTCCATAGAAGCCCAGACCATGCTGGGGTTTCTAGCTATGCCCCACTTCCCCTGCCACCAGCTTGTCCCTGTCTGCTCCAGATATTTGAACGTGAGACCCGGCGGGAAAAGATCCTGGAGGCCAGGCACCGTGAGATGCGACTGAAGGAGAAAGGCAAGGCAGAGGGCAAAGAGGATGACCAGAAGGAGGAGGAGGCAGTCCTGGACCTTGACGAGCTAGTTGGCAAAGCAGAGGAGGAGTTCTTTGAAGTCATCTTCTCAGAGCTGAAGAGGAAGGAGGCAGAGGCCTTGAAGAAGAAACCAAAACCTGTAAGCACCTCGGCAGGGGCATGGGGACTGGGGTCTGGGAAGCAGCCACGAGGCCTGAGTTCTGCCCAACATCTGACCTCCTGGGTAACCTTGAGCCAATAGTTTTCTGGGATGGATCTTGACTGTCCACTGATAAGAGGAAAGACTCACTGCTGTCTCCTGAAGAAATGTGTCTCCCATGAGGCATCAGGTTCCTTGAGGGCCTATGCTCCATGCCTTGTGGTATGTTCCTCCCCACCATGGTAGGCTCATCTTCAACATGTATGGAGCCCTGCCCTCCCCACCCCCACCCCCATCCCCCCGCCACTGCCGACATTAGGAATGTGGCCTTTGACTGCTCCTCTGCCCCTGGCCTCTGTTCACAAGCATGTTCTACCTGGGACAAGCATTTTCTGCCTGTGCCACCCTGCCTCTCGCTCTTCTCAGCTCCTCAGCTGCCACCTGGAAAGTAAAGCACAGGCTGTAAAGATGGTGCCTGGTTCCCTTCTGGGGAGAAAAAGTATCTTCCCCATCATTTGCAACATTGTCCTTAGGGGTCCATCTGCAACATTGTCCTTAGGGGTCCATCTGCAACATTGTCCTTAGGGGTCCATCTGCAACATTGTCCTTAGGGGTCCATCTGCAACATTGTCCTTAGGGCTCCATCTGCAACATTGTCCTTAGGGCTCCATCTGCAACATTGTCCTTAGGGCTCCATCTGCAACATTGTCCTTAGGGCTCCATCTGCAACATTGTCCTTAGGGGTCCATCTGCAGCATTGTCCTTAGGGGTCCATCTGCAGCATTGTCCTTAGGGGTCAGGTCAGACGAACCATGAAGCCAGGCTATGTTCTGCTGAGCAAGACTGGTTGTGTCATGGGGTCCAAGGCCAGAATGAAAGTGTGGGACCCTTGCTTAAAAAGCATTTGGAGGAGGGGGTGGAGAGATAGCTTGGAGGTTAAAGCACTGGCTGCTCTTCTAAAGGACCCCAGACAATTTTGATAACTCCACTCAAGTTCCAGGGGATCGAATGCTTTCTTCAGGCCTCTGTGAGTACCAGGCATGCATATGGTATTCTGACATACCTGCAAGCAAAATACACATACATATTTTAAAACAAACAAACAAACAAATAGAAAGGTTTTAATGGAGACAACAAGACAGCTTACTGCGTAAAGGCACTTAATACCAAACCTGATAGGCTTTTAATTGCTGGGGACCCATGTGGTGGAGGAAGGAGAGAACCAACTCTCGCAAGTTGTCTTCTGACCACCACTCTCAGGTCCTGTGCCTTGATCACATATGTGCACACACACACACACACACACACACACACACACACACACACACACACACACACACAACTATTTAGAGGGGCTTGGGATATAGTTCAGTTGATAGACTGCTTGCTGCTTGCCTTGCGTTCATAAAACCTAGGTTTCATTTTCAACATCAAACCATGAACCAGGTGGGCTCATGCACACCTGTCATAGATCCAGGCAGAAGGGGTGATGTATACACGAGGAAGTGTCAGATCCCCTCTGGAGGATGGAGTTAGAGGTGTTTATGAGCCATCTAACATGGGTGCTAGGAACGGAATACAGACTCTACAAAAGGACAGTGAGTGATTTAACCACCAGCTCTCCGGGCCTTCCCCGCCCCCTTCTGCCTAGTGATACTTTGTTTCCCTTCTGTTGCTTGCGGACAGGGAGTGATTTTGTGATATAGTTTGTATTTGGGGAGCACTTGACCGAGACCCACTTTTGTGAGGGGGAAGGGTAGCCCCTATTCATAGCACAGGCTGGACTAGAGTTCTGCTGTCTGGCCTGAATCCCCAGGCTTTTTCCATCTGTCACTCCCAACCCAGCAGTCCTGCAGAAGGCAAAGATTAAAGTACCATGTGGCCGACAGGCATGCGCTTGGCAGTGTCCTAAACCCTGAAGTCCTCCCCTTGCAAAATATAAATGTCCTAGAAGAAGCTGAGCTGCAGAGACTATTCAAGTTCACGATCCTCTCAGTCCCCTCGCCTGCCTACCCCATACCTTCTCTTCTCTTATTCCTTGTAGTTAGCCTGAAATTTGGGGGTAGGGAGTGGGGGTGGGGGAGGATCATAGAACATCACTCCAAAGCCAGAAAGAGTAATCCATGCTATAAGAACCTAAGCACTGTGTAGCATCCAGGCAGAAAAGTCTAGAATTTGAGGCCAGCCTCTGTTATATTGCAAGAGTCAGTCTCATAAGAAGGAAAGAAATGGAAAGATGAGGAGAAAGGGAGGGAAGGAGGGAGGAAGGATGACAGGCCACTCCTCAGGATGAAGGTTGTCCTCTACACACTATCTCCCTTCACCCTTCTCTCTGAGCCCCACCCCTCAAGCTGTCATGCAAGGTGCCCCAGATGAAGCAGGCTCAAGGTCACCCACTCCAACAATGGCAGAAACCTGGCTATTAGATCCCCAACATCTTGTTGCTTTCCCCATCCCGTGACTCTGAAAACATGCCGGGCCAGCTTAGAATGGACACTCTAGGCTCCCAGCAGCTCCCTGCCGTTCGTTGGCCTTGGTTGGGGGTGGGGGACAGGTTGGGGGGGGGAGATGGTACCTCTGGGAAATAGGGAGGGCCTCCCCTCACCAGCATTTCTGTTTTTGCTCCAGAGGAAAAAATCAAGTATCAAGGTGGAAGCCGAAGAGGAGGTAGAAGAAAATGTTGGAGAGGAGGAAGAAGCGGGTGGCATTATAGGTGTAGATGCAGTTGAAGACATGAGTGAAGAAGCGGGTGAAGAGCAAGAGGCCGTGCCCACCTAGGGCAGCCTCTGCCCACGGCACTGTCCCTTCGTGCTCACGGCTTGGTCTTCCACTTGATACCGTCTCATCTGAAAAGCGAAAAGTTGAGTTTCCTTCTTCAATAATTATTGGTGGGGACAAGTCACTGGCCCACACTGGGCCAAGCCCCGAATCCACCCTTCTTTAGCGCGGGAAGGGGTAGGGCTTGTCTCTATGCTAACTCCCCCGGCCTCGGCAACCCTGAGGCGAACTCAGATTCCGGGCACACACACAGCCTTAAGTCAGACTTTAGATGGGACCCTAGATTCTGCTTATCATGGGTTATCCAATGAGTAGTTACCAATGCCTTTTTCCAGAAGCTTCCAGAGCTCAGCTGAGTTCGCCTCTGCCGCACAGGGGCCTCCAGAGCGCCTGCACAGGGGCAAGCTTCTCTCCCTCTCTCTGTCCATCTGTAAAACCTTCCCAAGCAAACCCCCAGGGGGCGTCTTGGCATGCGGTCACACGGTGGGGGCGGGGCGCCCCCAAGTGTGGAGAGTAGGTAGGTAGGATGAACCCGACTCTCCCTGTACACACGTGGTTTTTATTGCTATGCTTCCTGTAACATTAAATCAGTGATAACACCCATCAGTACTTGTCATGTGTGCCATGCTCAGGGCTTCTCACTGATCTTGTATCATCTTTGCAAAGTCCCTGGACCGTTTGTGCTTGAGAAGGCCTTCTTTCACTGCCGGGGGAAGTCGAGGTTCTGGGAGAGTTACCTGGTTGCAGCTGGTGAGGCATGGGGTAGGGGCAGGAGCTTCAGGCAGTTGAAGGTGGGCTGGGGGACTACGTAGAGTCCTTTCTGAGTAGGCACCGGGTTGGGCCCCAAAGCTGTGGCTCCATACAGTAGTAGGGTAGGGTGGAGGGACCTCAGACACAACTCTGTACACCTACAAGTCCCGGAGTGTCATGGATTCTGTGGCTGTCAGCAGAGACTTAATGTGCCTGCCAGGAATGGTGGTGTTTCAATCCCAGCATGGAGGAGGCAGAGGCAGGTGGATCTCTGTGAGTTTGAGGCCAGCCTGGTCTACAAAGTAGACCTAGGACAGTCAGGGCTACACAGAGAAACCCTGTTTTAAAAGGAGGAGGAGGAAGAGAAAGGAGAGAGAGGGGAAGAGGAAGAGGAGGAGAAAAAGGAGGAGTTAGAAAAAGAGGAGTAGAATAACAGCAGCAAACAACAAGGGGGCAAAGAGCTAGCTAGCTCAGTCAGTACAGTTCTTGCTGTGCAAGCATGAGGACCTCGGTTGATCCCCCCAGAGCCCATGCACAAAAGCCTGGCGTGAGACCAAGGTACTTGTAATCCCAGCACTAGGAAGATGGAGACAGGGACTCACTGCCTAGCCAGCCTAGATGGATCGGTGAGCTCCAGGCTCAGTGAGAGACCCCGTTTCATCATAGACGAATGCCATCCTAAGGAATGACACTAAAGTTGACCTCTGACCTCCACACACTCAAGTTTGGGTATTTTGTGGAAGAAAAGCACTGGCCGGCCGTTCCTTTCGCCCAGAGCAGTGAGGGGTCATGAGTGGCTGCGTTTGGCTAGACTTTGATGTTAGTCACCATGAGTCATGTTGTTAAATCTTAGTGGGGATCCAGGAAGGGCCACATCACCAATGTGGCAGGTGACAGAGAGCAGGAGGAGCTGCTGGGTCTCATAAGAGCAGATGACCTGAGCTGAGTGTTGAACTCAGGGCAGTTCAGGAGGATCCTTAGGCATACATCACACTCTCAGCATACAAAGCTCCTCTGGGCTTGTGATGGTTTGTATATCCTTGGACCAGGGAGTGGCACCATCTGAAGGTGTGGCCTTGTTGGAATAGGTGTGACCTGGTTGGAATGGGTGTGTCACTGTGGGTGTGGGTATAAGATCCTCACCCTAGTTGCCTGGAAGTCAGTCTTCCACTAGCAGCCTTTGGATGAAGACATAGAACTCTCAGCTCCTCCTGCGCCATGCCTGCCTGGATACTGCCATGCTCCCACCTTGATGATAATGGACTGAACCTCTGAACCTGTAAGCCAGACCCAATTAAATGTTGTTTTTTTATAAGACTTGCCTTGGTCATAGTGTCTGTTCACAGCAGTAAAACCCTAACTAATACAGAAGTTGGTACCAGGAGTGGGGTATTGCTGTGATAGGCCTGACCATGCTTTTATTTGAAAGAATGTGGATTTTGGGACTTTGGATTTGGAAAGCAGTGGAATGCTTTAAATGGGGCTTAATGGGTCATCCTAGTAGGAATATGGAAGACTTTGTTGCTGGGAGTAATTTGAACTGTGTTGACCTGGCCCAAGAGATTTCAAAGGAGAAGACTTTCAGAATGTGGCATAAAGACTGGTTTTGTGGTATTTTGGTGAAGAATGTGGCTACTTTTTGCCCTTGTCTGAAAAGTTTGCCTGAGGCTAAGGTGAAGAGACTTGGATTAATTGCATTGACAAAAGAAGTTTCAAAAAAGCCCAGCAGAGACTTTGTTCTCTGGTTAAGTCTTATGAAGAAAAGTTTGAACAAGCATAGCAAGCTTAGAAAGGAAAAATATAAAATATATGGTTTGAGTATTAAAGGAGTACCAGGAAGTGAAATGGAGCAAAATCTTGTGTTCTAGGAGATAAAGATTAAGGGAGTGGGACCTTGGGGCAAGATCCTACCCAGCTAAATTAGATCCAGGCATGGTGGTACACACCTTTAATCCCATGAGACAAGCATGCTGGTACACACCTTTAATCCCATGAGACAAGCATGCTGATCTCTACATTCAAGGTCAATGTACAGAGCAAGAACCAGGATAGCCAAGCTTAGGCAGTGAAGGATTTAGAAAACATAAAGCTAGTGATAATGTAATAATACAAGGGGATCATGTTCTAGTTCCTGTAAGCAGCAGAACTCGGCAGCTTCAGCCATGTGGCTCTGGCTCTAGAGTTAAGAATGGAAGGAACTACTGGGAAAATTGATGCTGGTTAGCTGGAGCTAAGGAATTAGCGGTGATTAAGAAGAGACCAGCATTGTTGAGGTGAAATCTTCTGGAAACTGTTTTCTGGGAGCACAAAGAAGCTGTGTTCCAGAGATACCCAAGGTTGTACCTCATGCTGCGGCTGGACTTGGTAATGTGTAAGAGTCACTCAGGTGGTACTGCTTGTGAAGGAATGAAGGGATCATGGAGAGAAGCTGAGGCTTAGCACTGTGAGAGGCCAGGGAAGCCCATTGGAGAAGGTGAAGCCTCAGCTGTAGTTGATGGCCCAGGATTGAAGGGGTCATGCAAAGGATTTGAGGCTTGGCACCCTGAAGAGAGCCTATGAGAGGCTATTGGTGAAGCCTAGTTGGAGTGGAACACCCCAGTGTATTGGAGATGTCAGTACCATGGGATGATCACCAAGAACAGCAGCCGTAATGGAGTGGATCAACCTGAGCATAGAGTGCTACAGAGGACAGAGATGGAGAAGTGATGCCAGTCCTTAGGAGGAGTCCAAAAGATCAAGTAGAATCCCAGACACTGAAAGAAGAAGCTGTAACATTGAAATTGCCTTGGAGACTCAAAGATGTTAAAGATGCCAGAGCCATGGGATACATGCTGAGGAAAGCTGCTAACAGGGAGTGGAACCAGCCCAGGAGGAAGCAGTTTGTTGCAGTCAAAAAAGATGAAAAAGGAGTGGAGATATGAAGACCACTTTGACATCAGCCATGGAGATGCAGAGTTTGGAGTTTGCCCAGCTGGTTTCCTGCCTTGCTTTGGGGATTACAGTTAATTAAGTTGAATGAATCTCAGAAGAGACCTTGAACTTTGGACTTTTAACATTGTTGCAACTGCTATAGACTATGAGGACTTTGAAAGTTGCACTAAATGCATTTTGCATTATGCTATGTTTAAGTATGGCCCCCATAGACTCATGTTTTTGAACAAGTCTATGGGGACCAGGGAGTGGAATGTGATGGTTTGTATATCCTTGGACCAGGGAGTGGCACCATCTGAAGGTGTGGCCTTGTTGGAATAGGTGTGACCTGGTTGGAATGGGTGTGTCACTGTGGGTGTGGGTATAAGATCCTCACCCTAGTTGCCTGGAAGTCAGTCTTCCACTAGCAGCCTTTGGATGAAGACATAGAACTCTCAGCTCCTCCTGCGCCATGCCTGCCTGGATACTGCCATGCTCCCACCTTGATGATAATGGACTGAACCTCTGAACCTGTAAGCCAGACCCAATTAAATGTTGTTTTTTTATAAGACTTGCCTTGGTCATAGTGTCTGTTCACAGCAGTAAAACCCTAACTAATACAGGGCTCAAGTGGGCTCAGCTGGGGCCCTGCTCCCTACCTGCTGCTGCATCCAGGCAAAGGGTACTGGAGGAAGCTGTCCTCGCTGTAAGAGGACAGAAGGAGTCGCAGAGACCACCCTTGCTGCCCTAAAGGATTCTCCTCTCAAAGGTGTGATTCCCTATGGGATGGATTTTGCCCCACTGGGACATCTAGCAACATCTGGGACATTACGCATTAATGTCACTGCTAAGTGAATTACTCCTGGCATTTTAAGCAGAAAGGCCTGGGTGCTAATGGCTCAGCATTCCAGGATTCCTGAGATCCTAGGCCCCTACTACAAGGAATGGTCTTTTGTCCGAAATGTCAGTTTTGGTGTTGGTTTTGCGAGGCAGGCACTATGCTCTGCTTTGGGTCCCCTGTACTGCAGAACCTGGGGACCGAGTGGCACACCAGCAAGTCTGACTCTCAGAAGAGTTGGGAGAATCAGACGTTCATCCTCAGCTACACATCAAGTTCAAGGCTACCCAGGGCTACATGAGACTCTCTCACACAAACAAGCAAAATGAGGTAGAGCTGGGGCGCAGAAACCTAATTTGGAGAGCAAAATCAATCAGATGGAGTGGTCTGGGGTTTGGGGGTGGGGGTGGGTGCAGCTACTTGTTGACTTGGGCACTGACAAACCCCTGTGAGGGCTCTCCCACTGTGAACTCAAGGCAGGAGAACACCCTCTTACTGTTCTGGGATTGTGGTCTCCCTTCCCCCACTATGGAACCTGCTTGCTCAAGGGTGGAGTTTCCTGCTCATTCGTCCTGCCACGCCCACTGCTGGACCCTGTCGGCTTTGCTGCTTGGAGGCACACACGTGTTCGTCCTGCTACTGGACCCCGAGTTACTTGGTGGGAAATTGGGTTCCCTCCCCCTTCCTTTATAACTGAATGTTGGAATTAGTAAAGGTGGGCCTTGAACATGGAATCGTCTTGGCCCCATTCTTTCTCCCGCCCCGTCTAGCTTCCTCTCTTTTCAGCTTGAACTGCCATTCTCAGTTGAACCGTTCGCGTTGCGGACTGCGGGCGGGCCGCAACATGGGATGTTACTGGTCTTTGATTTGTGTTTGCAAAGGTGGGCCACCTGCTGGAGCCTGAAAATACTTTCCCATGGGTACAGAGGGTGTCACTGGGATAGCATGACATTCCAGAATGGACCGTGGGAGAGCCTGCAGACAGGGCTGGGCAAGGGGCTGCAGCACTCTGTACGTGGCGTCTCTGCTGCCAGCTTTACTGCAATGACCTTCACTGGTCCCAACCCCCTGCACCTATTGCCCGCTGTGATTGTGAATCTTCACTGTCACCTAGGAGAACATATCCAAGAAGGTGTTCCCAAGAAGGCTTAACCGAGAGAAGAGCCACCACCTTGAATGTGGTGAGTCCCACTTGAATCGCTTCCTGGTCTATCCAAACGTGAGCCAGCAGCTTGACACACCTGCTGATGCAGCCACAAGCCACCGGTGTTGCCATCAGCCTAAAGGAACTGTACCCCCCCTTTTCTCTTTTTTCTCTTTTAAAGATGTATGTGTTTGTTTTATTTATATGAGTACACTGTAGTTGTCTTCAGACACACCAGAAGAGGGCATCAAATCCCACCACAGATGGTTGTGAGCCACCACATGATTGCTGGGAATTGAACTCAGGACCTCTGGCAGAGCAGCCAGTGCTCTTAACCTCTGAGCCATCTCACTAGCCACCCCCCTGCCCTCTTTTTCAAGAAAATGTATTGTTTTTATTTTATGGCATGAGTGTTGTTGCCTATGGATACACATACCATATGCAATGCCTGGTGCCCACAGAGGTCAAAAGTGGGCCTGGAAATGGCAACACCAGGCTAGGTGTGAAACTGAAAAGCTCAGCAAGCTGCATGGAGTTGTAT
Source organism: Mus caroli (assembly GCF_978045245.1). NCBI lineage: Eukaryota > Metazoa > Chordata > Mammalia > Rodentia > Muridae > Mus > Mus caroli. The sequence continues at coordinate 7,380,457 of NW_028227268.1, read as the reverse complement.
GTCCCCATCCTATGCCATTTAACCTGTGATCCCATTTCTGCACTCTGTGGGTACCAGGACAAGCTGCCAATCATTTTGTCCATGACGCCACTGGGTGCTGGAGCCTCAGAGCAAAGTGCTGAGGGAAGCCCCTGTCACCCTTCAACCTTAACCAAATGAAGTGGTCCCTGGGCTTGATGGAATGGCCACAGGGCTGCCGCAGCAGATGACTGCTCACGAGCTCCCAGGGTGAGATAGTCATGCCCATCCAAGGTAAGAGGAAGGAAGCATCCCAGAGTGCTGGAGTCTGTGGATGAGCTGAGAGACTGCGCTGAGAGCCAAGGACAACAGGGAGCCTCCAAATGGGGCACAGATAAATCCAAGTCAGGTGCTCACTGAGAGACTCTGCTCAGCTCTGAGCCAGGTCCCAGCCACGTGATGTCAGGAAAACAGATGTGGACCTATCCTCCCAGGGCATGAACTCACGCAGTGCTGGGAACAGAATAGTACACACAGACAGAATTGGGCAGAGTGGCATTTTGTTTTGCTTTGAGATAGGGTCTCATATAGCCCAGGCTGGCCTTGACCTCACTACATAGCCTTGAACTCTTATTCTTCCTGAGTGCTAGAGATACAGGTGCATACCACCATGAGTGTTTATGCTGTACTTTGGATGGAAGCCAGGGATTTGTGTATGCTCTTTCAACTGAGCCATATCCCCAGCCTCTACAGGGTGATGTTATAAGGAATAAAACAGGGCACTATAAGGATAACGGGAGAATGTGTCCTGGATTCTCGGGGATAGAGGAGAAAGCTGTCAGATGCCCTCCATGAAAAACTGATGACAGACTGAGCTCTTGAGAGAGACTGTGAGGCAGCCAGGTGGTGTAGAACATATTTCATTGCACATTTGCACACATGAACCTGTTCACCTGTGTACACATGCAATCGTACGTCAGCAATGGTGACTTTTCCATCAGCGAAGGCAGGCCTTGTACTTAAGTGGGAGAAGATGTCAATGAACTCAGAAAGGCTGAGCCCGTGGGCTTATGGAGACTGGCCTTTGATACCCATGGCTTCCCAGCATTCCCTAGTCGAGGACTCTCGTGAGAAGCAGGAGGGGGCGTTTTCATGAGCTTCATCCACATCCACTGGAGGGGAAGACAGAGGGCAGTGATGGGTGAGATGAGTTTAGCATCACAATCAGCATGGGCACCCATCTCTGAGTCGGAAGATGTTTCTAGAAGGTTTAACAGAGCAAGGAGGAGCCACCATGACCATAGGTGGCACCATCCCCAAGGGCTGGAATCCAGGACCAAATAAGGAGAAAATGAGCTAAGTTCCACATTTCCTTTACCTTCCTCTTCCCATTCCCCCCTCCCCTGTCCTCCTCCTCCCTCCCCTCCTCCTCTTCTTCCTGACTGTGGACGTAATTGCTGCCTCTTGTTCCTGCCGCTGTGTCGTGTTTGCCATGTTGGCTTGTACTCCCAAACTATGAGGCAAAATAAACTCTTCCTCAAGTTTCTCTCATCAGGAATTTTGTCATAACAACCAAAAAATTAACAAATACAACCCAAAGGCAAGCTGAAGAGAATGAGAGTAGACATGAACTCGAGGTGGGTTTCCACGTCAATCAAACTAGGACCTCTGGTTTTGAGGTTATTCATTTTGAGACTAGGTTTCCCGATACAAGCCAGGCTGGCTTCAAATTCACCACAATCCTCCTGCCTCGGCTTCCCAAGTACTGGGATTACAGGTACACACATCCATACCTCCAAAGATGCTTATTTTTACCCATCAGTCAAGACCGGTTGTGAGGTTCATGTATACAGAAGAGTAATAAAGGGGCTGGAGAGATGGCTCAGTGGGTAAGAGCACCGACTGCTCTTCCAAAGGTCCTGAGTTCAAATCCCAGCAACCACATGGTAGCTCACAAACATCCATGATGATATCTAATGCCCTCTTCTGGTGTGTCTGAAGTCAGCTACAGTGTACTTATGGACCGGAGTGAACAGAGGTCCTAAAAATTCAGTTCTCAACAACCACATGAAAGCTCACAACCATCTCTACAGCTACAGTGTACTCACATACATAAAATAAATAGGGAGCTGGAGAGATGGCTCAGTGGTTAAGAGCACGACTGCTTTTCCGAAGGTCCTGAGTTCAAATCTCAGCAACCACATGGTGGCTCACAACCATCCGCAACAAGATCTGACTCCCTCTTCTGGAGTGTCTGAAGATAGCTACAGTGTACTTACATAGAATAAATAAATCTTAAAAAAAAATAAAGTAAAATAAAATAAATAAATCTTTAAAACTACAACAACAAAATAAAAAAGAAGAAGAACAACAACAACAGAGAAAAAAAGAGAACTAGCCAAAGCCCAAGCCAATTGACCAGGGACATGGCATTCTTGGTGACACACGCCTTTAATCCCAGCACTCAGGAGGCAGAGGCAGGCAGATTTCTGAGTTCGAGGCCAGCCTGGTCTACAAAGTGAGTTCCAGGACAGCCAGGGCTATACAGAAAAACCCTGTCTCAAAACACCAAACCAAAAAAAAAAAAAAAAAAAAGTAAATTCAAGGGTCTAAAATGCCACCAGAGTGGAAAGTACTGGCATCTATTTATAATTGTATCAGTTGGGGAGTTGAGACAGGAAGGCTGTGAGTTTGAGGCTAGCCTGGGCTAACAGTCTCAATCCCCATCTCAAAATAAAATAAACAGGCAGGAAACCCTCTGGGCTCATGGCCCCATTCTCTTTGCAGAATGGCCCATTTGCAAACTGGCCAGCCTCAGAGAGTCAGGGGCAGTACCTGGGACACCCTGCAGGAGACTTTGGTTTGCAGACTTGGCTTGGTTTATATATTTATCAAACCCGGCGCTGCGAGCTGCTTCCTGCTACTGTTTATTAATAACTATGCCCAACACTAGCTCCTGGGGGAAGCTGGGGAAACCAGTCCCAAGGCACAGGCTGACATTGGGCTCTATCTCTGGGGACCTGCCAGGTGTCTGAGACAGCCCTAAGGGATGTGGGTACTTGCTTTTCCAGCTTCTTTCCTGGATTCCAACCCCATGGAGTCTCCTTCTCTGGTCTGTGCAAGAGCTCTGGGCTCTCAGCTTCAGTGGGACAGACAATGCAAAGGACAGATCACTACATTCAGGAAGAGTTCCAACACCATCCAGGTGACAGGCAGACAGGACAGGAAAGCCAGGCTCTCAGTGGCTAGGCAGGTTTAAGGCAGAGCTAGGACTAGAATCCTGTTTTGCCCAGGCCTCCTGAGAAGAGGAAAATTTCCACTGGGCTCCCTGAGTGTGTAATTGTTGTTACTGTTACCAAGAAAGGAAATTGCAACTGTGTATCCATTGTTCCACCTGGCCACCTGGCCTCCTGTCCGGCCTTTTGACATTGCAAAGTGATCTCACCTGTGAAACTCAAAATGGAGAACTGTGTAACCCACTTTTGGTTTTGTTTAATTTTCAAGAAACTCCCCCAACCCAGAAAAAACAAACAAACAAAAAAGCCAGGCAACGGTAGCACAGGCCTTTAATCCCAGCACTTGGGAGACAGAGTCAGGGGGATCTTGTGAGTCGGAAGCCAGGATGTTCTTTCAGAACAGCCAGGGCTACACAGAGAAAAAAACTGTCTTAAAAAAAAATTCAAGAGGGCTGGTGAGATGGCTCAGTGGGTAAGAGCACCCGATTGCTCTTCCAAAGGTCCGGAGTTCAAATCCCAGCAACCACATGGTGGCTCACAACCATCCGTAATGAGATCTGACTCCCTCTTCTGGAGTGTCTGAAGACAACTACAGTGTACTTACATATAATCAGTAAATAAATCTTTTTTAAAAATTCAAGAAACTTGTCATAAAAGAGTTATTTTTAATGGTGTGTGTGTGTGTGTGTGTGAGAGAGAGAGAGAGAGAGAGAATGAAAGAGAGAGAGAGAGAGAGAGAGTACCTGCTGAGGCCAGAGGCAACAATTCACTGGTGCTAGTGACAGGCAGTTGTGAGCTGCCTGATATCAATGCTGGGAACTGAACTCAGTCCTCTGCCAAAGTAGTGTGTGCTCTTACCTCATGAGCTGTCTCTCCAGCATTGCCGCCCCCATTCATACTTTTAAAATTTTACATTTATATATTATGCACATGTACTAGGGAGTCCATGTGGTGATCAGAGGACAACATTTGGGTGTCAGGTCTGGCCTTTTACACATGTGGGTCTCAGGTAGTAAGCTTGCAAGCTCCCTGACAGGGCAAGCCATCTGGCGGATCCTCAGATTATTTTAAGTAAGCTTATGATTTTGTGTCCAGCCACATCCATAGCTAACCTAGGCCAAATGCAACCTGAGGGGACAGGTGGACTCTCCTGGGTGGTGCTACTCTGGCAGGCAGGCTAAATCCATCCATTCTGACTTCAGGCTTGGTTTGCTCGTGTGTCTACACACTTTACTTAGCCAGGTGCCAAAAGGGTGCAGGCCAGCTTTTCACCCACCCTCTCACTCCCTCATCCTCTCTTCCTCTGGACAATGGGTGCAGATACCCACACCCTAGGCACTGGCCTCCACCGCTGTGAAGCCAGCATTGCTCCTGGAAACTTGAGGCTGCTAGGCGCGCCCTGGAGACGCCCAGTAACAGTCAAGAGAGCAGCGGAAGATCGTGGCCACAGGCAAGGTTGCTTCTGCCCAGCTAGTCGCGTGCCAGGCGGGTGTCGGGAGCGCAGAAGACACAGTCAGGAGCCTCGAGCCTGGGCACGGGTGTGTGCGGAGGGGCCACCAAACGGACGCCGCTAGGCCGGGAGGAGGTCGAGACGCTCAGACCGGTGACCACTCGTACTGACAGAAAACCTCGGGACAAGCAGCAATAGCTGCAACAGAAGCACAAGGGGGCCGGGAGTGTCCTGCGTGGAGGCGTCCTGCTCACCCAAGTTCAGGGGGCAGAGCGCAGAAGGCGGAGCGAGCACAGGGGGCGGGGCAGCACAGGGGGCGGGGCGGAGCCGGACGGGCCCTCCTGGCCCCGCCTCCTGGTCAGCGCTCGGGCGGCAGGCGCGTTGTTGGTTTCGGGTTGTCAGGCAGCAGCGGAGGCGGAAGAGCGATCCGAGGAGGTGACCATAGTGGAGGTGCGTCTCGGCCATGCCAGCTGTCGCGGCCTGAGGCCCTTTACCTACCGCAATCATGAAGGACAGCGGTGACTCAAAGGACCAGCAACTCATGGTGAGACCCCTTATCAAGCTCCTGCTTGGTTCCCCTACACCAAACCTGAGACTTGACAGCCTCAAACATAGTGATCACTGAGAGCAAGAGATGGGAGTCTGGGACTGTGCAGAACAACTACCCAAGTTCTCAGTGGCCAGAAGGAATGGTGGCACTTCCTGAGGTTAGTAAGTTCAGCCACTTTGGGCCAAGACTCGGAGGTCAAGACCCAAGAGAGGTCTCAACTATTGCCTGAGAAGGAAGCTGGGATTCGCTAGTGAACCAGAGGGCTTAAATCCAGCCAAGTCTTGCTTTAAAGGGAGATGGAGCCACAGATAGAAAGACAAAAGCCCCCGAAGTAGGGGGAGCCAGCACCAAGTCTGGGGAGCAGTTAGTTATGGGCTGTGCCTCAGGCTCTGTCCAAATCAGGACTCCAGATACTTCAGAGAAATGCTAGAAGCCACCTGGATAGTCCCAGGGTCTACTGGCCTGGGAAGAATAGCCACATGGGAAGGAGTAAGGGTAGGTAGAGACCAAAGAGAGATTCTTGACTATCAGTGGTGGAAGCTGGAGCCACAAAGAGAAGCCTTGGTGCTACTCAGGTTGTAGGATAGGCGGAGATCTCTCCTCTCTCTTTCACAGCCTTCTTCCCAGTCCCTAGCCTTAACCTATGATCTGTGGAAATGGTCCTTCAGCCCTAGCAGGCAGAGCATCACTACCACAATGCCCGAGAACCTGTTTCTGCAAAGGGAAGCTTGGAGTCAGCCCTAGGAGCCAGTTCCAGACTCGGTGGCACCCTCTCTGACAGTGAGAATGGCCTCTTTGAAAGAGTTTGCTCCAAGAATATTCATTGTCATTAGGGCAGGAACAAAGGCCCTCCTTTCACCAAGGAGGCGTATCCAGGAAGGAGGCTGATAAAGGCAATAGGATGAAAGGAACTGAGGGTCCTTGAGGTCCACTCAGTATTCAGGCACCTCCTTTTGCTCAGCAGAAGAAATTCTCCCCAATCCCTGACTCTGGTTTTATTTTGGAGGAAGACATATCTATCTCTCACTGGCCAGGAAATAACAGAGAAGCCCTTGGTAACACTTCCTGGGAGTGTTAGGATGCAGCCACAAGTTGCTGGAAGGACAAGGGGAAGATCCTCATCCTATCCTCATTTCTACACCATTCTGTCCACAGTCCCCCCCCCCCCCCTTCCCAACAGTACCTCACTCTCAGATGCAGACAGGTGGCTCTAGTCCCCAAGGCTCCGGATTTCAGCCCAAGGGAGTGGCAAGTGTTTAATTTGGGCATGTGACTGATGCAGCCTGTGTAGACAGTTCTTCCCCTTGGGGCTCCCCCTGAGGTATAAAGACTTTTGAAAAGAGACACTCAGACTCATCCAGACACCCTGTGGACCAGCTGCCCTCTGGCTCAGGCAATGCCCTAGACCCACAATGTTCTTCAGGACCAAGGAGATGCAGATGGTTGGATGCTGGAGAACACAACCCTGTTGGGAAAGGAATTCAAAGACCTTGTCATCCCTCCCTCCATGGTTACATATGGTCCTCTTAACCCAGGGCTCTGGTCTTTCTCCCAGGTGGCACTTAGGGTCCGGCCCATCAGCGTGGCTGAGCTGGAGGAGGGAGCTACCCTCATCGCTCACAAGATGGATGAGCAGGTACTTGGGGCTGCAACCAGGAGCTGCAGGGTGGAGGCTGGCTCACCTTGCTCTGCATACATACCTGGGTGGGCTCTCCACAGCATCACCAAGAAAGAGGCTTTCTTCTCTCAGGAAGACTTCCTAGAGCAGACCAGGAAAAGCTATGAGCTTTTGGAGCCTGGGTGGGCCCAGACCATAAGATACATTTTGATCCACATGCTTTCAACATCCCCATATGACAGCCAGCTATCCACAGAGCACACATTTAGCTGGTCTAGCAGAAACCCACCACTAGAGCAGGCAAGTTTGGCAGAGCTCTTCACTGTCTACTCTCTTGGTCTTCACATCAGCACGGTGAGAGAGAGCATCTGAGATAATAATTATTCATAACGAACCTAGAACATGCTGGAAGCTGTGCTAAAAATTAGAAAAAAAAAAAAAACACTCCAATATGAAAAGCCCCATGCTCCCTCTGTTGCTGGAGTTTACTGTGGGGAGAGAAGACAAGGCATTGATCAAAGAATTAAAACATATATAAGAATGTGCAGCCTAGAAGGGCTAGAAAAACAGAGTCTGTTGTTCAGAGAGTAAATAAGGGTCTTGGGCCTAGGCTCCCTTAAGAGATGGTGACAAAGATATCTCAGTGGCTAAAACATTTGCCTCATGGGCATGAGGCCTGGGGTGTGACCTCTGGAACCCCCATAATGCTATAAAATGTTTGTGAGTGTATTGGTCTACCTGTAACTCCAGCCTTGGAAGGCAGAGACTGGGAACTCCCAGACTGAGCTAGCTGACAAGAGTAGTCATATTCATGAGCTCTGAGTTTGATTGAGAGACCCTGCCTCAATGCACGGGGTGATAGAGTGATCACAAAGGTTGCAGAACAACTCAGGATGATTTTTAGCATCAATGTTAGGGTTCCACATGTACACATATAAATGCCAACAAACATACAAACACACAAGGAAAAAAGGGGAGAAATGAGAGAGAGAGAGACTGGATACGATAGCACACGTGTGTAATCCAGTACTCATGAGGCTGCGGCTAGAGGATCGGGAATCCCATGCTATCCTGAGCTGCAAATTGAGACCCTGTCTTAACTGGCACTGGGGTGGATTATAAAGATAAGCTCTCGCCAGGTGGTGGTGGTGCACTGGACTCTGGAAGCAGAGGCAGGTAGATCTTTGAGTCTAAGACCAGCCTGGTCTGTGGAGTGAGATCCAGGATAGTCAGGGCAACACAGAGAAACCCTGTCGATGATGGTGATAGTGATGGTAATGGTAATGGTGATGGTGATGGTGATGGTGATGGTGATGATGATGATGATGATAAGAGATCTTTAGCAGGGTACCCAAGAGGGAAAATTGCAATCAGAAGGACTTGTTATGTGCAAACCCCTTGAGATGGGGCCACAGTGCAACTACATCACTAAGAAAAAGCTAGCGTGGCTCAAGGAGAGGGGAAAGAGGTATGAGGTGAGGTGATACAGATAGGACCTGAACCAAACTCTTTGCCAACGTGGCCACAATGCTTGATTGGGTAGGTACTTCAAGACCGAGGTACCAGAGTTGTTCTGGGCACAGTGGTGGGGACAGGAGCATATTGGTGTGACAGCCTGACAGTGCCCCTCCCTGTGCTTTGGAGCTGTGTGGCTGGCTACTCTGAGCATGGGGGCTCACTGGCTGTGCTGTGGGATGGGTTCTAGGGTCAGGAAGCATGAAGCAGAAGCTACAGAGCTTAGGAAGGCTGTGGACGGACGCTTCCCCTGAGCCAGGCCCTCTAGGCTGGCCTCAGGAAGCCCCAAATGATTTATTTCCTTTTGCCTCTTTCCTCAAAGTCCTTGGGGAAAGTGGAGGTGTCTGGAAGAACCCCATATGGTGGGCAGGGGCAGAGAATGTATGGAGACAGTGTAGTAGCCTCATCTTTAAGTGGGGGAGCACAGCCTACTGTCCTCCTTTTTCAATGGTTTGTGAGTTTTGATGTTGTTTGTTTGAGGCAGGGTCTCATATAACCCAGACAGGCCTTGAACTTACTATGTAGCCAGAGATGGCCTGATCTCCATGCCTCTCCTTCCCAAGTGCTAATATTGTAGGTGTGCTGGTGCACCATGTCTCTGGGTGATGAAATGCTGGAGATTCAACCCAAGGTGTTGTGTGTGCCAGGCAAACACTCTACAACGGAACTACATCCTTACAAACCAGCCCCCCCCCCATTAGCTTTTATTTTTTATTCTATGGTGGACCTAGCAAACACACACACACACACACACACACACACACACACACACACACATCTTGGTGCATGTTTGGGGCAGTTGATTCTCTTGTGGTTGCGGCTCTCTGGGATTAAATTCAGAGTATCAGCTTCACCGGCTGACCCATCTTTCTAGTCCCACAAGAAAATCTCTTTGGAGCCGGGCGTGGTGGTGCACGCCTTTAATCCCAGCACTCGGGAGGCAGAGGCAGGCGGATTTCTGAGTTCGAGGCCAGCCTGGTCTACAAAGTGAGCTCCAGGACAGCCAGGGCTATACAGAGAAACCCTGTCTCGAAAAACCAAAAAAAAAAAAAAAAGAAAATCTCTTTGGAAAGTCTTTGCTGTGCCTGCCCAGTGCCTGGTGCACAGGAAGAGCTCTATAGATGTCAGTTCTAGTCTGTAGAGAAGGAGGTTCCCCCAAAGCTGCTGTTAGCCACTGAGAGGGGTCAGCTAGAACAGTCAAAGCCCTTGGGAGAAGAAACCTCCTTCTAGACAAGGCCACTCCCTATTTCTGCTTCCAAGGATATCAGGTTCGCAGTCTGAGACAATGGGGGCTCTCTCAGCTGCTACTGGCTCCGGGCCACCTTGGGGGTTGATCAACATGAAGTGAAGGGAACAGCCCCTGTTCAGGACCCACGCCTGTCGGACACTGGCTCCCTCTGTCTATGAGGGCAAAGAGAGTGTCTCCCAGCCTGGCCCTGGCCTACCCCAGCGAGCTACACCTCCCACCAGGCCAGAGCTGGGCCAGCCCAACAGGCAGCTCCTTTGTCAGCAGAGACTCTGAGAGCGCTGTCTAAGCATTATGGGCACAGGGCTCTTCACACCGCCCCCTGCACGCTGTCCTCAGCTCCCCAGTGGCTTCAAAACTGGGCTTGTACAGGAGAGCCTAGCCTAGCCCCTCTCACTGCTGCCTGGGAGTGGCTACAACAAAGGCCTGGTTGACAGCCCAAGTGAGCTGTCTCTTGGCACATAGGCCCTGGCAACTAGGTGTTTAGGACACAGGAACCCAAGAACCAACATGGCAGAGAGACTTCCTTGTCTCCTATTCTAACCAACCTCCTGGCCCTGGCCCTCTCCCAGAATCTTGCTGTTCATCTCTTCCTCTCCAGGGATGCCTAGCCCAGAGGAAGGCTCAGGATTTTGGCTTGGTCAAGCCAGTTGTCCCCCTGTTCTCTTCTCTGAAGTCATAGGGCATGGTGGCTGGGCCGTGGGGCAAGCTGGTGAGCTAGCCCAGGTGGCAATGGTTATATGGCTAGGCCCATGTGGTCAGCACAATGCCCTGCCCCTTCTGAAGAAGAGGTCAGTAGGGTGGTAACTTGCTTTCCATTGCTCCCTGGGGCTGGGGCTGTCATGGCCTCTGTGTCCTGGCCCCTCTGAGGGACTCACTAAGTCAACTCACTAGGGCCTTGGGTGGTAGGTCCTGCCTCTTGCTTCCTGTCTCTCCTCAGAGTTGAATGGGTTCCTCTGCGGGTATCCTATCAAGGTAAGGTAATCCAATGCTATCAGTATGGCCTGGAACCCTTCCCTGAGCTCAGCCAGCCCACTGGTCATTGGCAGCTAGTAGGTACAGCTATAGCTCACTTGTCAGTGGGTCCTAAGTGGAGACAGTGGGAGGCTACTCATTTACTCACTGACTTCAGTCACTCTGTGAGGCGTCCCAAGCCTGCCTTAGGACTGAGCATCATCTTTCTAGGGATATCTGGAGCCTAGCAGCCTGTAGCAATGAGGTTTAGCAGAAGAGGTACACCAACGGGCAGAGTTCCCAAGCATCGAGAGGCCAGTGTGAGTCCAGGGCTACAGCTAAGTTGCTAGACTGCTTCCTTTCCTAGCTCACACTAAGCCCTAGATTTAATCCTCATTGCCATAGAAACTTGACATGGCGGCACAGGCCTGTACTCCTGACACTTAAGAGGCAGAGGCAGGAGGATCCGAAGTTCATGGTCATCCTTGACCACATAGCAAATGTGAGCCCAGCCTGGGCTACATGATGAGACCCTGTCTCATTAATTAAAATGGTGGAGGGAGAGAAAGAGGGAGGGAGGGAGAGAGAGAGAGCAGGCCAATGTATGTCTAGATTCTGGGAACATTGAAGTGGGTCTTGGATTTGTCAAGGGGCTAGTTCTGATAGCTTCCAGGGACCTAGAATCACAGAGCTCTCGTTCATATGAGAACCGTGATCTTCATGCCTGTCGGAAGAGTCTTCATCAGAGGGTCTGTACACAATTCGCCCAGAGGAAGGGGGCATGGGAGTTTCCTCTCTCAAAGGCTGCCCTGTAGGGTGGCCTCTGGCCCCAGGACTAAGTAAACCCCTGCCTGCTGCCCCATTGACTTTACACCTGAGCTCTCTGCAGCCCCCTGTGGTTGCTTCCCAGTGATCGGTGCCTGGAGGGGTCTGGTAGGATCTCCTGCCTTAACAGCAGCTGGGGTGTGATGGATCCAGAAGCCAGACCTTTCAAAAGAGCCAAGAAACCAGAAGGGTTGCCTGGAAAGTATCCCAGGTAGGGGTGGGGCTCAGGACAAACAGTGGCCTTCTCCTCCCACCCACCCCTCCCAAAGGCCCCGCCCAGCCTTCCAGGCTGTGTTTATCTGCAGGATTTAAGCCAAGCAGTTATTCGTATAATCCCATAATTAGCACTTGTCCAACTGTCCATCTATGGGGCCTGGTGGAACCACACAAGGTCTCTAAGAGGCCCGCAGGAGGGCCAGAAAAAGTGAGGGGAGGAAGTTCAAGGCAGGGAGGTGACAAGAGGCAGAATGGCTACAAGGGTGGACCAGTGGCCCAGCCCTGGCATGCCCTGGCTGGGTGCCTCAGGGCTGCTAATGACTACCTGGGCCCCTGTTTCCTGTCAGAGGACTGAAGAGTAGCACCTGTTTCACACACCCCGAGAGGTATGGAGAGGATTATAGACGGGGCAAGGCAGCCATTGCGAAAGAAAACGTGGTATAAGGTAACAGATGCGAAAGGTGCAGCTGGAGTTAGCCTGCTTGCTGCCTAGGGCACAGCAGCCTGTGAGGCTCTCTGGGCCAGCCATATAAAAGGCCCTAGGCCCCATTGTTCCCCAAATGCTAAGCATAGTGGGATATGACCAGGGCATAGCCCGATCTTAACTATATCCCCCCTCCTCCTCCCGACAACCACCAAGCTGGTTTCCATCTCTCTATCCCATTGGTATGCCCAAGTGATTGGATCCTACTCTCTCTGTGGTCCTTCATATCTGGCTTCCATTGCCTTAGTGTACTGTTTTCAAGGTTCATGAATATTATAGCTTGTATCAGAATGTCACCATTTTTCACGACCAAGAAATATTTTAGAATATAGACGTATCAAGGGCATTTGAATTGTTTCTGATTTTATTTACCTATTTATTTATTTATTTATTGGCTCTTGTGGACAATGCTACAAGTATCCAGGGATTTCTCCCCTTAGCCGATGGCTGGGTACAAGGAGGGAGTGCTTCTTCATGCAGACGTGTAGGCTCACCTCTCCAGAGATTTTTATGTGATTCTGCAAGGCACCTAGGGAATCTGTGGTTTGCAAGCAGCATTCCTTGGAGACCTTGTGATAAAAGACTCAGCAGACTCCCTGAGAGACACCACATTAGACAACCGCTAAGTCATACCTCCCACCACCTCAGGGTCCCTAGAGTCCCGTAGTCAGGTGAGGTCCTAACTGGGACATCGGCCAGATGTAACTGTGCCCACAGCAGCTGGCTGGGCTGGGCTTTGGTGAGCTTTTTATGAGACCAGTGGGCTCTGCTTTTCCTGGTATCAACGACTCTCTCTCTCTGTCTATAGATCAAAATATGACCAGTAACAGATGTTCTTATTAACCAACAGAACCCTAGACCCAGCCTTTCAGGACTGATAGCCACTTGGAATTCGGGTTTCATTCTGCTTCTGCCTATGGGTATAAAGTGACTGAGCCTGGCTCTCTGGACTGAGGACGAGTCAGCGTGGCTCTTTGAGTCATGGCTTCTTCCTGTTCGTCCTCCTTTACCTCCAACTGGGCCAGACTCATGCCCCTCCCAAAGTGATTCCTTAGCTCCATTGTCTCTGAGCCCCCTCTGAGGTTCTTTGTCTTTGGGGATCTTCTCTACCAGGCTTTGAGGCCAGGGGAGAAGAGCACGGGCTGCTGGGTTTTATACCCCGGAGCCATTTGGCAGTGTCAAATCTGGGGGAAGACTTTCCCAGCACCCAGTGGGTAGGGATCAGGGATTCTCCTGGATATATATAGGACAGTCACAGTGAGGAATGATCAATGGTAAGACACTGGGTTAGGCACCATCACCACCAGAAGGCCAGAGGAACCCCACTAATGCTGCAGTGTTGAACAAGGCACCCACAGCTCAGCAGAAGAAAAGCCTGGTGTGCTCTGTGCAAATATTCCTCACCTGGGAGATATCAAGAGAGAGAGCCCGGTCCCTACTGAGACACCTTGCAGGGGCTAGACAGCCTCTCCCCGGGGTAAGGACCCACTTCCCTGCAGTAGTTCAAGGTTCTAAGTGACTCTAGCACTGACCTAAGAGCCAGGCCAGAGCGAAGACCAGGAGGGGAGACCCACAGCTGCTGGGTCCTCTGCTGAGTTAGGCCCAAGGGCTTCATATGTTGGAGACCTAATCCCAGGACCCTAAACAAGGGCTATTTTTAGATATGCATGCTCATGGACTTAGTTACTTAGGTAAGAATGAGGGCATAGTAAGAGGAAGATGGACCCTTAAGACAGCAGGTTTGACACCATTGCATACACTAGCAAGATTTTGCTGAAAGGACCCACATAGAGCTGTCTCTTACGAGATTATGCCGGGGCCTAGCAAACACAGAAGTGGATGCTCACAGTCAGCTATTGGATGGATCACAGGGCCCCCAATGGAGGAGCTAGAGAAAGTACCCAAGGAGCTAAAGGGATCTGCAACCCTATAGGTGGAACAACATTATGAACTAACCAGTACCCCGGAGCTCTTGTCTCTAGCTGCATATGTATCAAAAGATGGCCTAGTCGGCCATCACTGGAAAGAGAGGCCCATTGGACTTGCAAACTTTATATGCCCCAGTACAGGGGAAAGCCAGGGCCAAAAAGTGGGGTTGGGTGAGAGGGAGGGTATGGGGGACTTTTGGGATAGCATTGGAAATGTAAATGAGGAAAATACCTAACAAAAAAAGAAAAAAAAAAAAAAAGACAGCAGGTTTGTGTCAGGCTGGGCATGTACCTCGGTTGGTAGAGTGCTTGTCTGTCATGCATGAAACTCTGAGTTCGGTTCCCCAGCACTGAATAAAACGGGGTGTGGCGACACACTCCTATAATTTCAGCACTTAGAAACAAAGGTCATCCTTCAGCTATAGAGTGAGGCTGAGGCCAGCCTGGGCTAAATGAGATGCCAGCCCAGCATGGTGGCACATGCCTTTAATCCCAGTATTTAGGAGCAAAGTGCAGGGAGATCTCTTGAGTTCGAGGTCATCCTGGTCTACATAGTAAGTTCCACAACAGATGGTACTACACAGAGAAAGATGGGAGAGGGGAGAGGGGGTAGGGGAAGGGGAGAGGGGGAGGGGAGAGGAACGAGGGGCAAGGGGAGGGGGGGAGGAGGAGGAAGAAGAAGAGGAGGAGGAGGAGGGGGAGGAGGAGGAGGAAGAGGAGGAGGAGGGGAGGAGGAGGAGGAGGAAGAGGGGGGGAGGAGGGGGAGGGGGGAGGAGGAAGAGGGGGAGGAGGAGGGGGAGGAAGAGGAGGAGGAGGAGGGGGAGGAGGAGGAGACAAAGTCTGGTGCACCAGCCAAGGGGACATTCAGAGGGTCCCAAAGCTACGGCCATCAGGAGCTTACAGCAGGCCCTGGGTCTACACTGTGAGGATACCCAGGAAGCAGAACCACAGCAAAACTCCAGGCTTTCTTTCCAACCTGCGTTTCACCCCAGAGACCATGTCCAGCCTTTTACCTCTCATGTTTTTCTCTTGAGTGTCCTTCCACCCCACCTCTCTTGGCTGCCTCCTGCTCAACCTTGAAGATACCGTACCAACGTCATCTCTTCTTCCAGGTTGCCTCTCTGTCCTGTCAGGGCTGGACTTGGGGACCTCTCCTCTAAACACCAGCTCTCTCCTGGTTATGAATCTGAGTGTTTCAGAAAGCAGGACACCAGGCTTCATTTTTCTATTTCTTGAAGGCCTTTCCCATGTTTGGGGCACACTGTAGATGCTTCACAGGTGAATTGCCCTGGCCTGAGCACCCCAAGCCAAGTCTCCCATGACAGCCCAGGCTCCCTTCCCAATCCTTTCTGGCTCAGCTATGATTCACCTGGTCAAGGGGCACAAGGGCTCCCTTGTGTTCTGTGACAGTCAGAAACAACACTGATATTCTGGGGTCCTGACAGATGGATCCCAGACAAAGCCCTCATTAAGTGGGGTGGTGGCAGGTGGGATGACAGTCCTCTGATGCGGGACCATTTGGTCATCAAAGAAACTGGGTGTCCAGGTGGACTTGGCAGTGCCTGAAAGGGATAGAAAAGCTGTCTGTTAGAGTAGATGATAATGCATGTTGTTCGCCCCCTTCACCAAGGCCCCGTGAGGCTCCTAGTCCACAGGAACCTCAGGACTCAAAATGAGAGTTGTTCTAGCTGGCCCTGCTCCTGGTGCAGCCCTCAGGAACCCATGCCAGGGCCCTCAAAGCCAGGTTTTGTCTTCATCTAGGTCTGAAATCTGAGCAGGCGCAGGCTGCTGAGAGCCTGGGATAAGGATCAAACCCTAGGGAAGGCTGGGAGGGCTGTAGGGCTGATGCTCTGAGGAGGGGACAGTGACTAAGGACTGGTGACCTAGGGAGCAGTGCAAGCCCAATCATCCTACACTGAGATCACCATGGCTGCTAACCTTTGGGGTGGGGCAGAGTTGGTGGCCTTTCCCTGCACAGGACCATTGCTCAGCACCCAGCCTGTCTGTGACTTTTCTCTCTAGCTGAAGCCTCATCTGATTGACAAAAACCCACCCCTAGAGAATCACCAAGGGGGTCCTGCTGCTGTCTGGGGTTAGGTGGATACAGGAAGCCTAGGTGCAGGCCTGCTCCAATTATTCCGTGGGAGAAGGGAAGGTGTTGACCCTAGACAGACATGAGATATGGAGAGGAATCTGCCTGGAATCCCTAGGCCATGGTCCTCCTAAATCTTCAGGCATGAGTAAGGGACTCAAAGGGACCCACTGAGGACCCCTCCCAAGCTCCTGAGTTCAGCTGAGCATGTAAACTGTTGTCCTGCTGCCTCGCCTTCACGGCCAACCTCTGCTGCCTTTGATGGCTCTCCATGCCTGGCCCATTATTCACAAGACCTTTGGGACAGTCATAAGTCCTGGCTCTCCTCTGATCCCTGGGAGGGGTGAAGTTGGGGCACAGCTACTGTCTTTGCCTTCCTGTAACAGCCAATCCCCTTCCTCCTTGGTCCTCTGTGAGGACTCAGTTTACCCATGTGTACTGCATCATATTCCCTAGGGCCAAATGAACACATAGGGCTAATGTGAACAGTGGTGGGTGAGGGCTTGGGATGGGGCTACTCAGACATGAAAATGGCTAAAGTACCCCACAAGCCCTGTGGCAACAGAGGGAGAAGGGGATGTAGGGGGAGGGTTCAGAGGGTGAGCAGGGTCCAGCCTGAAAGCCAAGTGGCCAGAATCCCTAACTAACTCTGGATCTACCATTTCCAAGCAACTAGATGCTAGGCTCTGACCAGCCTGTCTGAGAGTAATGATGAGAAATCTATGTTGAAGTTCTCAGTAAAGATCTGGTATTGGCTGGGTGTGATGGTGCATGCCTGTAACCCCAGCATGTAGGAGGCCGAGGGAGGAGGATTGTCCTAAGCTCAAAGCTAGCAGGGCTACAGGGCAAGACTCTGTCTTGAAGAAAAGAAAACAGAACAAAGAAACAGTGCTTGTTAGTGTGCCCCACGATCGACTGTTAGTGTGCCCCAGGAGTGAGTGGCAGCATGCACTGGGAGTGGAGGTCCCCCCTGCCCTCCTTCTCCTTCCCCTCCCTAGTAGAGGATCTAAGACTACCATCTGGCTCCCTGGGAGCAGCCCCACCTCATTAGGACGGCTTATTTCCCCTGGCTGTCTGGCAGAGCCTGGTGTCTAGGGAACTGTGCCTCCCCAGGGACACCTATATTGTGCAAGGGAGCCGCTGATGTTGCCACTCCACCCGTCTTCTGTCTGTTTTTGGTTCTGCCATGCTTTATTCGATAACAGAGTCTTGGGTGAGGGCAGTTAGTGAAGTCCCTTCCCCTGCCTCCACACACTCTCCCTCTTCATGGCTCCTTGAAAGAGGATCGCTGAGATCCACCATGTGTCTGTCACACACTGTCCTGTGGGCTTGTCATAGCCCTGGGGAAGATGACAGCACCATTTCCTCCATTGGGGAGGAGACTGAGGCTCAGGCAGGTCCCCATGGAAGGATGAGGCCACTCCGCTAATTAGAGGCAGGGCTAGGATTCAAAGCGCATCCCTGTGTCTCTTGGTCCTCTCTGAAATTCAGACCACGCCCCCCCCCCATGCCCCAGGAGTAGCTGAGTGTTTTCTGATGTTTCCCATCTTGCATCCTACCCTAGACCAGGAACCCAGCAAGGACCCAGCCACCTGCTCTGTGTTCCTGCTCAGAGCCCTGGGCAAAGCTCAGCCCATGGGGACCTGGGCAGAATGGAGTGGGCTCAGCGAGTATTCTTAAAATAGGGGAGGGACCCAGCCAGTCCATTCCACATCTTAATGTATGTATGTGCCTTCACATGTATATGCACAGAGTAGAGCTGACCCCACCCTGCAGGGGTGGAATGCCAGCCTAGGGTCCTGTAGACTCTCTAATCACAGGTCTTGGCTAGAGATGCAGTTATTTTAAGTTCATGTAGGAGGGACCCAAGCCCACCTGCTTTCTTCAGTAGAGTCACCCAACTGTCAGCAGCTCTTTGCCTGCCTTGTTCTTCAGAGGCTGGGCGTGGAGGGCCAGGCAGGGTCTTGAGAGCCACGGGGCTGCAGAGATGCAGTTAAGAGCCTTCTAGTTTGGGGTCAGGGTCCTGGGTTCTGAGTTCTGTCCCTCCACAGGCTAGGGTTTAGCTTGAAATTCTTCATCTGTCAGGTGGAAGTACACACTTTCCCGTTACTGAAATGGGACGAAGTGAGGCTGTGGTGGAGATGGAGGTGGAGTGGGCAAAATGGATCTCGTCACAAACAATGTGTTATGACAACTAGCAATGTTGCAGTCTTTCCTCCAGGAAAAGCAGCAGGGGGGTGGAACTGTGGCTAGGGGAAGAAGCCTTGGATCTGGGGTTCATTGTAGCTGTTACCCCACCACTTCCCCCCCCCCCACAGTGTTCTCTGCTGCCTTGGGATGGTGTGTCTCCAAGGGGTGGTCATTCATCATCACTAGAGAGGTTTTATCTCCTAAGCACCCAGACCTGAAGCTCAGAGAGCAGATAGGTCTGCAGGCTGTAGGAATTCCAGGTGACAGTGGTCTCCCATCTCGGGAACATTTGCAGATGGTGGTTCTCATGGACCCGATGGAGGACCCTGACGACATTCTGCGGGCACACCGGTCCCGGGAGAAGTCATACCTCTTTGACGTGGCCTTTGACTTCACTGCCACCCAGGTGAGGGGAGAATGTGAACCTGGTCTGGAAACACACACACACACACACACACACACACACACACACACACACACCTCTCCACACTTCGCCCTGCAAGGATGGTTCTCAGGGGATCCTGCTCACATTTTCTTCAGAACTTGCTCCAGCACCCACTTCCTGGAGCTTTGCCTGTTTGTGAACAGTTTACCCACAATGCCTCTCCCACCTGTACTTGTGCACAGCCTGATGTCACGTGACTGCTTGCCTGTATACCCGAGGGGCCGCACGGCGGGCTTTCCGAAGAAACACACTTGGTTAGTTAGCACTCAAATCTCACTCTGCATAGAGTAGTCACATGAGACACCCCCACAGCTGGCCTACTACCTACACAGGCCAGGAGAAGGAAGAACTGTGAAGCCCATCTGGTGTGGGGAGGGCAGGTGGTGGGCAGACACAAGAAAACCTGACACCTTCCTAGGGATCCCATCTTGCCCATCTTCTGGATGCTCAGATGCGCCCAGGAGCTGACTGCATCCTCGGGGCAGGGGTGTGGTGGGGGAGCCAGCTGTAGAGGAGGCGTCTCAGGTGACCTGAGCCCTCTTTGCAGGCTGGTGTCCTCCCTGAGGGGTGTAAGCAGAGACTACCTCCTTCCATTTTCCAAACCCTCTTATCTCTGGCTTAGGGCTCCTGGGACAGACACTCCATCTGTTCTCTGCGAGAACCTGCCTGTAGGCACTGGTGTCTGACCTCTGGGTCCCTTCCTCCTCCCCTGCAGGAGATGGTATATCAGGCCACCACCAAGAGCCTCATCGAGGGTGTCATCTCAGGATACAATGCCACTGTGTTTGCCTATGGCCCTACAGGTGAGGGGGAAGCCCAGACGTAGGCAAGAACTGCAGCCTCCTCCTAGGCTCCCTGGGAAACGAAGCCCTTCACCCTTCATCAGAGAACCAGCCTGGCCCAGGGATGGTCAGGGATAGAGGGAATGATCCAAATCTTGCCTCACCCAGGTCCCCTGTCCCCCAAACACCCCATTCCTCAGCCATCTGGGAGGGAACAGCCTCACGGACAGCTCAAGGTTGCCAGAACACTCTCCCAGTAAGGCTTCTTACCCTTGGCCCCTGCCCTGCTCACCGCCAGTCTGTCCTGTCCAGGCTGTGGGAAGACCTACACCATGCTGGGCACTGACCACGAGCCAGGCATCTATGTTCGGACCCTCAATGACCTGTTCCGAGCCATCGAGGAGACCAGCAATGACATGGAATATGAGGTGTCCATGTCCTACCTGGAGGCAAGTTCCTACTGGGCTTGGATAGGAGGCACATACGATAGGGCAGTCCACCTCCCTAGAGCCAGTTGCTGGCAGTTCCTGGGCTATCCCACAACCCACATGTAGAGCACTGGCCCCACTTGATTAAAAATTGAGACTTGAGAGCTAGGCATGGTGGTGCATGCCTTTAATCCCAGAACTCAGAGGAGCAGAGAACTCTTGAACTAGATCTCTGAGTTCAAGGCCATCCTGGTCTACAGAGCAAGTTCCAGGACAGCCAGAAACCCTGTGTCAAAAAATTAATTTTGTTTTTGAAACACGGAGAACTTAGGCCACTGTGTTCTTAGTGCACGGTGGTGACCCACGTGAGAGCCTGTGGCTCTAATGTGGCGTTGCACGTCACAGTAGCCTGGGCAGCGAGCAGTTTGGGTAGCAGCCTTTGAAAGCACCTCCTTTTTGAGCCTATCCCTTAAGCAAACATCTTCCCATTCTGGACTTCGTGGGTTGAGAGGTCAGGGGCTTATCTAAGACAGCTGGCCAGCCTCCATCTGGCTCCTCTGGGAGTTGATTATCTCCAGGGTGATGTCTCAGAAAGAGGATCGAGGGTAAGAACAAGCAGGTCTTGGCTCAGCCAGCTGGGCTTGTTTTAAAGCCGGCTGGGGGACAGAGTGGAAGCAGGGGGTGGGACAGGGAGGGGGTGACGGCACACAACCTAAGAGAAGTAGTCTGAAGGTTGCCTAGCAACAATCTGAGCTCCCTCTTCGGGCCAAGGGTCCTGCATAGGTCAGTGTGTCCAGCCCAGGGCTGGCCTCTCTGTGGAGGGAGCCCCAGTTGATTCTGAAGCCTCCTGCAACATTGTCTTTGAAACCTCTACCATTGTGTAAAGGCAGTGCTTCCCCAAGTTGGGACTTCCCTCATGGGACCTGGGGACCAGCAAACAGAAGCACACGGTCGTTCCTTTCTTAGGGAGAAGGGGACCACTCAACTGCTCCAGGCCTGGACCTCTTATCTCTCATCTTCCTCCTCCTTTCGCACTGTCCCATCAGATCTACAATGAGATGATCCGGGACCTACTGAACCCGGCCCTGGGGTACCTGGAGCTGAGGGAAGACTCCAAAGGGGTGATCCAGGTGGCCGGGATCACAGAAGTGTCTACCATCAATGCGAAGGAGGCAAGTCTCCAGTACCATGGACAGGACAATCGCTCTCAGGGGAGCAGGAAAAAGGGATCAAGGCCAGGGTGACACTGGGACAGAGGTCACATCATGCCTTAACACGCTCATCCTTGTACAGAGCCTCTCCATTTACAGAGAGACCTGCTTGCAGAGAAATGCCCAGGCCTCTTAGCCCACCCTGGGAAGCTAATAGGCTGGATCTCTCCCACCACCAAGCCCTGGCTCTTCTCTGCAGGGTCCTCACCAGTCATTTCCCTCTCCCATTCCCAGATCATGCAGCTGCTGATGAAGGGGAACCGGCAGAGGACGCAAGAGCCCACAGCTGCCAACCAGACATCCTCCCGCTCCCACGCTGTGCTCCAGGTGGCTGTGCGCCAGCGCAGCCGGGTCAAGAACATCCTCCAGGAGGTGCGGCAGGGCCGCCTGTTCATGATTGACCTAGCTGGCTCTGAGCGTGCCTCTCAGGTAAGGCCTGCTCAGAGGGCACAGTGAAGGGATGGCTTCCCAGAGGAAAGCAATGGGGTAGGGTGGGGCACGGGTGTGCAGGGGTGATGGCTCTCCTGGGTAAGGCCAGTTTTCAGAGGAGGAGGGAGCTCAGGGAGAGGCTGACAGGGAGAGGGTGGTTGGGAAGGAAAGATGTCTCGAGGACGTGTATGTGGGATGGGGAGTGGGGTGATAAGTGGAGTCCCCAGAGAGAAGGGTAAGCAACAGGCCTGATGTCTTGAAGGGTCGTGCTGCTCAGGAATGAGAGGGCACAGCAAAGCCTCCATCTGTACCATGCCTCCTCCATCTCCAGGGACCTCAGAAGAGAGGCCATGCTCTATAACCAGGATCACTGGGGTGTTTGTTGTTGGGCGACTGAATGACGCTTCAGTAGGTTACCCTACTGGGTTATCCCTTACCATCTCCCCAGACACAGAACCGGGGGCAGCGCATGAAGGAAGGAGCCCACATCAACCGCTCTCTGCTGGCCCTGGGCAACTGCATCAATGCGCTGAGTGACAAGGGCAGTAATAAATACATCAACTATCGGGACAGCAAACTCACCCGGCTCCTGAAGGTACCAGAGCAAGCTAGACCTGGGCACTCACTGGTGTTAAGAGGGGGCCCGACAGGCCACACCCAGGCAAAGCTCAGTTATCCCCACTTGGATTTCATCAAGTTCATTCTGTATCGGTATGCCTCATGCAATATTTGAGACAACCTTAAGCCATACCGTTCTATTTACCGTACAACTTGTTGCAAGCAGACGTTCTCTGTGTTTCTGGCAACTCTAACCAAAGCACAGGTAGAGAAAAATGAACATGGGCTGTATCAGGACCTCCTTCTGGAGCTGTGAGCCAGTCAGAGAGAACCAAGAGTCACCTAGATTTGGGGCTTTGTGATGGTCAGCCTTGTGGCCTCCGGAGCTGCTCTTTTGGAGCCAATTACTCATGGCGGAGTCACCTGTGGCCTTCATGTGGGATCCATGGGCACCCAGACTTTGCTGGGTTCAAGGGATTCTCCCCAGCTCTAAAGTCTCCCAGTGTCTCTGTAAGTTAGGAGGGCTAAAGTTACAGATAAGGAAACTGAGGCACAGAAAGGTCAAGGAACCTCCCTGTAGGCTCATACTTTGTAAGCACTGAAAACAGGACCCCAGCAGAGGCCTGTGGGTTCTGAAAGCTTGTATCAGCCTGCCATGAAGACTGCAGCCACAAGCCAGGGGAGTGGGGCTATATGGAAAGGACCACCATTGTATGCATGTGTTTATGTTGTATGAGCGTGGGTGTGTGTGTATGTGTGTATGCACATGTGTACATACGTGTACATATGTGCCTCTGTGTGTGCATGTGTATGTGCACAAGTGCATGTGTACATGTGTGTACGTGAGTGTGCATATGTGCATGTGTGTGCATGTGTGTGTAGGAGCGAATGTGTGTAAACAAGTATGGGTGAGTGTGAATATGTGTGTGTGTGTGTGTGTGCATGCAGTGTATACATGTGTATGTGTGATATACATGTGTGTGCACCCAGGGTGTGGTAAACAGTCTCAGGAAACCTCTGGGGGGGTGTCCTCCAGCTAGCCAGCTCCCCATCCCCCCACCAGGATTCACTAGGCGGGAACAGCCGCACTGTGATGATTGCCCACATCAGTCCAGCGAGCACTGCCTTTGAAGAGTCCCGGAACACCCTGACCTACGCCGGCCGAGCCAAGAATATTAGGACTCGGGTGAGGGCCCTTGGACTACCCCCTAGACACACCCTCCTGGACTGAGATTTGAGGTCCTGAGAGGAGCCTTGCCAGCCGCTCCACTCTTCCAGCAGTGACCTCGTTACCCAGGCCGACATCACTTCAAGGCCCTTCCCTGGACTCCCAGCCACTGCCTGCCTGCCTGGAGCCCTTGGCTCCCAAAGACTCTCTTCTGCCTCTCACTCCAGGCTCGGCTCCCACCCTCCATTCCATCCCTCTCCTGTCCCTTCCTCCTCAGAGGATTACCCAGTCCTCTATATGTCCAAAGCATCTCACCACCACAGTGACAGTCAAAGGCTGCCTTACCCAGTGCCACCCTGAACCGTAACACACTGCCCCATCTGACCTCAGAACCAGGCAGGAGTTACAGCTCCCCTACCGTACAGTTTAGGATGATGAACGTTAAGGACGTAAAGTGACGTCACAGCTAGTGGAGGATAGGGCAGAGACTGCCTGGCTTTCAAGTTCATGATCAAACTATGTTCTCTGGTAAGAAAGTAAGTCTTAGCCTGTGAGGCTGTGGAGGGGAGAATGGCTAACTTTGAAGTGGTTTTAGTGAGCCTTCTTTCAATATCTACAACTCCCCCAACATTGCCATGTAGCCTCCAGGAACTTCACGGGGACAGGTCACATGATCGTGACGAGTTAGTCAGAAGCAGCTTATCCCGATATCGTAGTGAACGCTGCAGCCCAACATTGGGAGGCAGAGGGAGAGGAATCAGAAGTTCAGGGTCATCCTTGGTTACACAATGAGTTCAAAGCTAGCCTGGGCCACATGAGCCCCTAGTAGTAGATTCGTTTTTAATGGATGCTAATAGTAGGAGTTGAGGCAAGCCAGGGAAAGATGAGCTGTCTGTTGTGGGCATGGGGAAACCAGGAGACTTGCCTAACTAAAACAAGACACTCATACAGAAACAGAGTCCAAGCATGGAAGAAATCATGGGGCTAGAATGATGGCTAATGATTCAGAGTACTTGCGGCTCTTCCAGAGGACCTGAGTTCGGGTCCCAGCATCCATATTAAGCACACAACTGCCTGTAACTCCAGCTCCAGGGGGGTCTTACATCTTCTTTTTGCACCCACAGTCAGAGGTACACAGTCCCACACAGACACATACACATAAACTAAAAATGAAATTAAAATCAAAAGAAAGAAAGAAAAGAATCTGAGTAGCAAGACCTCAATACCCGGTGAAGAAATGCGCTCTGTAGGAAATAGGGGACCAGTGAGTAACAGTAGCACTTTAGGATTTAGAGCTAGCAGAGACATGGGGATGTGACAGGAGGCTGTGGGGACGGAGGCAAGGAGACCCTTGCTGTCGTTGAAAAGAACTGGCAAAGGGAAAGAATGAGAGGGGCTGGAGAGATGGCTCAGCAGTTAGGAGCACTGGCTATTCTTCCAGAGGACCTGGGTTCAATTCCCAGCACCCACATGGCAGCTCACAACTGTCTCTTAATTCCAGTTCCATGGGATCTATGGCACCAGACATGCACAGGGCATGTATATATAACGCATGGAAGCAAAATGCTCATACAAATAAAATAAGTCCTTTTAAAAGAGGGGCAGTGGAAGAAAGAGAAAGGGAGGCTGGTTCCTGGGGTGACTGTACCCCTTCATGCCTCATCCTGGGCTCCCTGTAGGTGAAGCAGAACCTGCTTAATGTCTCCTACCACATCGCTCAGTACACCAGCATCATCGCTGACCTGAGAGGCGAGATCCAGAGACTCAAGTGCAAGATCGACCAGCAGGCTGGGCGGGGTCAGCCCCGGGGCAAACTGGACAGAGGTGACATCCGCCACATCCAAGGTATGTAGAGAGGCCTGTGTCTCTGGAGGCCTGAGCTGGTCTCAGCAGCTCTCTCCAAGTGACCTTATGGGGTTATAGGACGAGGTAGCATTAACCCTGGCTCCTCTTGGCTGAGTGGCCTCTGCTAGTTATCCTGGAGCCTTCCCCTGTAAAATGGGACCACACTGTTTGCTTGGCAGAGCTGGAGATGGGGTGGGATGATGTGAGGATATTATATAGGAGCCGCCCGACAGGCTTACCACTCACTGAGACTTGCGTGTTCACTGCGATGGTTTTCTAAAAGATGCCAGAGAAACGGGCATTCTAAAAGATGATAGGGAAAAAAAAAAAAAATCCTTGACACAAGGGTTCTGTGAGGGCTAGCAGAAGAGCCAGAGTCACTGCAGTCAGATGTGATGTGGGCGTGGGAGGAGAGGAATCTGAGAATTTGGAAGGAGAAGCACTGGTCTAGGACTAAGCTGAGGGCCAGAGCCTCAGGTGGGCCTGAGCTGGTGGCCCCTCTGCCCATACCACTCTCACCCGGCAGCTGAGGTTCAGCTACACAGCGGGCAGGAAGGGCCCGCGGAGATGGGACAGCTTCGGGAACAACTCATCAGCGCCTTCCACGAGCAGATGGATGTGCGCCGGCGCCTGCTGGAGCTGGAGAACCAGGCCATGGAAGTCCAGATTGACACCTCCCGTCACCTCCTCACCATCGCCGGGTATGCTCGCCCCTATCCCGGGACCCTTTAGACCCTCCCAGGTTCAGGTTTGGCATGGAGGAGCCTGGAGCATAGAAACACAAATGAGCTGAATCTTGTGTCTCTCGTGGGGGAAATGCTGGCAGCTGGGAGCACGAGAAGTCACGCAGGGCTCTCAAGTGGCGGGAGGAGCGAAGGAAGGAGTCCTACACCAAAGAGGACAGTGAGAAAGACTCGGACACAGGCGATGAGCCAGATAACCTGGAGCCACCTGAAGTGGCATCAGCCCGGGAAAACATCGCCGCCCTGGTGGGCGAACAGAAGAAGTTGCGCAAAGAAAAGGTGTACGGGGCTTGGGGGCGGAGGGCTGGGGAAGAGGGAGACCCAGAGAGCTCAGGCCACAAATCTTGGGTGTCCGGGTCTCTGTGTACTCATACTTCTCATCTCTAAAATGGGAGCAGCCGTGGTGATGTCCAAAAGGGGTCGCTAGAGACCGTTAAACTAATACTTGGCATAAAGCAAGAACTAAGAACATGGTAACCAATATAATAATAGATTTTCACCTTCTGAGTTGGAATTAGGGATGTCACAGGGAATGGTTGAGTCAAGTGGGCACAAAGGCGCCAACTACTTGCAACATCCAGAATAAGCTTAGAAGGCTAGCCTGTGCTTGGAGCATCAGCCAGAAGGCCTGAGACCGGGGCCTGTCTGGACTGGTGGGACTGGTCTGGTGCTGACCCGTGCCGCCCTCCCGCAGCTGGCGCTGGAGCAGCGCTGCCGAGAGCTGCGCGCGCGTGGCCGGCGCCTGGAAGAGACGCTGCCGCGCCGCATCGGCTCGGAGGAGCAGCGCGAGGTGCTCAGCCTGCTGTGCCGCGTGCACGAGCTGGAGGTGGAAAACACCGAGATGCAGTCGCACGCTCTGCTCCGCGACAGCGCCCTGCGCCACCGCCGCGAGGCCGTGCGCCGCCTGGAGCAGCACCGCAGCCTCTGCGATGAGATCATCCAGGGCCAGCGGCAGATCATCGACGGTAGGGCCCAACCGCGAGGGCCTGGGACTTTGTCGTTGGGGCTGAGAGCCCACACCAAGCTCTCATCTCCCCTTTCCCCGGACAGACTACAATCTGGAGGTTCCCCGGCACCTGGAGGAACTCTACGAAGTCTACCTTCGGGAACTGGAAGAGGGCAGCCTGGAGCGGGCCACCATCATGGACCGAGTGGCCTCCAGAGCCCTGCAGGTGGGCGTGTGGGCCGACCTAAATTCGCTGACATGGGGATCCTGCGAGTTCAGTCAAGTTCCAAGAGGAGTTGGTCTTCCTCCCTCCCCTCCCTCCTTCTTTCTCCTTCCCTTCCCCCTCCCTCCTCCTCTCCCACCTTCCCAAGCCTAGATGAGATTCCCCCATTCCTGGGCATTACTACCTGGCCTGGCTATTTTCCCAACCTAGAGTCACAAGGTCAAGACTGTCATCTGAGATGTCACCAAGTGACTACTTGTCAACTAGTCTATCCCAACAGTTGTGAGGCTGAGGCAGGAGGTTAGAAAGATCAGCCACCACTGTACAACAAGATTCTATCTCAAACAATACATGAATGGATGGATGGATGGCTTAATTCATGAATTAATTTCTAAATATCAAGGAAACGATGGATGCTCTAAAGGACCAGGCCATTGAGCTGTGTCACTGAGGCTGCCTAATGGTCCCAGCTTGCTGGGGACCCAGAGCACAGGCCCAGTGCCCTTCACTCCCACCCCCCATCTTAGAGCCCTTATGGCTGTGTTGTTCCTGGTTCAAGGCCTAGTCTTCTGACTCTTCACTCTTGTCGTTACCCCTCTGCCTTCCCATCACACACACAGGACAGCTCCTTGCCCAAAATCACTCCAGCAGGGGCCACACTGACCCCGGACTCTGACCTGGAGAGTGTGAAGACGCTAAGTTCTGATGCCCAGCGCCCCCAAAACAACACCCTACCCCCACTTGGCACAGACAGGTGAGGGCTTAGAGTGGGGAAGATGGAGCCAGAAGCACTTAAAGCTGTGGCATGGGTCTGCAGCCAGGATTTGTGGGTTCTCCTCCCCCCCCCCCGTTGGCACCAACAGGTTCTTCTCTAGGGTGGGGGTGGGTGAACTTTAGTGTGACTAGCCTGGTCGACAGCTGCCTCCTCCTGTTCCTGTGCCAACTGCAGTGAGTCCTACCATGTGTTCAAGGCCAGTCCCAGGGCCTGGCAGGTGAAGAGCTCCTCTGTGCCTACTCCACCCCCCATCCAGGTGGGCAGCCTGGTGACCCAGGAGGTGAGATCTGGGTGCCCAGCAGTGGGTTTGAATCCTTCCAAAAGGCCTAGCACCTCAAAAGGCCACACAGCCTCTGCAGACTGCAGTGCAGTCCCTGGGGTCTTCAAGGTCTTTCCCTTTCCAAACAACTCACCCCTAGGCCCCACCACAGGACAGCCTGGGCAGCCAGATCAACTCTTCCCCGGACAGCAGTGAGAACCTGTCAGAGATCCTTCTGTCCCATAAAGGTGAGTGTGCCTGCCCTGCCCTGCCCTGCCCGCCCCCCGCCTGACAACGTGTAGACTGCTCAGATTACAAAACTAGAAGTCCTTCCTGCTCCCTGGCCCTGCTGAAGGTCCCCCATTCACTGGCTTTATCAGAAGGACTAGCCACCTGTTCAGGGACACGCAGAAGATGGGGTACAATTAGAAATTAAAATGGTGATGCCTACCCCCCTCCCCACTAGATAATGCAGTAGCAAATTCTAAAATCTAATCCATCCCTGACCCCTAGACAGACAGATAGACTAAACCCACTGTCTAAAATATGTGAGGGTTTTTTGGAGGGGGTACTAGGAATTGACCCTAGGACCTCACACACAATAGACTGGGATTAAAGGCAGGTGCCACCGCCACCACCTGGCTCACTTTTAATCTTGTTGCTCACTTTTAGATCTAAGTTGCATGGGTTGGCAGGCCTCCTCTTCCTTCTCCTCCTGCCCCCTCCTCCTCTGCTCCCACCTCCTCTCCCTCCTCCTCCTCCTTCACCTCTACCTTCTCTTCCTCCTCCTCCTCTTCTCCTGAGACAGGGTCTAACTATGTAGCTTAGGCTAACCTGGAACTCACTATGGTCAAATTCACAGAGACCCCCTGCTTCTGCCTTCCAAGTGCTGGGATTAAAGGTTTGCACCACCATGGCCAGCCAGCCTTAAGCTTTTGATCTTCCTGCCTCAGTTTCTGAAGGAGCTAAGATTACAGGCCTATGACACCAGTCCAGACTCCCAGTGTCTCAGTTCATCTTTGAAGGAGCCCCAGAGTATTCATTTTGCAATCCCATTTACAAATGAAATTAAGATCCCCAGGGTTCGCCCAAAGCTTCTCAGAATTAGTGAGTTAGAGTTCTGGAAGTGAATTCTGTGAGTCCTGGCTTTTGCTCACTTTTGTCCTGTGAGGAAGAGGTGTGGGAGGTGGCCTTGACCCTGTATTTGGTATCTGCTTTAGAGAGGAAAGAGATCCTGACGCGGACCAAGTGTATCTCCGTGAAGGCCGCCCAGCGGCGCTCCCGGGCCCTGGGAACGGAAGGGCGCCACCTGCTGGCACCTGCCACAGAGCGCAGCAGCCTATCCCTGCACTCGTTGAGCGAAGCTGATGATGCTCGCCCACCCGGGCAACTGGCCTGCAAGCGGCCGCCCAGCCCGACACTGCAGCATGCCATCAGCGAGGACAATCTATCTAGCAGCACGGGCGAGGGCCCCTCCAGGACGGTAGGACCTCGAGGTGATGGCACTGGGTCCTGGGTGCGTGGCCAGAAGAAATGCCTCAGCAAAAAAAGGGAGGAGTCACTGGAAGCGAAGAGGAGGAAGCGGAGGTCTCGGTCCTTCGAGGTCACAGGACAAGGGGTGAGGCAAAGGGCAGGGTTGAAATGTTTGCACCCGTTACTAATGTGTGGGCGTCTGCGGGCTAGCACCCTCCAGAAGCAACAGGACACTTCCAGCCCTTCACTACGCTTTGAGCCCTGACACAACTATCACCCCCAAATAAAGTAGCTAGGACTGGGTTCTGTAGCTGAGCTCTGGACATCTCTCTGCTCCATTCCGCTATTTTCCATCTGTACAGCTGTCCCGTCCCAAGACACACCTACTAGGACCTCGTCCCTCCGAGGGCCTTTCAGATCGCCGGATGCAGGCGTGTGGGCGGCCATCTCCTGGTGTCAGGCATCTGGGAAAAGTCTCTCTGCCTCTGGGCAAGGTCAAATTTCCTCCAAACCAGAACACAGGTCAGTACTAACCAAAAAGGGACTGAGGTGGGAGAGGCCTTGACCAGCTGAGAGGGGAAACACACAGGCCTCCTGGCCGGATCTAGAAGCATGATTCAAGGAGCAGTACTGGGTGGGGTTTGCAAACTGGGATTGGTCCCCTTAGGAGTTCAAGACCTCTGGGAGGTAGGGGAGGAAAGAAATTCCTCAACTAGTGCTGCCTTTTCTCCTGTCATAGGGTCTGGAAACCCTTCACCCCTTCTTGTCGCCCCCAACCAAGTCGGTGTTTCCCGTAGAGCTACACGTGGGCCCAGCCTACCCCATGGCTCAAGCACCTTTGGCAAAGATGGACGCCTCCAGCATAACTGAGGGATCCAGGCACCTACTATTCTGAACCCCAAGACTGAACGGGGTGTAGCAGGGACTGGGAGGTGGAAGCTGGGCAGATGGGGATCCCATAGAGCAAGAGCTTAGAGGACTGGGCTCCCATGACCCGGAAACGGTAGGGTTGTCTGCAGAACTCTGCCGTGTTCACCCTGCCACTAGAGAGGGAGGTGAGTCCCAGAGGCCCGGCTTCCCAGCCTGGGACAGAGCATTATTGCCAAAAACTTGTACAGACCTGGGGCCAGTCTCGGCTTCGGCAATGGGGGAGAGGAGCTGTTGGTGAGAGGGATTCCTGGGCCCACCCCTGGGCCTGGCTGAAGATAGGGGATGGGGGAGGAGCCCACAGGACTTCACGTAGGGAGGGGAGGGGTGGGGAGGGAATCTGGTTTTGTAACTTCTCTGTTGGCTTTTTTTTTTTTTTTCTTTTTGCCTTTCTTTCAAATAAAGTCCTACTGGGGTTTTGATGGCTGTGTTGGGAGCTGTGGAATGTGCAACGTTGGGACTCAGACTGGTCCAGATCCTGGCCCTTTCTCTCCCAGAGCCTCATCTCCCATGGCCCAAACCTACACACAACTGGGGAATGTTTTTTCTTCAAGTTGCCAAAACTCTCCTTCTCCAGAAAAAAATGGGGCTAGAGCTAGGTCTAGTTTTCGGCCCTCACTCAAGGGCCTTTTCACTACCCTGGACCCTTCACAAAGGCCAGAGACTTGAAGGGCAGTGGCAAAAAGTCCCACAAGCCACAGGGGCGGCTGCCCCCTGGAGATTGCAGCTCAGAGAGCACCTCAGCTCGAATGTGGAAGTTCCTATCCAAGAGGGAGATTGCCAGGACCAAACCCTTGGCAATCAATCTTCCCCGCCCTAATTCATGTCCAGGTGGGGTGTCTGGCAGGGAGGAGCCAGTGGAGGGTATGTGAACCCCAGACATTTTGAGACCCGGAAGTTGCTTCAGAACCTGGCCCCTCTGAGCATCGGTTTATTCTGTACCAAGAATGCTGCCTTCAAATTAGCTGGAAAAGGCACTCCTGAAACCACAGCCATTTTGTCTACCACATTCACCTGCCTTCCACCCTAGTCCCAACCGGCTGCACCTGATCACCCAAGGCCCAGGGCAACAGTCACTTTGACACCCTGGTACGCCATCCAGGCCTGGCCTTATTTCTCAATCCAGAGGTTAACTGGGAGTCCGGATGAGGGTGTGGTACACCGGCTTGACAATGAGATGGAGATGCAGCGCGTTCTCCACCAGGTATTCCGAGTTGCGCCTCTGCAGATCGGCGTGGGCCAGGAAGTCGCCAGCTTCTTCGCTGCTTTGATGGAAGCTGTAGGCGTGGCGCACCAGGAGGCGGCCCTGATGGCGCGCACCCACCAGCACTGTCTTCTGGAAGCTCACGCCCGCCGCATCGCCACCGCTGCTAGCTGGCGTGACCACCAGTCGCGGCCTCCCGTCCTCGGGGCGCGCGGCAGGCAGCGCGGTGCCCGCGGCGTCCGCGTAGACGGGCCGCAAGCTGACGGGCAGCCAGCGCGGGGAGAAGAGCACGTTCCAGGTAATCCGGCGACCCGCGTCGTGACCACTGGGTCCCAACTGCGTCTGGAAGCTGGTGCTGCGATCGTCGCGAGCCGGGTTGTTGATGACCCACGGGGCGCCCCAGGCTGGGGCGAGGTAGTTGCGCGGCAGAAAGGCGCTGCCGTTCACGTGAAAGAACTTGGCGTAATGCAACGGCGAGGCGGCGTGGAACTGGTAAGCCTGCAGCAAGAGATCTGCCACCGCCGGGCCGTGGCGCGCCAGGGCGGCCGAGCGCGCCTGCAGCTGGAAAAGCTGTGCAGGCGGGATCATCGGGTAGCGGATGGCGCGCAGCGCTCGCTCGGCCACGGTAGGGGGCGGCCGCGCGCGGCCCAGCCACGCCTCCAGCGCGTGGAACAGCTCCAGCTCATCCTGCAGCACCAGGTCCGAGCGCTGCAGGAGCTGCGCCAGCAACTCGGGGCTCACGGCGCCCCACTCCGCGCTCCCCGCCACGGCAGAAAGGTTCCAAGCCAGGAACTGCAGGCAGCTCTCACGCAGAGCCTCATCCCCGGTGCTCACAGCATAGTGGTACCAGCCCACAGCGGGGCCCACGCCTCCCGCCAGGTGTGCGCGCATGTAGTCGGCCACGCCTCGCTGCAAGGATGCTACTCGGTACTTGGTGGCCAGCCTGTGTAGCGGGATAGCCTGGGCCAGCAGTACAGTCAGCTCACCACAGTACAAATACCTGGAAGGGAATTGGAGAGGGGCCCGCTGAGAGGGCACAGCAGTTAAGAGCACTTGTCCAGAGCACCGGAGTTCGGTCTCCAGCGTCCACATTGGGTGTCTCGGAAACCATCTGTAACTCCAGCCTTCTTCTAGCTAGAGCAGGGTACCCATTTACATGTGGCATACACTTATACAGACACACATGCTAATAATATGATTTAAAAAAAATAAAAATAGAGATAGGAAGGTCGGCGGGACTGAGTATTGTCAAGGCCACCTACACTACCCTCGCAAGTTTCCCCAGAACCCAGAGGGGACACAGCCATTTTTGTAAGGAACAAACAGGATGAATGGACCTTGAGGCTTTCTATGTTTTCTTCTTAAGTTCCCTCCTGGCCTGTTCAGACATCTTTAGCTTCTGGTGCTGTGAAAATCACATGCATTTACTAAGCATCCACTTCATATCTAACTCTAAGCTCAAACGAGAAGAGGTTGCCAGTAACCTTGGTGTCCACACAATCTGGATTTAGATGCCCATCTGACTTCCTCCTTGCTGCTAGAGAAGGCAAGTCCTTTAACTTAGGAATCCCAAGATGCCTAAGAAAGGGGAAGAGCCCACCTCCGGAATGTTGTCACCGTGAGAGGCTGAGAAAAATCTCACTACACACAGCACACAGCCAACCCAGGCTACTTCCTGTTCCCTGTCGGCTTCTCTTTGGTCAGGCTTTTCAGCTGTCTGGATTCCCTCTCCCTCTCAGCCATTTTACTGTCCCTGGCTCTCTTACAGTGCTGCCCACCCCCTTGCCTCATTCTTCCTGACAGTCCCACTGGCACACAGCACCCCGCTTGGCTCTATGTGAAACCCTTCTGTTTTATCCCTCTTCCTGTTGCCTGGAACTTGGGGGTGTTGTCTGGAATCCTGCAGCCACCTTGTTTGAGCCCTTAGAGCAGGGTTACCTCCTTAGAGCATTTTACAGTCTTTCCCTGTGCAGGAAGGAGAGAGGTGACCGAGCCTGTTGACCTTTCTGCTCCTTAGCCCTGTGGTTTCAAAGCCTTGTGGCATTGAAGGCACTTGGAACCAACCAAGAATCTGTTGATTCTATCAGTGTTCTTGACCGGGTTTGGAAGTAGCTCAGAAGGGACTCCCAAAGGCCAGAAAGGGACACAGGCCACAACAGGGAGGGCATCGGAAGGAGGGATAAAGGAAGCCTGTGTTGTATGTCATGCTAGGACTTTTGAAAGTCGATATAATAACCAGTAAGGCCAGACTTCTGCACCCCTGAA
This sequence comes from Mus caroli, assembly GCF_978045245.1. Classification (NCBI taxonomy): domain Eukaryota; kingdom Metazoa; phylum Chordata; class Mammalia; order Rodentia; family Muridae; genus Mus; species Mus caroli. Next base: position 7,346,514 of record NW_028227268.1, on the reverse strand, counting down.
GGTGGAGAGACAGGGAGCCACGGACTGGGTGCAGGATGGTGCCCTCCCCCTATGTACCTGATGAACTTGTCAAAGACAGCGGCACAGTCCCGGGACTCCCGCAGCATAACCTCACTCTGGTTGCTCAGCAGCTCCCGGAACAGCTCACTGTGCAGCCCCAGCAACAGGCGATGGGTGTGGAAGGCTCGGACCTCGTCAGTGCCCACAGCCTGGACCCGCAGGATGACATCACTGGCATTGCCCTGGCGCAGCAGGTCCTGCAGTCGCTGGAGCAGCATGTGGGAGTGGTTGATGGTGGTGCCTGCTGCCTCCCCACCCACATCGGCTCTCTGAGCTGCAGCAGGAAGGGACATGGCAGAGCCTGAGAGGGCAACCGGCCTGGTGTTTCCAACTAAGACTGCAGAGGGACCGACTGGTGGCATGGTGGCAGCGTGTGGGAGAAGGGTGGGGAGCCTACATGAGTGTCCACAAACTAGCTCATGATGAGTTGGCCCCAGGCAGACTTGGAGGTATGTTCTTAGCAGAATATGTTCTGGTCAGGCAGAAGTCGTGGACCAGTTAATGTTTCTGTGAACTGATTGATGTCCATGGTACTTGGTCCCCAGGGGGAGGGTGAAGAAACCAGTCAGAGGTGGCACAGCCTTGGGTACTGAGAACTTACGTGGCTGTCATGCGGCAGTGAATGAACCTAACCCAGTTCTCACACTCAGGAAAGTTCAAGGGGGCAGAACAGACACATAGTAAGTACACACAGGAAAGGGTGGGGAGTTCAAGGCCAGCCTGGACTCCATAGCCAGTAGTAGATCAAGTGTTAAGCACACACATACACACACACACACACACACACACAAATCAATTTTAAAAATAAATAAATGCACAAGTGAGCAGCCTGGAACCAGCCAGAGACAAAGGAATACAGCCAACCCTATAGACCTGGGCAGGAATGAGCAGGTGGAGCTCAGGGCCAGGGCCAGGGTTAGGGAGACCAAACTGAGACCAAAGCTGGGACAGCAGGCATAGCGTTTCTTTCTGTCTTTCTTTTCTTTCTTTCTTTCTTTTTTTTTTTTGTTTGTTCTCTTTTTAGTTTTTTGAGATGGGGTCTCTTGTAGCTCAGGCTAGCCTTGAATTCATGATTAACTGAGGTTGGGCTTGAACTCTTGATCCTTCTCCCTCCTTCATCCTTTGTGCTGGGATTACAGGATTGCATCACCACTCCACAATGAGGAGCACTGCCCCAGCCCTACTCGGTGAGACAGTAAGGGACCCAATGAAGTACCATGGGTGAACAATGAAGGAATAGGATTCCAGGGGTAACAGTGTTGAAGCTAGCATCTCCCTTCCAGGGAGGCCTGTTTCTTGTGTTCTCAGGGCAGCTCTGGGGTCAGATAGGGACACATGCTGAGTTATAGAAAAGACACCCCCCCCCCCCAGCCTGAGCAGTGCAGTGAGCCTTGCAAACTGGGAAAAGCAGGCGGTTAATGGTCTGACAATTGCAGAAGGGCACCAGCAGGCAGCTCTTGTGTACACACACACAGAGTGGGCACAGGGCCTATGTGTGGATCGTTGAAAGGAAGGCTCCTAAGAGTGAGCATCTGTGTGTGGGAGAGGGAGACCCAGCAGGGGAGAGAGGGAGCAGCCGCTGGTGGTTAATTCCCCAGACCCGCCTCCTAGCCCCGCCTCCCCAGCTGTCACTCCAGACCCGCCTCCTAGCCCCGCCTCCGCAGCTGTCACTCCGAAAGACCTAAATGCTGATGACGTTCCCTTGCAGCCTCTGCCTGGACCCAGCTGCCGGAGACAATGAACAATAGAGGGTCTTTTTGCCATTAAGACTTCTGCCTGCTGCCCAGCCTCTTTCCCTGGAAGGCTATGTGCCCTCTGTCCTTGGAGAGGTCCAGTCTCTCCGTGTTCTCTGGGGCTGGCTGGCTGGTTCCACCTCCTGGCCAGCTCTATGTAGCTCCTAGCAGAAGTTCCTGCCCCCAACCCTTACCTTTTTCCTTACCAGGCACCTGATCCCCGTACTTTCGACTCACCTGCACGAGTGACCAGTCCCACCAAGGCCAGGATAGCCCAGAAGCTGCCCCAGGACCCAGGCTTGCAGGAACCTTTTCTAAGCATCTTTGTGCTCTGTCCCTAAGTCCACAGGAGGGACAGTCAAGTCCAGAGCACTCCGATCCCATCCCTCCTCCTTATATAGGATCCAGCAAGGGGACAGTACCCGCTTCTCTCCTAATCTCCCTCCCCCTACCAGTCTCTGCCATGGATTGGTTGAAGCTGGTCCCTGCTGTTGCCTAGGCAACTACTTAAGCCAGAGTGTGGCAGCCCCAGGGGCTATTGTGTTGGCCTGGGCCCCCAAGGGGAACAGATCCGGACACCCTCCTCCCCCACCTCTTCAGACAACCCAGCAAGGCTAGCTGTTCCTCTCCCGGGAAGTTTTAAGCTCTCTGAAGGGCAAGCAAAGGGCTTCAGGACCCCTGGCAGTCACTAACCCTTAGGGCCCCAGCCCCCAGGCCCAGCCTCCATCCTGGCACAGAGCATACTTGGCAGTGTCCTGGTGAGCTGGCTGCAAAGAGAGAGCCTGGAAGAGGCAGGGAAGAGCTGGCTCAGGGCTCTATCCCTCCCCCACCCCCATTTTAGGGTGGGCCAGTCATCCAGAGGGGAGGATAAGGACCTTGAATAGGGGTATGGGGTAATGAGGATTAGTCTCATGCCGTTTGTTTCAGAAAGTTCCCGTCATGCTCTGGGGAGGGTGACAGGCCTTTAGAAAAGCTGCAGAGGGACCAACCATCTTACACCAGGGACACTGTACTATGGCCCTTGCTCTAGGAACACAGCCTGTTTCTCTACCAAGATAGCCCAAGTCTTTAGTTCAAGCCTATGCATGGCCCATCATTTCAAGGTTCCCCTCCCTGGAAGGTGCCTTCCACCAGCTTCTACCTAAATTCCAGCCTTCCCCTTCCCAAAGTTCCAAAAAGGCATGTAACAAACCTAGCACCATAGTCCATGAGTAGGGAAATTGAGGCAGGGAGCTAGATTGCAGTCTCAGTTAGATAGTACAGAGAAATGTCCTAAAACCAAAGGCAATGGAGAAGGAGAAGGTGGGCTGTGGAGTCCTGTATATGTATGTTCATGTCTGTGTGGGTGATGCATATGTCTGTGTGTACATGTATTTATATGCATGCGTCTTTGCATTCGTGTGTATGTGTGCATGTGTGTATACACGTGTGTACATGTATATGTGTATGTGTACACACATGGGGGGCATTGTGGTGTATGTGTGTGTATGCATGTGTGTGTTGAGACCTCACCTTTACATAGAATCAACAGGAATTTTTTTCCCACTTCCTTAAGAGAGGGACCCCCTTAAGACTGAAACATGGAAGTCAGAGGATCCTGGGAAATCTGAGTTTCTTAGAGGCCAGACCCTGCTCTGGAGATGGGTTGGAACTTCTTGCCCTGGCTCTTTGGATCCCAGGAACTAGCTTCATGTGTTGAGTTCCACCTCTTTCCAGTGCAAAGACCCAACAGCTTCACCTCCTCCTGGAGCCACAGAGAAAGCAAAAACTGGGTCTGGCACCAACGTTGTCTGGGTTGGCAGAATCAGCTTGTCCGGCTTAGCAGAAACACCTCCCAGCTGACTGAACTCTCACGCCCGCTCTTCCTTCTTCAGAGGCACCATGGTCCTCCCAGTGGCTGTCCATCTACCCATCCCTTAAACTGTACAACACCTAGGCTCAATTGAGGCAGACAGAGCCTATGTGGGACAGGGCTGTCCAGCCAAGGAGGCAGTGTTACTCCTAGGCACAATGCCCATCAACAGGAATGATTGTTGCTCAGTAAGCGTGCATCATCCCTGTTCTTGGAGACCCCCATTAGACTCTCTTAATGCCTGGTCTATCTGTACTGGCATCTCCCATGTTCCACTAAGGAACTAGAATTCCAAAGGGCAGGACTGAACATTCTGTTTCCTAAGCAAACCAACAGATTGTTATGGATACTCAGAACTATGATCTATGATTGACATTTCAAGTGTGATGGACCAGGAGGTCTCAGGCTACCAAGAAGACCTCCCACTCCCCATCTCTGACAGACTCTTCCCATGATTCTAAATTCCCTCATCCCTGCCTCTTTTCTAATGATTTAAAAACTGACTTACTGAATAAAGTTCCCATTGATACAGTGGGTGCAAGCATGTGCTATATGTGTGCATGTGTGTGCTATATATTCATACATATCTGTGGTAGGGGGTGTCTTGAGACCGGATATGTACAGAAGAGTGCTCAGCCTGCACAGTCTTCAAGGTGACAGAAGGACAATACCACATTTTATTCCCTGCCATCCATCCCACCACCCCATGGTCTAGAAGCTCTATCACTCCTTGAGCACAAGTCTAAAGATCTTGCAAGCAAGAACAGTCCCCAGAGAGGAGCCAGCGGAGTGTGACTTCCTGCCCAGGGTGCATATGCACTGTCTAAGGAACTTGTTTATGCTCAGCCAGAACAGGCACAGCATGGGCATAAATGTCCATATACTCAGGGTAGCTCTTCTTGGAAGCTAGGTCAACCCCAATAAATGATCTCCATGTAACAAGGTATCTCAAGAGGGTCTAGAAGCAACTGTAAACTTCCATAGTCATGGGTAGGAAGGGAGAGCTTCTGAATCACAAAGGCAAAGAGCAGACGCTAGACACTGACCTTGAAGGAACATGGAGGAGAGGTGGACCTAAGACCCAGCCTGCCCCTACCTAGCAGCCTCCTTACACTCATAAAGTCTTCTGTCCAGTCATTAAAGGCTCACTTCACTGGGGAAGTGGTTCCAGGCTCAACACATCCAGTGGACCCACTAAAGATTAAAGAAAGATCCGGTGAGACGGAAGCAGGAGGAGCAGGAATTCAGGGTCAGCCTCTGCTACACAGAGAGCTTAGGGCCAGCCTGGGCTATAAGAGATCAGGCTCAAAATGGTAGAGGATCACCCTAAAGTTGCTCACATGCTGTGGATGGCTCACAGTGGCACCACTTCTCTCCTGTTCACCCTTGATCACGCCCTTCCCCATCCAACACAGCCAGCCACCTGATCCACAGACCTCTCTCCCATGGAGCTGCAGCTTACAGTGGCCTCTATTCCCAAGAACATTGTGTGAAGGAGTGAAATAGAACAGTCCTGGGGGAGACAACAGGAGGAATGCACCTGAATTCAAATGCCAAACAGCTACATCTGTGACTCCTACCAACATGCTGATCTTCTATGGTCCTTGTCTCCTCATGTGTTAACAAAAGGTAGGCAGTTAGATAAATGGGCCTGCCATAATTTAAGGATGAGCAATGGAGGGACAAGGCCCGTGGATGCTTCCTCCAGGTAGTGCTGGATGGATGAACTGGTGATAGCAAAAGATGTTGAGGACCAGAAAGATCAAGGCATGTTGCTGTTGGATGACAACATCTTTCACAGCCAGGTCATTAGCTGCATGCCTATGGGCACAGTCCCTTCCTTTGGGCTATCAATGGCCCATCCTGGCCACTGACATAGATACAATGTAGGAAGAAACTCCCCTCTCCAAGAACAGGAAACATTGTAGCTGGATTTGGCTACTTTGTGGATTCTTGTTTCTTCTACCCTTTGAATCCCCACCCAAGACCAGATAAGAGAGAAAAAAGGATAGAGGAAAGAGATCCATGAACAAAGTCAGAGGTTAGAGAGGGGCAACATAATTGTTAGACTACTTCCTGTTGATTAGGGGCATCAAGTTCCTTGGGGTAAGTTTGATCTTTGCTGTCAGGATATCTAATTTCTTCTTGTTGTTTCTTCTTTGTACACAACTACTGAACACACCAAGAACAACATCCACCAACAACCCTCTACCTCTCAGGGCCCTAGCTTTTATATACCCTCTGAAAAGTCCTCAGAATCCCAAACATCACACAATTGCAGAAACTATCTGCTGCTGGCAAATTCATGCCTCTGCTAGAGCACGAGGCAAATCATAGTCAGCTGATGTGAACAATCTGAAGCAGCCTCATATCCCACACCTGGGATTAAAACAAAAACATGTAATAGTTCTACACAGGATATGTACCTACTGATGACGTGGTGGCCCTAACTCTGCCACCACCTATGCCCAGTCAGGTACTGCTATTCCCTGGCATGTCAGTGTTGACATTGCTGTCCCCATGATTATAGATCTTGTAGACCCCAACTCTTGTTGTGTGTAGCTCAATGCTAGGACAAGCATGACATCTCCTGTGGGGTATGAAGGGTCCTGGAATCCACACATCCCTGAATTATAGCATTTTCTGTCTAGAAAGCTACATCTTCACCTTGAAGACTCCAAGGCAATGAAAAAAAATTTTTCTTATTTATATGTATGGATCTTTGCCTACATGTATGTCCATGCACCCTGTATTAGCGTTTCTGCTAGGCTCCGCCCAACAGTTCCCTAGCAACAGCCAGGTATGAGCCTGGCTTGCTATAAAAGGACTGGCTTCTCTCTCTCCTTTTCTCTTTCTCTCTCTCCCTCCCTCCCTCTCTGGCCCCTCCCCCAATGTGTTCCTAGCCAACTACTTCTTTTTATCTCTCCTCTCTCATGCCCCAAATAAACTTCATTTTATCCTAGACCAGTTGTACAGCTGGTACCTGGGGGGCGGGGGGGGGGGTGTGCCTCAGCATGGGCCCGTGTACTGGCTGGTTTTGTGTGTCAACTTGACACAGCTGGAGTTATCACAGAGAAAGGAGCTTCAGTTGAGGAAATGCCTCCATGAGATCCAACTGTAAGGCATTTTCTCAATTAGTGATCAAGGGGGAAAGGCCCCTTGTGGGTGGGACTATCCCTGGGCTGGTAGTCTTGGGTTCTATAAGAGAGTAGGCTGAGCAAGCCAGGGGAGGCAAGCCAGTAAAGAACATCCCTCCATGGCCTCTGTATCAGCTCCTGCTCCCTGACCTGAGTTCCAGTCCTGACTTCCTTTGGTGATGAACAGCAGCATGGAAGTATAAGCCGAATAAACCCTTTCCTCCCCAACTTGCTTCTTGGTCATGATGTTTGTGCAGGAATAGAAACCCTGACTAAGACAGCCCGCTAAAGCACCCCCTCCCAGCACATCATGCCACTGCATTACAAAACATACCACCACGTGCATACAGTACCCACAGGAGACAGGACATTGGATCCCCTGAAAGGGAGTTTACAGATGTTTGTGAGTGGCTATGTAAGTTCTGGGAATTGAACCCTTGCCTTCCAGAAGAGCCACCAGCACTCTTAACTGCTGAGGCATCTCTCCAGTTCCTTCCAAGGCAATTTTTAAATTTTTCACTTGTGTTTGTGTGTGTGTGTGTGTGAGAGAGAGAGAGAGAGAGACAGAGTGAGAGAGACAGAGAGAAACACACACACATACACACACACAGACACCCAAGCTGTATGCTTGGAGGCCAGAAGACAGTGTGGATCCCCTGGAGCTATAGTTACACAGAAGCTGCTATCAGATATGGGTGTTGGGAAAAAAAACTCATCCCATGGCAATGCTGGGAACTGAACTTGGGTCTTCTGTAAAAGATGAATCAAGCTAACTACGCCCCCCCCGACACCTCCCCCAAATACGATGGATAGGTAGATAGGCAGACAGACAGACAGACAGATGTAAAGATCCCTTTCATGGGGAGGGACCCACAGGTGAAGACTGTTGAAGGCACAGATGAAAAGGTGTCCTTTTTTAGCAAATGTAGCTTCCCTCCTCTATTCTGTCTTTGCCTCACTCCTGATCCAGGGCTCTGGTTATCTGTGTGGGTCACGGGAGAGCAGTAGCGGAGAACGCTGGGCTCTGCCTGAAGAGCATCAAAGTGTCCCTATAATGCTTACATCCCACAAAATAAAAATAAAAATGGAGGTGTACAGGGGAGTAGGTAGTCCTCCTTGCCCTCAGCCATAACTGACCCTTCCAGCCCCAGTCTCTGACTCACTCCGGCCTCATGGTGCAGGGAGGTGAAGTCTGCAGGGTCTGTCTGTGACACTTGTTTTTTCTGAGCTGAATTTCCAACACTATACCTGGGGACCTGTCCTGAGCAGATAGCACCTACCTCAGCCTCATTGCCGCCAAGGAGGCCTGGTGAAATCCTCTCAGGATCCCTGTGTGGCCACCAGGGGCAGGCAGCAAGCCTCTACTGTGAGAATAAAATTGAGCCTTAGGATCAGGTGGGTTGACTCCAGCCCAGGCATGGGATTTACCTCAGGAAACCAGAAAATGCCTGTCATTCCCACCACAGTTGCTAGCACATTTCCAGAAACTAGATCACTGTGGTAGCCTGCATGAAAATGGCCCTCATAGGCTCATATGTTTGCATGCTTAGCCCACAGGGAATGGAATTGTTTGGGAAGAATTAGGAGGCGTGGCCTTGCAGGAGGAGGCGTGGCCTTGCAGGAGGAGGTGTATCCTTGGGAGTGGGGCTTTGAGGCTTCCAAAGCCCAGCCCAGGCCCAGTCTCACTCTCTGCCTGCTACCTGATGATCAGAATATAAAGTTCTCAGCTACTTTGACATCGTGCCTGTCTGCACTGCCCACCATAATGATCATGGACTAATCCTCTGAAAATGTAAGCCATCCCCACTTAAATGCTTTCTTTTATAAGAGTTACGTTGGTCCTGGTGTCTGCTCACAGCCATAGAAAAGTGACTAAGACAACCATGGAAAATGACTCCAGGGTAGACTTCAGTTGTGCACCCCAGGCAGTACCACTGGAGTCTGTCCTGATGCCCACGGTAGGCCGACCTGGTTACTCCTCACCCAGGTGCAGGGAGCTGCTCGCCTCGGATTCCAGCTCCTTTGCAGCGTTGCCGGCACCGGCTGGTGTTTATTTACCAGAGAATGGTGTTCCTGAGTGCTGCTTGGCTGCGCCACATCCAGGGGAAAAACAGCTTTGAGGGACCACAGGGTTCTGTGCTCCTCGCCCCTCAGGCAGCCTGGGCAGCCTTCTCGGGGCAGCAGGGCACATGGCTTCTTGCTGGCCTTTGTTCTAACATCTCCTGTCCTCTGGATAGCCTGGACCTCACCCCATCCTTCCACTGTGGCGTCTACAGGTGAGAGACTCCTTTGAACCTCGCTCCTGAGACCACTCTGGAGATCTAAGCCCTGCCTGCAGCTGCCTTCCTCTAAGGCTTTGTGCTAAATCTTTCAGTTCCTGGACACAAATGTCCTCCTTTCTGGCAAGCATGAGTCATTCATTACCTGGGAACCCATGGAATTGGCCCCTCGTATTGGTTAGCCTCCCACAAGAGCCTCAGCTTCCGGGTGTGGCTGCTCCTACTGAGTGAGCTAGTTTACCATAGACCCTTGCACAGGAGCAGCAGCTATGGCACTAGGCCTTTTCACCTTCCTGCCATTTCACCTCCCTCCCCTTCCCCCTAAGCACAGACATACCTTACCCTCAGCCTTTCTCTCCTGAAGCCCTCTGCCCAGCAAACCTTCCCTGCCAGTGCTGTTTGTTCCTACTGGATCTAGTTCCTAGCTGGATGGCTGGGGCCCTCCCCCTTCTTTCCCTCTCTCCCCACCCCCACTCTCCCACTCTCTGTATCAACAGACTCAGAGCTACAGGGAGAACCGTGAGGCAAATAACTCTTCCTTACAGAGCCAGTGTGAGGGACACAGCTGGTGATGTTGCAAGGGGCTGTGAAGATCCCAAGGAAAAGCTGCTGGTGACCCGGGTGGGACCCAGGACCCAGAACTATGGGACTTGAGGGAGCAGAGACAGGTAAAGTCTTTTTCAAATGGGAGGAGTAAGTAGTAAGATAGAGGTCAGGTGTGGGAGGTGAGGCTGGGGGAGGAGAGGGTGATGGAGAGGACAGGGAGGTGGGAGAGAGCCCTCCCCAGCTTCCTACCCCCCCAGCTCCTCTTATCTTCAGCAGGAAAGAAAAAGCTGTATGTTAAATTCTAAAAAGATTCAAAATGTATCTGAGGCGACTAGAGGCCAGCACAGATGTGTAGGGGTCCTGGTTTCAGACTAGCTCCTAGACAACTGCACCATCTTACTCTGGGACTCAGTTTCTACATGGAGCAATCTGGGTCCTTGGAGCATCAGTTGTGGTAACCTGTGAGGATGGACGCTCTTGGGCTTAGGAAGCAAGGGAATCCTATTAGTCTTTCCTGAGAGAGGCTGGCTGTGACATGGAACTGAGCAGTGCCTGGGAGCCACAGCCAGGTCAGACTTGGCCCAGTTTCTTCATTAAAGGCGCAGCTGCTCCTGTTCCATTCCAGCCCCTGTCTGTCCACAACTACCACTGGGTAGCCGGTTTCGGTGGTGGCGGGATGATGATGTGGGGGAAGAGTTGTCGCCACTGCCAATGATTCTCCCCTTTGATAAGAGAGCGGAGGGCGGGTGGAGGGGGTGAGATCCCATAGAGTTAGGGACTGCATTTGTCTGGGTCTGTCCTAGGGCTCTGCTCAGAGCAGCACTGAATAGAAGTTGCCTTGGGGGGGTCAGGCAGGGGCTGCTGTCAATCAAACCCCAGTGAAAAGAAAGCAATTGCTGTCCCTCTGCCTTTCCATCCTTCCTAGCTGTGCAGCCACAAGTGACCCTGCTGCCTACAGTCAATGGGAGTAACCCAAGATACGATGGTGTGGATGGCCACTGGCCAGAGAGCCCAGAGAGGTCACCCTGTGTGGCTGGTATCATACCTGTCATCTATTACAGTGTCCTGCTGAGCCTAGGGCTGCCTGGTGAGTGGGGACCTCAGGCTGAGCCAGAATTAGGGCTATCCATCAGCCGTTCCCGATTCTCTCAAGATAGCTAAATCACAGAGGATCCATGTGGCACTGTCCGAGATCCTGTGTAGCCGCTGTGCAGAGTGGAACCTGAATGGGGTGGGGTGGGGGATGTACACTGATGTAGGAAAGGCCAAGTGAATTTTTTTGGGAGGTACCCCCTGAGTCTAGTAAATACACCCATTCCTGAGAGGATCCCAGGACACCTCTGCTCTGAAGGACATAGAACACCTGAGAAAGACTAGGCTGGAAAGCCAGCATAGATGCTCACTGCAGATGAGGCCATCCAGTATTACCAAGTTGGTCCATAGCCTCTGGTGCGTTTTATATAAAAAGAAAAAGAAGCCAGGGATATGTCTGGTGGAGGTGCGGTATGGTGTGGGGTAAGAGGGGGCCTCTGGGGGCCTGTGCTGAAGCATCCCTTCCCCCTGAAAGACCAGCCACATGATAAATGTAATATAGAGTTTCTTGGGGGTGTGGGGAAGGGATTTGTGTGGGTAGTAGAGACAGAGAAAGAGAGGGGGAAAGAGAGTGTAGAAGAGAGGCTGGCCATGAACATATGAAGTGGGGGGGGGGTGGGGAGAGAAGGGACAGAGGGGAAGAGGGCAAGAGAGAGCAAGAGAAGCCAAGCAGTGGTGGCGCACACCTTTAATCCCAGCACTTGGGAGGCAGAGGCAGGCGGATTTCTGAGTTCGAGGCCCCCTAGTCTACAGAGTGAGTTCCAGGACAGCCAGGGCTACACCGAGAAACCCTGTCTGGGAGGGAGGGTTGGGGGGAAGTGGGGACCTGCGGCATGCTAGGCGAGTGATCTGCCACTCAAACTATACTTGCAAGCAGGTGAAGGGCTTGGCTGTGGCTCATTTGGCTGAGTATTTGTCTAGCACGCCCAAAGCCCTGGGTTTCATCCCCGGCACAACATAAACTGGGCATAGCAGTGCACACTTGTAATCGTAGCACTTGGGAGATACAGGCAGAAGATCAGAGGTTCAAGGTCATCTTCGACTCTATAGGGAGTTTGAGGCCAGCTGGATCTAGGAAGGAAGAAATAGGAAATACAGGGCCTACCAGGCTACCATGTGAGTTCTGGGCCAGCCAGGGCAACTTAGACCCTGACTCAAAATACAAAGTGAAAAAGAAGGCTAATGCACTAGGGCATACTGGAGTAGTATAGCGCTTGCCTGGCCCTGGGTTCAGTTCCCAGTACTGCAGGAAGGAGTAAGAGGGAACTAGAAACAGAAGGCAGCACTGTCCCTTGCAGTGACAGGTAGGAGGGACCACACAAACATCTCAAGGATCCCATTACTAACACCCCTCTGACCCTTCTGACCTCTCTGTCCTGTGACATGGATCTCCATCAGTCAATGTCCTGACTTCAGTGGCACTGGCCCGCCTTGCTGCCAGGACCAGGAAACCCTCCTACCACTATCTCCTGGCACTCACGGCTTCAGATATCGTCACCCAAGTGATCATCGTCTTCGTAGGCTTCCTCCTGCAGGGAGCCGTGCTGGCCCGCCAGGTGCCCCAGGCCGTGGTGCGCACAGCTAACATCCTGGAGTTTGCTGCCAATCACGCCTCGGTCTGGATTGCAGTCTTGTTCACAGTGGATCGCTACAACGCCCTGTGCCGCCCCCTACGCCATCGGGCCACCTCGTCCCCAGGCCGGACCCACCGCGCTATTGCAGCCGTCATTGGCGTTACCCTCCTGACCGGCATCCCATTCTACTGGTGGCTGGATGTGTGGAGGGATGCAGACCCTCCTAGCACTATGGACAAACTCCTCAAGTGGGCTCACTGCCTCATCGTCTACTTCATTCCCTGCAATGTTTTCCTGGTCACCAACTCTGCCATCATCCTTCGGCTACGGAAGAGAGGCCAGAGAGGGCTGCGGCCATTGGTGAGCAAGAGCACAGCCATCCTCCTGGGTGTCACCTCCCTCTTCGCCCTCCTCTGGGCACCACGCATTATTGTCATGCTGTACCATCTGTATGTGGCCCCTGTTCACCGGGATTGGAGGGTCCACCTGGCCTTGGACATAGCCAACATGTTGGCCATGCTCAACACAGAGGTCAACTTTGGCCTCTATTGCTTCATCAGCAAGACTTTCAGAGCCACTGTCCGACAGGTCATCCGTGATGTCCACATGGCTTGCGCCTTAAAGTCACAGCCAAAGCGAACGGTGGTGGAACTCGTGCTGAAGTCCGTAGGGACAGAGCTGTAGAGGTAAAAGGGCCAGGCTAGACATCCTCAGGGCCGCCTGCACAGAGACCTTTGCAATTGTTTGGTTTTGGCTTTGGTTTCCCTGTGTAGACTTGGCTGTCCTCCAACTCAGAGGCCTCTCTGCCTCTGAGGCACCTACCTCTGCCTCCGGAGTGCTAGGGTTAAAGATGTGAGCCACCACTGCCTGAGGAGACCTTAGCAATTGCATTCATCAAGATGTTACCAACTTTGCAATCTGGGGGAAAGGAAAAGGCTCTCGCTTTGGGCAACTCCGGGTAAAAAGAAAAAAAAAAAAAAACTAGTCAGCCTATTGGTTAGCTTCATCTCAGTTGCTGGTTTTGGGGGAAAAGAGAGGTCTCTCCTGGCCCACAAGGCATAACAGCTGTTGAGGGTACCCCTTTGTAAGGGGCCTTCCACCTGGCACATATGGGGCAAATGCTAATGTAAGCTGAAGGGATGAATGGAATGATGGATGGATGGATGGATGGATGGATGGATAGGCAGACAGATGGACAGACAGCTGCACATATTCATGTGAACTTGGCCTGCCTCCCACTCCCTAAACTGGTGACCTCTTTGCCTTCCAGTGGTAAAGTTGGAATCTGAAAAGGAAGCTATGGACCAGCATTGATGTCCTTTTCTGGGCTGGGGGTGCTGATGGTTTTGGCTGAGCAATGGGAGGTGTCTAGTTAAGAAACAGAGGTCCCAGTGTATTGATGTACATTGGGCACCCCCAGGCCTGTCCCAGACAGGGAGAAACAATCCTTTTGATTTTGGACACCCTAATTTAATTCTGAATTTCTCCTTGCACCAGCAGCACAGAGGGTCTGTGAGTCTTGCTTGCCATTTTTTAGCCCAGGGTACTAGAAACTAAAACACCATGCCACCCACACCTCCCCACTGCTGCCCCAGCCTTGGAGGAAGGTCTTTTGCACTGCAGGAGGGAGGGGGGGGAACCCAGAGTGGCTGAGTGGGTGGGGTTGAAAAATCTGACCCCTGCTAGTCTCCTCTTGGCGCTGCCTACCCCCACACCAACCTGGGGCTCAGCTTGAAGAGCTCAGCAGATGGACCGCCCACCTGCTGCAGGCCTTGGGTAAACACATTAGTTGCCAGCTGGGGCCCTTTTCTGTTTCCTATTCAGGGTGAGCTGACCTCTCTCCTCAATAGGAGCTCTGAACTGAGCCCCCACCTACCTTCGTTGCCACTGGCTGAATGACACAAGCTAAAGAGCTGATGTAAACCAGGTACACAATTGGTGCAGAATAAATGCTCCCCCACCCCCGCACCGCACCGTCCCTGCACTTCCTCTCTTACTCCAGAGAGTTAAGGCACTCAGACATGAGCCTTCAACCACACCCAGAACCCAGAAAGGATAACTGCTGCCATTCTTCACCCGTGGCCACCGTTCCCAATTCCATTAAGCTCTGAAAAAGCAAAATGTCCCCAAGTGTGTCACAAACACGAAGAGGCAGAATTGCTCGAAGTGAAAGTTGATTTCTAGTTTTGATGTGGCTTTGGTGTGCTGGTGTGTGTTGGCTGCTGCTCTCTAGGCCTTTGGGGATGGGGCGGCATGCTTCTGACTGTACCCAGTGATGGTAGCTACACGTGTGCTCTAAGCCACCAGGTCTGAGATGAGGGAAAAAGCTGGGACTCTGGGAACTGACTCAACTCCTGCACGAGGTGGCCAGGTACTGCCACCGGGGGGCGCTGAGCAGCGGTGTCTCCACTGCACATCCACAGATGTGTGCAGGGCAGGGTGTTAGGTTATTTCTCCACTGGTGAAGTGAGCCAATTTAAGCCAGATAACATTATATTAAAGGCAGGTTTATTGGGAAGCTACTCTAGGGTGGGCGAATTCACTGGTCTCAAAGACCGAGGCCAGGGAAGTCACCACAGGGTGGGGGGGAATAGGGGAGGGAGAGAGAAAGGGCACATCTCAGAGAGAAGAAAGGGGGGGGGGACCAAAATGTCTGGATTATATAGGGAGGAGCCCCTGGGGAAGGGCATCCCAGCCCTAGGACTGGAAAATTTCAGGGTTGGGGGCAGGGTATGCCAGGTAGAGAGTAAGGGATGCTGGGAGAACCTGGAAGCCAGGACTGCTTTGATATGTAACGTATTGTCTTAGTCAGGGTTTCTATTCCTGCACAAACATCATGACCAAGAAGCAAGCTGGGGAGGAAAGAGTTTATTCAGCTTACACTTCCACATGGCTGTTCATCACCAAAGGAAGTCAGGACAGGAACTCAAGCAGGTCAGGAAGCAGGAGTTGATGCAGAGGCCATGGAGGGATGTTCCTTACTGGCTTGCTTCCCCTGGCTTGCTCAGCTTGCTCTCTTCTAGAACCTAGGACTACCAGTGCCCAGGGATGGCCCTCCCACCCTCTATCACTAATTGAGAAAATGCCTTACAGCTGGATCTCATGGAGGCATTTCCTCACCTGAAACTCCTTTCTCCGTGATAACTCCAGCTTGTGTCAAGTTGACACAAACCCAGCCTGTACAAGTATGCACCTCAGTTCCTGGCCCCAAGTCTGACAGCAAACAGGGTGGGCCTCTTTTTCTGCTTAGGGTAGAGGGGGTGCAAGGCCAGGCAACCAGGGAAGAGGGAGCCCCATAAGGGATGAATGGTGTCTGTCTCAGCTCAGACCAGTCCATCCATACCCCACATGGAGTCTCTGGGAGGAAAGCAGAAGTTAACTTTGATTTTCAGGATATACTGAGTTTTTTTGCTTTTTTTGTTTGTTTGTTTGTTTTTAAAGATTTATTTATTTTATGTATATGAGAGTTGCATGTATACCAGTGTGCCAGAAGAGGGCGCCAGATCCCATTACAGATGGTTGTGAGCCACCATGTGGTTGTGGGGATTTGAACTCAGGACTTCTGGAAGAGCAGTCAGTGCTCTTAACTGCTGAGCCATCTCTCCAGCCCAGTACTGAGTTTCTTACTTTCTGGTGGGAAACCCTTGAGACACTCCAAGAGAGTGCATGGAATCAGGGGCAAGCAGCTGTCTTTCGTAGTCAACAATGAGAACCAAACCAGGGGGCTGGGCTTAGCCACAAGCGCTTCTTCCAAATGTCAGGTGCTCCCATCCCCAGAGAAACCAGAGAAGGCAGTGTTCTCACCTAATCCCCACCCCGACCCCAAGCACTGGCAAAACCAGGAACTTCCCCCAGATGGTTGGAGAGGCGCTGTTGAGGCTGGTCGAGATCGGCACAGACAGCAGAAATCGGTGTCTTAAAGATGACCCCATTCATCCTCACAGGCTGGGTAACATGTGTTTTCAAACAGCCTGTACATTGAAGTACCGTGACCACTTAATATACTGTAGCATAGGTAGCATAGGACAGTTAACTGCCATGCCCATCGGCCACAGCTGACCCAGAGCAATGCTAAGACTCAAGCCAGCAAACTCTTGCAAGCTCCTGTCCAGAGACAGCCAGGTATTCTGCTGTGCAGAGTCCTGGGCTTAACACACTTGGGATCTAGTATCATGTTTTCCTAATAAACCATGTAAGACACTAGGCACCATGGAGCACACGGGTGGTCTCAGCTTCTTAGAAGGAGTTCATGAGTCCAGGAAATGAAGACAGACTGAGTAGCCTATCCAGACCCTGTCTAAAAATAAGTAAAACAAACAAACAAACAAACAAAAAACATGAGGCTGAGGAGATGTCTCAGTGGGGAAAGTGCTCAGCACACAAGTGTAAGGAATGGAGTTTGGATGGCCTGAAGGAAGAGTAATCTGAACTCACAGGAAATGGGAACAGGAAATCCTCAGGGCAAGGTGGCTCAAGGTGGCTCGCTAGACTAGCCAAACTGCTGAGCTCTAAATTCAAGAGACCCTGCGTCTCTGGAGATGGAGGTGGAGCAAGCCTTTAATCCCAGCACTAGGGAGGGGGCAGGAAGAGGCAGGCATGTCTCTGTGAGTTCCAGGATGGCCAGGGAGTCACAAAGAAGCTCTGTCTCAAAAAATAGGGAGAGAAAGAGAGGGAGCGTCAGAGAGAGAGAGAGAGAGAGACTATATAAGGTGGAGAGTGGCTATGGGAAACACACGGTGCACATACGTTCACACATGGATACACACATGTATTCAGGACTGCACACACATGACTGCACAACACACACAGATACAAAACAAGTTTTTAAAAAGAGTTTTCAAAATCAGAAGATGCATTGGGTCACAACTTTCAACATTTTTGTAGGCGGGCATGATGCACCTGTAATTTCAATACTAGTGAGGTGGAGGCAAGCGCGTGGGGGGTTCAGGGTCACCCTCTGCTAGGTAAGGAGTGCGAGGCCATCTCGAGCTACGTGAGACCCTGTCTCAAAAAAAAAAAAAAAAAGAAATCTAAAAATGAGATCATTTTGTGAGGTGCATCACTGACATGTAAATGACAAGGGCTGTCTTGTATCTGCTCTTAGCTGGGCGTGTTGACACACACCTGTAATCCTAGTTTGTGAGAGGCTGAGGCAGGAGGATCATGAGTTTGAGACCAGCCTGAGTTATATAGAAAAAAAAAATTCAATCCCACCCCACCAAAAGATCTGTTCTTGTCTCTTTGTGCGATTTTGACTAAGGATTGGGGGGAGGGGTATAGAACCCAGAACCCACCACATAGCTCAGGATGACCTAGACCTGGCAGGAGAATAGAGAGATTTTCATACCAGAGCTGCTGAGATCACCATGTGAACCTCCGCACCTTCTTTTAAGCATTTTTTCCCTCTTGGTTTTTCAAACCAGGCTTTCTCTGTGTGACCCCGGCTGTCCAGGAATTCACTCTGTAGACCAGGCTGGCCTCAAAATCAGAGATCCACCTACCTCTGCCTCCTGAGTGTTGGGACTAAGGGGATGTGCCACCACCTCCCAGCTGTCTTTTATTTCTTTTGTTTTTGTTTTTCGAGATAGGGTTTCTCTGTATAGCCTTGACTGTCCTGGAACTCACTCTGTAGACCAGGCTGGCCTTGAACTCAGAAATCCAGAAATCCTCCAGCCTATGCCTCCCAAGTGCTGGGATTAAAGGCATGCGCCACCATGCCTGGCTCCAGATATCTTTTCTTATTGATAAAGTCTCAAGTGGTTTTCTTGGTGGTGGGGACTGGGGGGGGGGGCGGGTCCCCTCCCTGTCATTTTGTCCTTCCCCTTCTCTCCCACCCCTAATCCTCCTGAAATACCCTGACTTATGAAAAACCCACTTTGGAACCATCAAGTCTTTCCTTATGGTCCTGGCTTCCTAGGGACCACGTGGCAGTCCGCCACACTCTCACTTAGCTACATTAACTTTGGGGGATGGTTACTTGTTTTTTTTTTTTAAGATTTATTTATTTATTTATTATATGTAAGTACACTGTAGCTGTCTTCAGACACTCCAGAAGAGGGCGCCAGATCTTGTTACGGATGGTTGTTAGCCACCATGTGGTTGCTGGGATTTGAACTCTTGACCTTTGGAAGAGCAGTCGGGTGCTCTTACCCACTGAGCCATCTCACCAGCCCCGGATGGTTACTTGTTAAGGGTCTCCCATTTCTTCCCAATTCTTTTTTTTTCCTGAGGGGGTAGGATGCTTTGAGACAGAGTTTCTCTGTGTAGCCCTGGCAGTCCTGTAATTTACTTTGTAGACCAGGCTAGCCTGGAACCCAGGGATCTGCCTATCTCTGCCTCCCCAGTGCTGCGACTAAAAGTGTGAACCACCGCTGGCTGGCTCTTCTCAAGTCTTTATATGGTTTTACTGGTTTGATTGGAAGTTGGCTGAAGAACGGTTTTCTGGACCCATCTCATTCATTTTCTAAGACTAGCATCACAACATTGGACAGACTGAGGCTCGAACAACAGAAGTGAATTGTCCCTCAACTCTGAAGTGCAGGGTCAGGGTGCTGACAGACTCACCTTTTTGTTTTGCTCTTGAGAAAGGGTCTCATGTAGCCCAGGCTGGCCCCAAACTCACTGTGTAGTTAGTTGACTGACCTTTTTGAACCACCCAGCATACTCCAAATTAGTGTTGGTGAACACGTTCACCCATGAGCACGCACACACACACACACACACACACACACACACACACACACACACACTACTCCCACTGAAGCTGAGATTTGGAGCCTCGTGCTTGCTAGGCAAGCACTCCACTGCTGAACTATATTCCCAGTCCTAACTTCTGAACTGAGACCCTTAGCTGTCCCAGCTGCTGTGCTGAACCGACCATAGGATAGTCTTTGGTATGGGGGTATCTTCGGATTCTAATCACCTATTAGGCCAGAGCATGTACTCTTTAGTCTCAATACCCGACACCCCTGTTGGATTATCCAGCAGGGGGCGCTGCAGGACTGTCTGGCTGACCCAGCAGGCACAAGAGTCAGAGGCTTTCAACTGGCTTTTATAAGGAAATCCAAGTGACTGGCTCAGGGCCCACAGCCAGAGGGGAGTTAGAGGGTGGGAGGGTCAGCTGTCCCCTGTCTTTGCATCCATCCTGAAGTCACACCCCTCCACCACCCTTTTCACACTCATGCACGTGCTCATGCACACACACACACACACACACACACACACACACACACACACACACACAGTGGTTTCCTGAGCACAGCTGTTTGAAGCTCCCTTGCATCCCCACCAGCAGGGTCCAGGTCCTCTTGCTGACCTCAGCAATGGTAGTTTCCCTTTCCACTACAGGGAGTTTAGTCCATCTGGGCTCATTTGGTCCGGTCTGGGTCTCTGGGGTCTCACTTGCTCTGCCCCAACTCATCTCCATGAGGACACTTGCCCCACCCCATGAGAATGGTTTCTGTCCTGGACAACACTTGGGCATCCTGCTCTTCAAGGGAGTGGCACACAATGTGTCAGGAACAGAGGTAGAAAAGAGCAGGCTCTCTGCATCCCAACCCCAACCACTGTTATCCCTGAGAGGCCCCAGAGTCTCTGCAGACTCTGCTTCCTCCTCTTCCTCCTCCTCCTCTTCCTCTTCCTCTTCCTCCTCCTCCTCCTCCTTCTCCTTCTTCTTCTTTTTTTTTTTTTTTTTTTGGGGGGGGGTTTCGAGACAAGGTTTCTCTGTATAGCCCTGGCTGTCCTGGAACTCACTTTGTAGACCAGGCTGGCCTCAAACTCAGAAATCTGCCTGTCTCGCCTCCCAAGTGCTGGGATTAAAGGTGTGTGCCACCACCGCCTGGCGAGGGCCCTTCTTCTTGACCCAAAGCAGGAAAGGAGTCTTTTACCCCTTCTGACGATAGGCTACCGAATGAATTCATGTAGTTTAGTTCCTTATGTGGGCAAGCTTGTAGGCAGACTGAAGCAGAAGGAAAGGTAGTCCATTGGGGACCTGGTGATGGCATATACATCCCCTCTGGCTGAGACCTCTCCCCGGAGTCCCCAGATTCTATTCAAAGAGCCTAGAAGGCTGTAGATGGTGCGTGCCTATAAGCTTAGGACTGGGGTGGGGGTGGGGGGTGGGTCTGAGACAGAGTTTGAGAACTGCACGGGCTATGGAATGAGTTTGAAGCCAGCCTGAACAATACACAAAGGCCTTGGCTCAGACAATAGGTAGATAGATAAGACAGACAGATGGACAGACAGACCAAACTCAAGATTTAGCAAGTGGGTAGAGTGCCTGCCCAGCACTGAATTAAAAATGATGAGACAGAGCCAGGCAGTGGTGGCGCACGCCTTTGATCCCAGCACTTGGGAGGCAGAGGCAGGCGGATTTCTGAGTTCGAGGCCAGCCTGGGCTACAGAGTGAGTTCCAGGACAGCCAAGGCTACACAGAGAAACCCTGTCTCAAAAGAAAAAAAAAAAATGGTGGCACATGAGCCTGTGCCTATAATCCCAGCATTTGGAAGGTAAAGGAAAAAGAGGAGTCCAGGCTAGCCTCAGCTACATAGCAAGTTCAAAGTTGGCCTGAGATAAAAAGACACACTGTGTCACAATAACATTAAATATATAGATAAATATATACGAGCCAGAAAAAAAATAAACTTTTTTGGGGGGGTGGGTCATTTGACATAAGCTAGGGTCATCTGGAAAGAGGAAACCTCAACTGAGAGAATGCCTCTATCTGACTGGCCTGTAGGCAAGTTGTGGGGTCATTTTCTTGATGAATGGCTGGTGTGGGAGAGCTTAGCCACTCTGGACAGTCCATTGCTAGGCAGATGGTCCTGAGCTGTTTAAGAAAGCAGGCTGAACAAGCCATGGAGAAAAAGTCAGTGAGCAGAGGCCCTAGGTGACCTCTGCTTTAGTTCCTGTCTCCAGGTTTCAGGTTCCCGCCTCAGCTTCCCTCAGTGATAGACTATGATGTAGAAGTATTAGCCAAATAAACCCAAAGGGGGCCATCCCACTCTTTCTAGCATAACTGGTTTAGATAGTTGATTAATAGAGCCCCCACCTGTTTTTTTTTTGTTTTTGTTTTTTTTTTTTTTGACTCAGTTTCCTTCATTGGGTGCAGGAGAGGCAATGAGGTGCATCTTGTCTCCTTCCTACAGGCCTGGCCTACTCTGCAACCCCCAAGGCCCCATTTCCCTTCCCTGGTGTGAGGAGCCTGGACCCCCATCTCCCCAGCTGTTTTTGAGACCTCTCTGCGAATAACCCTGGGATCCTTCCAGCCAGCCCAGCTGCCCCCATGGCCATTGGCCAGTAGAAGACTTAATCCTGTCTGTGGTAGCTCCTTCCCAGATTCCTCCTTGATGTATATTTAGCAGGCCAGGGAGGGTGAGCATCACAGGAATGCCAGCCAGGATGTCATGCCTCCTAGAGGGTGGGAGCAGGCCAAGTGCTATTGAGGCTAGCCAGATGCTGCAGGGTAGGTTAGCACTACCAGGTACTGATCTGGCTTCAAGCATAGGCTGGGCTCTCAGACCCTCAGGGTCTCATGGAGAAGCACTTGCTCTTTACCCAGTTCCTCAGGGACATGGAAGGATTGTGGGAAAGAAGACTAGCATCAAAGCATGCCGCAGTGCATGTGACCAGCCTGGGCTGATTGTGGGCGCTCCTGCTGCTGGGAAAGGCAGCTGAGACCGCAGGCTGGGGGGACTGGAATCATACAGAACACCTGCTTTGAGAGTCTCTTCCGGTCTGGGCGCCCACACTCTCAGACCTATGCTTTCACTTTGGGAAGTAACCAAGTCATGGTGGCCAATGGGGACAGAGAAGGAAGTTTTATGGCCTTCACTGAGAGTACTCCAGGGGTCCTGCCCTACGTGACCTAACTGCCAGGTGGACCTGTAGGTAGACAGTGTGGACACTGATGGACCACCTAAATTCACCCAGGGCCTCCAGGTACAGAGGCAGCTGGCTATTCACCTCACAAGGAGGATCCCTCCCCAGAACCCACATATAAGATACATCTTAGCCTCAGAGACTAGGACAAAGGACTTGGTCCAGGTAGCTGATCACCATCCCCATGGCTTTCTTCTTCCTCTTTCCGAGCGAAAGGAACACAGCAGGCAGATCCAGACAACGCCCCACTGCTCTGGGGTGCTTTCCCCTGACCAGTGGCCTTGGCCCTAGGATACCTGAACCGTTAGGAGGCAGAGATTTTATTTGCCAGGGTGAGCAATGGGCCCATCCAGAAATGATTCAGGAATCATCAGCCATGAATCCAGGCCTGGCCCAGCCTGGATCGAGTCTCTGTTGGCTTCCCTGATGAGGGAGCATTGCTTCCTTAGTTTTAATAGTGTGGTAGCACACATCTGTGATCCCAGTCCTCGTGAGGCTGAAATTTGAGGTCAGCCTGGTCTGTATAGAAAATTCCAGTCTAGCTAGGACTACCTATTAAGACCATTTGTGAAACAAATACAAGGGAGCCTGGGAGATAGCTCAGTTGATGAGGAGCTCAACTGGCAAGAGCAAGGGCCACAGTTTGGTCCCCAGAATCCAGGTTAGAAAAGTCTGGGTGTGGTGACTTATTCCTGCAATCTCTGTGCTAGGGAAGCAGAAACAGGCAGATCCCTGGATCTCTGTGGCCAGTCAGACAGTCAGACTGCCCTGCTTGGTGGAGCCCAGGCCTTATTAGGAAGGAAGGAAGGAAGGAAGGGAGGGAGGGAGAGAGGGAGAGAGGGAGGGAGGGAGGGAGGGAGGAAGGAAGGAAGGAAGGAAGGAAGGAAGGAAGGAAGGAAGGAAGGAAGGAAGGAAAAAGAAAGAATGAAAAAGGAGGAAAGAAAGAGAAGGATGGACAGACAGACAGACAGACAGAGGGGTGAGGGGAGCCAGGGATGTCTCAGTGGGTAAAGGTACAACACTGACATCATTAGTTTGATTCCTGAAACCCACATAAGGTGAAAGGCGAGAACCAACCTGGGTTCCACACAAGCTGGGGCATGCATACTTGCTCCCACATCCTTCAAATACGTGCTAACAATAAACAAAAAGTTTACACCTGTTCAGGGAGCGTGTGAATGTCACAGCTTGCTCGTGGGCTCAGAGGACAATTCTGTGGAGTCAGCTCTCTCCTGTCCTTACAAAGAGGGTTCAAGGCACTGAATTGACATTGTCAGTTTGTGGGGTAGGCACCTTCACCCACTGAGCCACCTCACCGACCCATTAAAATCAGCAAACATGGCTGATGCCTGAGGAACAAATGAGATCCATGGTCATCCCCTGGCTTCTGCACTGACAATCACATGTGTGCATGTTTATGTGATCACCCATGCACATGCACACACTTGCACTTGCACATGCATGCACATGGGCACACACACACATACTTGCACACATGCATGTGTGCACACAAGCACACTCACACATACATGCATGCACACAGGCACACACAGGCACACTTGCACATGCATGCACACAGGCACACACAGGCACATTTGCACATGCATGCACACAGGCACACACATGCACACTTGCACATGCATACACACACACGTTGTGGGGGGTAGAGCCCCACCCCCAGGGTTTTGAGTTTGTCAATCCTTTTAAACCAATCTCCAGGCTTTGGAAAGTGAGTCCTTTTGTGTCTTGCCCTCAGCTTCTGCTTCAGGGCTTGGCCGGAGACTCAACAGCTGACTTTCAGGATCCCTATGAGAGAACCTCACAGAGATGCAAACAGAATGAGGGCCCTGGGATTAAAACAGCTATGCTTTCTGCTCACTCACCCTGTGGCTTCCTGGACCAATCACAGTGAGACTGAAAAGTATAAATCCCTTCAGTGGCAAGGAGCTTGGCCTCTGGGAGAGAGAGAGCAAGTATCTGCTATAGGCCTGTCCACTAGACTGACTCAGACAGTACAGGAGGACGCATCCTGCTAGACACTGACCCGGGTTCTGGCAGAAGACACCCTCCTTTCCTCGTAGCTCCAAACTTTGTCTCTGTAACTCCTTCTATGGGTGTTTTGTTCCCAATTCTAAGAAGGGGCATCATTGGGAAGAGAGACCCCTTGGTCTTGCAAACATTGTATGCCTCAGTACAGGAGAACGCCAGGACCAAGAAGTGGGAGTGGGTGGGTAGGAGAATGGGAGGGGGGAGGGTATGGGGGACTTTTGGGATAGCATTTGAAATGTAAATGAAGAAAATACCTAATTTAAAAAGAAAGAAGGAGGAGGAGGAGGAGGAGGAGAAGGAGGAGAAGGAGAAGAAGAAGAAGAAGAAGAAGAAGAAGAAGAAGAAGAAGAAGAAGAAGAAGAAGAAGAAGAAGAAGAAGAAGAAGAAGAAGAAGAAGACACCCTAGAGCAGTAGAGCTCACCCTTCCTAATGCAACCCCTTAATACACCTCTTCATGCTGTGGTGACCCCCCAATCGTAAAGTTATTTTTGTTACTGCCTCATATCTGTAAATATCTGTGTTTCCCAATGGACTTAGGAGACTCCCCTGAAAGGGCTGCTTAGCGCCTTTCCCTGCAACTACCAAAGCTCTGGTTTCCTGAGAACTTGGAATTTCCCGGAGAATCCAGTGCCAGGCAGAGGAGGAACAATGTCTCCCAGGAAGAGACTTCACACAGCTCTGATAACTTGTAGAAGAGACTGGGGACCAGGCGATGATGCTATATGAGGCACCTTACCCAGGATTGCTAGCCAGACACATCTCTTGCCCTCATTAACCCTAAACCTGAGAGAAGAAAGGGAAGGGGAAATGGTCTATTGATGTGATGATATTATGATCTCAAATGAGCCAGGTGGTGATGGCTCGTCCCAGCACTCAGGAAGCAGAGACAGAGGGATCTCTGAGTTTGAGGCCAGCCTGGTCTACAGAATGACTTCCTGGATAGCCAGGGCTACACAGAGAAACCCTGGAGGTGAGTGGGGGGGGGGGAGATAGCACAATCCCCCTTGTTAATCTCCCTGTTGTAGCCACATTGAATAAATCAACTTTCTCTGCTATGGCTTTTCTTACTGGCCTGGTAAAGATGGCAGATAGAGACTAGTCTATGAGAGCTGACAGGGACCAGGCTCAGATATTCATAACTTCACTAATGAGGAACTCAGCCTCATATATGGGTGGACAGAACTCCATGACACCCCCACAGTCTCTATCCCTTGGCCCATATGACTCCTGAGACCTCCTTTCATCTGTGGTTACAAGGGTAAAGGAGACTTACCCAGTAGGCATCAGTCATGGGAAACCGGTGGTGCCTGGCCATTAGGTGACCTCGGGGCTAGGTGACCTGGCTTGTCCTAGGCCACCACCCCTCCTCAAGGCCCAGTTTCTGCATCTGGGAAGCAGAAGTAGGCACTGACCCAAGAAATCTAACCCAACCTTTTGTCATCTGGATTCTTTAGAGGCCAAGAAAAGCCAGGATTAAGGCCGGCTCCCCTGGGCTCCCCTGGTCAGGTGCACATAGGCGGTGCCTTGGTTCTGTGAACACAAACCAGAAACCACTTCCTGTGTGACTGCAGTGTGAGTGGCCTGTAAGATTCCCACTACTCCAACCTCCCTCCCCCCTTAGTTCCCCTAAGTATGACCTCAGGGGGAAGGACAACTCCTACAAAGGGAAAAGGGAACAGGTTCAGGCTCTTGTGTTCTGAAGCTTGGTTCGGCTTGCCCCTGGCTGCATACTTCCCCAAGCTATGCAGAAGGGCTGCGGTGGCAATCTGAGGACGACTTCTCCAATCCCAGAGCCTGAGGACACTCAGCCAGCCTCCATGTTATACAGGATGCAGCTCATCACCCGAGTGATTCCAGGCAAGGGTAGTGCCCACACATCCTATCACAGCCTTGCTGACTATCACACGGGTGGGGACAGGGATTGGGGTGAGCAGGGAGTTTGTATACAGCCTTAGGAATCCAAAGTTCCCTGTAAGGCTGTTGTAGGTAGTCTCTGTCTAGATCAGCTATTCTCAGTGTGTGTGTGTGTGTGTGTGTGTGTGTGTGTGTGTGTGTGTGTGTTGGTTAATGCCAACTTAATAGAATTCTGGACTCACCTGGGAAGGGAGTCTCACTGAGGGATTATCTGTATTAGGTTGGCCTGTGGGTGAATCTGAGGGATTGTCTCTGTTAGGTTAAAGGAAGTGGGAGCTGCCCTGAACGTGGGTTACATGGTTTCATAGCCTGGATCCTGGATGCAGTGAAAAGGGAAACCAGGCATAGTGGCGCACGCCTTTAATCCAGCACTCAGGAGGCAGAGGCAGGGGGACCTCTGAGTTTTATCCTGAGATCGAGTTCCAGGACAGTCAGAGCTACACAGAGAAACACCCCCCACCCCCCCCACCCCCCCCACACCCCCACCCCCCCTCTTGAAAAACCAAATAGGAAAAAGAAAAAGAAAAGGGAAGGGGGAGAGGGAGCTAAACTCCAGCAGTCTTTACAATCTGCTGCTTGCCAATGGATACAATGTGACTGATGGATACAATGTGACTAATTGTCTCCAGCCATTGTGACTTCCCTTCAGTGATGGGCTGTAACCTGGAAGTGTGAGCCTGGAGTGGGGGTGGGGGTTGTAGGGGTCAGGACCTCTTTTCTTTAAGTTGCTTTGTTCAGGGTATTTTATCACAGCAGCAGAAATGAAACAGCATCCTGGTTACTAAGTGCTTAGTTGGGAAAGGGACCTGTGTGGAGCTCAAAGCAGGGAGGTGAAAGCTCCCCCCTCTCTCCTGGCTCACCTTACAGACATCACAGCCTCCCTTTCTCTCCTTTTCTGCAGAAAGCCCACCAGGGGCTAAAGAGGGGGGGTGGGGAATGCCATGTGACCAGGCAGGCAGAGGCAGGAGAGACAATGCAGAGGTTTAAGGGTACCCAGAGGGTAGAGTCGCAGGAAGACCGGGTGGATGTTTGTCTAAAAGCCAGAAGGCTTAGTGGAGACAGGATGACAAAATGCTATAACAGCACACTTGACTGGCGAACCAGTTGCTCGGTGCCGAGTCAGACTGGCAAAGGGCATACGCTGTTTCCATTATGAATAGCTAGTGGATTAGGGGTGTTGATGGGGAGATCTTTGCCAGTGGGCCATTGTCACACCAGCAGGATTTTGGTAGCAGATCGCCTCCTCTCTGTGGTCTGTCATCTTTCCTGAAGCAGTCCTGACTCTGTAACGGCATAAAGTCTTCTCGTTGTTTCCTCGGCCTCCAGGATGAACCCTGTAACTCAGCATGGCCTGGTTTCTGATTTCCCCGTGTTCCTCAGCCCCATCTAACCCTAAAGCCAGCTCCCAACAGACTCCAGATGAGCCTGAGGGTTGCCCATACAATTCTCAACACCTAACACAGCACCTGACCAACATACGAGGGTGGGGGTAGCAGGGTAGTAAGCCATCTGGTATAAAGGCATCTTGTCTTTGAAAGGAAGCAAAGGGGCAGAGACAAACATCTCACTGCCGGCATTGCGTGGCCTCCTGTCCATCCTGTACTCCATTCTGTAGTCCCTGTATAAACCCTTCAGAATTTTGGGGTCTCCCTGGGTTCTTCAACCACCTGTGGCCCTATTGCCTTCCGAGAATCCTGCCATACCTCTTTTTTCTCTCCATGGCTTCCAGGAGAAAGGGAAGGTCGAAGGTCACACAGGTGTCTCACGGGAAGCCAAGCATCTGGTGTTTGATGCAAACAAAGGGACCTTATTGAAATTCCTCAAGACCCAAAAGTCCTCAGGGAGGAGAAGAGACTAAGATCAATGTGGGCTAGGACGGTAGCTCCTAGCAGGGAGGAAGGAAAGTCACAAAAGGGTCCTTTTGCTCTCAGGCACCCCAGGATCCTCCACGCCCCCTGCAGCTAAGAAAACATTCCAAGAGCTTGTTGCTACAGGTGCCCACATTCTTTTGTAACTGGGGGAGGTGGGGAGCCCAGTGGGAGAGCAGAGGCTGGCCCTTAAGCTTTGCTACAAAGAGCAAGCTGGGGAAGGAGCTTTTTAAAAAACCCTGGAGATACAATAGGGACCGTTAAGGAACCTGGAAGCCTAGAGTCTGGCAAGAGGCCATGTTGAGGTGATTGTGAGGTGGTCTTGGGGAGCCCCACAAGCAGATTCATCCAGCCCCCCCCCCGCCCCCAACCCTTCTAGTGTTAGACCATCTATGGAAACAAATCAGTTGCTACCACTTATTTATTTGTTTATTTATTTATTTATTTATTTATTTATTTATTTTTGGTTTTTCGAGACAGAGTTTCTCTGTATAGCCCTGGCTGTCCTGGAACTCACTTTGTAGACCAGGCTGGCCTCGAACTCAGAAATCCGTCTGCCTCTGCCTCCCAAGTGCTGGGATTAAAGGTGTATGCCACCATGCCCGGCTGCTACCACTTTAAAAAAAAAGATTTATATATTTATTTTAATGAGTACACTGTAGCTGTCTAAAGACACACCAGAAGAGGGCATAGGAGAAGAAGCCACCATGTGGTTGCTAGGAATTGAACTCATGACCTCTGGAAGAACAGTCAGTGCTCTTAACCACTGAGCCATCTCCCCAGCCCCAGGAGCTGCCACTTTGGACCAGGCTAAAAGTGGGCCAGGTCCTGTAGCTTGAAGTCACTGGGTCCAGGCCTGCCTAAGGTGGAAGGAGGGTTCAGTAAGATCCCCAATAGCAAGGTCGGGAGTGTCTCTCTGGGGTCAACATGCTTTAGTCCATCTTGAGCCTATTCCTGAGGGAGTGCAGTCTCGATGAGGCTTTGAGAGAGGAGCTTGCAGGAGAAAGGGCATTTCCTCTCTGTTCCCAGATGGCCCCTGTTGAAGGCAAAGGCTGTGGGCAGGCCCAGCTGCACCCCAGTGAGTAGCCAGCCCTTCAGGCAGAAAGCAGAAGTCGCTTTTGCTTCAGTGAACGCCATCCTGGGGCAGGAGCAATGGCCCTGAGGTTATGAGTACTTGGTGTTCTCCCAGAGGACCTGGGTTTGAATCCCAACACTTACATGACAGCTTATAGTCATCTGAAACTCCAGTGTCAGGGCATCTGGCCTCCAGGAACACGCTTGGCAAGCATTCATACCTGCAGGCAAAACACTCATACTCACAAAATAAACAAATCCTTATATAGGATAGTTATTTGGGTGGGCCTAATCATAAGAGATCGTTAGCAGCAGAGAATTAGCAGCCTTTCAGGGGGCCCTAAGAACAATAAAGATCTAGGCACCCAAAGTGTGAACTTCTTGGAACCCCACCTGTCCGATTACTTCAGCCAATAGTCAACATAGAACCAGAGACCTTAGTCCTCCCATCACAAGGAACTGAATGCTAATGCCTAAGAGACCTCGAAAGCCAAACCTACACCTTAATCTTGACCTTGGGACATTCTGAGAATCCTTTGGAACTTCTTGGGGACTCATAAATACTTTTTTCTTTCTTCTTTCCTCCTTCCCTCCCTCCCTCCCTCCCTCCCTCCCTCCCTCCCTCCATCCATCCATCCCTCCCTCCCTCCCTCCCTCCATCCATCCCTCCCTCTTTCTTTCCTTCTTTCTTTCTTTCTTTCTTTCTTTCTTTCTTTCTTTCTTTCTTTCTTTCTTTCTTTCTTTCTTCCTTTCTTTCTTTCCTTCTTTCTTGTTTTTCTTTTTCTTTTTTTTTTTTTTTTTTGGTTTTTCGAGACAGGGTTTCTCTGTATAGCTCTGGCTGTCCTGGAACTCACTTTGTAGACCAGGCTGGCCTCGAACTCAGAAATCCGCCTGCCTCTGCCTCCCAAGTGCTGGGATTAAAGGCGTGCGCCACCACGCCCGGCCTTCTTGTTTTTCAAGACAGGGTTTCTCTGTATAGCCCTGGCTGTCCTGGAACTCACTTTGTAGACCTGGCTGGCCTTGATCTCAGAAATCTGCCTGCCTCTGCCTCCCAAGTGCTGGGATTAAAGGCATGCACCACCATGTCCGGCTTTTTTTTTTTTTTCCTTTTCTTTCTTTTTTGTTATTTTGAGACAGGATTCTCTGTGTAGCCCTGGCTGTCCTGGAACTCACTCTGTAGACCAGGCTGGACTCAAAGTCAGAAATCCACCTGCCTCTGCCTCCCAAGTGCTGGGATTAAAGGCGAATGCCACCACTGCCCAGCTGTGATTGGGTGTTTTGTTAGCATATGTGTACTTGGTACCCACAGAGGTCAGGAGAGGATACTGGATCCCCTAGAACTGTAATGGGGTAGGTTCTGGGAACAGAAGAGCAAGCAGTCAGTGCTCTTACCTGCTGAGCCACCAGAAATACATTCTAAGGTATCTGAACTCGCAGTCTGTGGTCTCTTTGTGATTTTCTTCAGCATGCCTTTCCTAAGGCACATTCCTCTGAGTGGCTTTCAACTACGTCAAGCCACAAGAGATGCTGACAAAGCTCTTGGGATGCAAACCTCCAACCGTCCTGGTTTTTGCTTTCCTAGGCCGGCTCCATCCCCCATCCTGGTTCACACCGTCTGCTTGCACTGAAGTCTGGCCCACTCAGCCAGTCTGGGCCACCATCCATCTGCTGTCGATGAGCGAGCGCCTGGCTCCTAGCAAAATGCACATTTATTCCCCCAAACATAGGGTTCTTTTTTTCAGCAGAGGTGGCGCGGCAGCGATGTATTTGGAGAGGCAAGCTGCTGTTCCGCACATAGCTGCTGGTTACTTTGGGAGGCAGCCAAGGATCTCTGAGCCTGAGGTTAGGCTCCCTGGGCAAGAGCCCTCAGAGGTTGGGGGCAGGGATAGGGAGGGCAGTGGTGTGTGGGAGGGGTGGAGAGAAGGTGACAGGTCTCTCAGAAAGCAATTAAGCCTTTCAAGGGAGTCCCCAGGGACCACTTAACTTTGTGCTTTTCCCCCCAGGGAGGTGAGGGGTGGGGGATGTCTCTGCCTGCGGTTCTAAGAAAAGTCTACTTTGAACTGTGGCTTTGGGAAGCTGGTTATAGAATAGAGCCTCACCCTGCCGGCTTTGCCCCTCCCTCCACGGGGTACAGTGGGCCAAGCTTAGAATCCAGCCCCTTGCCACAGCTACTACCCATTCCTGATGTCTGGCTGGCTCTGGACCTGACAGAGGGCTGGCTTAACTGACCCAGCTTCTCCATAGAGTGAAATGCCCCAAGGGTTAGAAAGTGACAGGGCCCATCCTTTAAGGGGCTCCGGCAGGCCTCTCTGCCTCAGCAATTTCCAGAGTAAATTTGCCGTTTGTTTGAGTCAGGAAATAACAGGCTACAGACTCCCCAGGGGCCCAGGAATCTAGCCGCTGGCTCCTCCTGTCCATTCTCACATCGAAAGGACTCAGCCAGATGTATAGGACAGCACCAGGGTCGAATTACACGGGCCTGACCTGGGCTGCCCCACAGACACTGAGACCCACTCAGAGAGGGTCAGTGGGTACCCGGGCTTCTCACTGGGCTAATCTGTTTGCACAAAGATCTCCCTCCCCTACACAGCTGGGAAGCATCTCAATCCACCTAGGGCAGGGCGGCTCTGTGCATTCACCCTGCATCCGTGATGGGCAGCAGAGCAGGCATGGTAACTGCATCTCCTGCGATTTCCAGGGAAGGTGTTCATTGAGGCTCCACCTTCTCCACCCACTCACCGCTCTCTATCCTGCCCGGGGTACGGAAGGACAATGAATGCCAGAGTTGAAGATCTTCCCCAAACTGGAAACCTAAGTGGTTCCCAGGGTAGAAATCACCTGAGCTCCATGGCCCTTTTCCTCTTGGGAGTGACTCAGCAAGAAGCTGGGAGATGGCTAGTCCTGCATCTTGAAGCCAGAGTAGGCCATATGGCCTTATGCTGTGTACAGGAGGTGCTTAATGGGCTGGTGGGAGGGACAAGCGCTGAAAAGACTGTCATTCTGGGTCAAAGAAGTGCAAGACAACTTCATCTAGGGCCCATTTTCCACAGACAAGATCGACAAGCGCTTTGAAAGGTTCGGCAACACATTCAGATATTGACGATGGGAAAGGGCGCTCTCCCCCTTTACCAGTGGGATTGTGAACCAATTCAACTTCCGTGGAGGGCAGCGTGGCACATTCTGCCCAATGTACACAGATTCTAGAAGCAAGGCACGGACTTCCGTGCATGTGTTTGGGGACCGGGCTGGGTGGTGTTTTCTTACAAGAATGGTAAAGGGTGGCAGGTTCCTCTCTTGGGCTGCGGAATCCCATGAGGGAATGCAATTGACAGGCAGTCAAAGGAATTAGAACTGTCGGGGTCTGAACATAGAACCAAGTTCTAGAAATGTAATGAAGCAGGAAAGCAAACGAGTGAGATACTGAAGGAGAACTGAGCTGTCAGGCTTCAGGTTCCAGAGAATGGAGGAGATGGGACTCTCCTGCAGGGTCCAAGAGGAAGGATGCACACACTTACCTGCTGAAAGGGTACTCAAGAAACTGGTTGCATTGGTTTTTCAAGAGTCAGTATTTTGGCGACTTAACAGACGTTGTTATAACCTTAAAATGTTGAAATTGTAACCTGTAAGTTCCTCACTGAGTTGGTCTGGGCCATGGTGTTTGTCACAGCAACAGAGAAGCAGACTAACTGTTGAAAAACTAGTTTGATGGGCCGGGGGAGAAGAGAGGGCCCAATAGGTAACGAATTTGCAGTGCAAGTGTGGGGACCCATTTGGACCCTCAGAGCTCAGTGGGCTCCTACCCGAGTGACTTTGGGCAAATTTGTCTAGCGAACTGTGCTACAGTCTGAATGCTATGGCTCCCCCAAGTCACACACTGAAACCTAACCCCTAACGAGATAGTATTAAGGGGTAGAGTATTTGAGAGGCGGCAGTGCCCTTGTAAAGGAGCCCTGAGGTCTGAGGGTGTAGCGTAGTCGCTAGAGTGTTTGCCTGCTGTGCACAAAGCTCTGGGTTCAATCCCCGGCCCTGTAAAAACCAGGTGTGATGATGATGATGAATACCTGAGATCCCCACACTGCAGAGGTAGAAGCAGGAAGATCACTGAGATCGGAAGTTCAAGGTCTTCCTAGGCTTCATGTTGAGTTCAAGGCCCTGATTTGTCTCATAGGCCTGGTGACCCAAGTTCAACCCTCAGAATCCATGTAAAGGAGAAAACTGACTCTTCAGAGTGTGCCCTGACCTCCATACATGTGGCATGGTACACACAGACAATACACTAATAATATACTAGTAATAGTATAATAGTAAGAAGAATAGTTTTTTGTTTGTTTGTTTGTTTGTTTGTTTTTAAAAGGAGCTGGGCAGTGGTGGTACACGCCTTTAATCCCAGCACTTGGGAGGCAAAGGCAGGCAGATTTCTGATTTCAAGTCCAGCCTGGTCTACAGAGTGAGTTCCAGAACAGCCAGGGCTATACAGAGAAACCCTGTCTCAGAAAACCAAAAACCAAAATCCAAGCCAAAACAAAACAAAAAAGCAAAAAAGAGGTAGGCAGGAGAAATGGCTTCTCAGTTAAATGCACTTACTGCTCTTGTAGAACGCAGGTTCTGATCCCAGAACTCACACGGTGACTCACAACCACCTGAAGCTTCAATTCCAGGGGGTTTAACACTCTGCTGGCCTGCATGGGCACCTACATGCACTTGGTGCATATACCATTCACACAGGCACACCTACATACACATAAATAAATGATAAAAAAAAATAGTTTTAAAGACCTTTAGGCCTGAGGGATACCTGTTCCTCTTTCCATACGGAGATGTGTGAAGGCACCATCTATAAAATGGAAAGTCCTTGTAAGCTACTAAACCAGTGGGCACCTTGATCAGGGACTTCTGGCCCCCAGAAGCTGTCCCTTTACCTTCATGTTACTTATAAATTGTCTGAGCAGAGGTGTTTTGTCCTGGTATCCTGAATGGGCAAACCCAGGCTTTCCATAGCTCTAGCTGTAAGATAGAAATAGTAATGACAGACATTTGCCTCAGAAGGTGACAATGGGAAGCAGTGGCCCAGAGGTGCTCAGAGCCCAGGCTTCCTGGTTGGCTGCAGGCTGTTGTGGATTGAGAGGAAATTCTGTGCACTCGGTGGAGCGTGGTTTTTGCATTGTCAGCCTGCTGGGGCACCCGCACGTACCCTTATCTCCTGTTTCTGCTTTTCCTGTTTCTTCTTGCCCTGAGCTGGGTCTAAGCAGTCTGAGGACTCAGGCATCCAAGTTCATGTTTGTATTGCTTTGAGTCTCTCTCCTTCATATCATGTGTGTGTGTGTATGTGTGTGTGTGTGTGTGTGTGTATGTGTGTGTGTGTGTGTGTGTGTGGTGTAGCTGTGAATGCATACATACAACATGCTATGGAAGCCTAAGGTTGACAGGAATCATTCTCAAACATGCGTCCTCCTTATTTAATTAAGGCAGGGAGGGTCTCTCCATCAAACCCAGCGCTCCCTGTATGCCTACTCTTACTCCGGTGGGATCTCCTGTCTCCACCTCCCAAAACTGGAGTCACAGGCTTGCTGCTCTGCTCACCACACATGGTGATCCAAACCCCTTGGGTCCTGGTGCTTGTACACTTTAAAGCACTTTAAGCACCAAGATTTCGCCTCTGTCATAATTTTAAAAAAAAGATTTATTTACTGTATGCATATGAGTGCACTGTAGCTGTCTTCAGACACACCAGGAGAGGGCATCAGATCTCATTACAGATGGTTGTGAGCCACCTTGTGGTTGCTGGGAATTAAACTCAGGACCTCTGGAAGAGCAGTCAGTGCTCTAAACTGCTGAGCCATCATCTCTCCAGCTGGGCCATCTCTCTGGTCTAAGAACTTCAATTTTTAATTTTCATTAAACTCGGCACTACAACTTAGATGATCCATGGTAAACTATATAAAGCCACTTATACCAAAAAAAAGAAGAAGAAAAAAAGTCAGAAAAACTAAATTTCCATTAAAAAAATGATTGTTTTAGCCAGGTGGTAGTGGCGCACGCCTTTAATCCCAGCACTTGGGAGGCCAGCCTGGTCTACAAAGTGAGTTCCAGGACAGCCAGGGCTACACAGAGAAACCCTGTCTGGAAAAAAACAAAACAAAACAAAATTTTATTGTTTTGCTCTATGTGTATGTTGTGTTGCCTGCACATATGTCTGTGTGAAGGTGTCAGATCCCCTGGAACCAGAGTCACAATTGGCGATTTTTCTAGAAAGTTCAGGAATGGTCATTCGCCTGCTTCTGGTAGGGCCATGAAAAACGCAAATTTGCTTTCTTCTACTTATTTGGTGTTGGTCTGTGTTTATAACGAGACTTGGGCTAATAGACACTCTGCTAATTTGTCATGCAAAGTTAGCATTTGGGTTTTGACAGCAAAATTGGTGGCAGTCCTTTGCCAAGTCCAGCAGGATATCAGTGAGCTGCTGTAAAGGCGCCTTTTCTCGGGTCCAGCGACTCGTCTGAAACTGCTTCCCCCACAGATGCTGTGGAGTAAAACCTGTCTTGTGGTTGTCAGGCTAGAAGGCAATGCCGCCAATGCTCTGTTGAGAGGAGTCTTTAAGGGGGAATAGGAACAGCGGGTGCTTCCAGGCCTGCTAGAGGTCCCACCAGAGGTCCCACCAGCTTTATTACCAACACTGAACCCAATGTCCTTGCCCCTTGCTTTGGGACGACTCTTCAGCTCTGGCCATCCTTGCAAGCTGAAGCCTCCTTGGAGGTTGTCACACTGTGTCAATGTAACATTGGTAACCTGGATTCTGCGGCGGCGGCGGCGGCGGCGGCGGCGGCGGCAGCAGCAGCGGCAGGCAGGCAGCGGCAGCACTTGCACAGTTTAGGAAGCAGAGGCCTGTGGATCGTGAGATCAAGCGTATCCTACAGATCAAGTCCATGGCCCAGCTGGGCTATGAGAGAGATGCCTGAGAGAGGGTCTCCGCGTTTTGTACTTGTGGGGCCAGGTCATCCATTGGGGGAGATGAAGACATTCCAGGCCGATCTCGGGGGTCATCGGCAGCAGGCAAGGTTTGGGGTGACAGACTTGCTCCTGGTAGCTTACTCTTAGGTCTGGACAAAGATCCTGACTTCCTTGGGCCCTTTTTGCTTCCTGACTGGTTGTTGTTGGTGGTGAGATTTTGTTTGGTTGTTTTTGGTTTATTTTTGTTTATCGATAGTATCTTTTTTTTTTTTTTTTTTTTTTTGGTTTTTCGAGACAGGGTTTCTCTGTGTAGCCCTGGCTGTCCTGGCACTCACTTTGTAGACCAGGCTGGCCTCGAACTCAGAAATCCGCCTGCCTCTGCCTCCCGAGTGCTGGGATTAAAGGCGTGCGCCACCACGCCCAGCTATCGATAGTATCTTAAACTTGCTATATCAATAAATTGTGATCCTTCCACCTCCACTTCCTGAGTGGCTAGGTGAGTGTTTATGCAACCCCGGGGAACGGATCCCAGGGTTTCATGCATGCCAGGCCACCAGGACCTAGGCTATGAGTCTTAACTTAAATATCTAATATGCAGGGTATATGATATGCAGTCCCCAAAGGGGTTGAGACCCACAGGTTGAGAACTGCTGGCCCAAACCAAACGGGGAGCTCCAACAGGAGAGAAGAATGAGTGAGTTGGGAGTGGCTGCTTTCACCTTCAATAAATTCTAATTGGGTCTCAAACTTTAAAACAGGTATGAATTCCTTTTACGATTTAAAAGTAGTGTAGAGCTAGGGATGTGTCTTCTGTGCCTTGTAGGCTGGAGGCCCTGGGATCCAGCCCCAGTTCCGAAAACAAAACACACACGCCATGACACCAGTTTGTAAGTACTCATGAGCTGCCAGACCTCTGAGTTTCCAGCACTCTAAAGCTGTACCTTATTCTTCTAAGCCTGCTTGGCTCAGGATTTATCAAACTGCTTTTACAGCAGATTCCCCAGGTCCTGGAGATCAGAGGGTGCCAGAGAACAGGGATGAGGGCCTGGGTGGGGGGAGGAGCCATAGGGCTCAAGTGGGACTCCTTGTTGGGGAGGGGCAATGGCTCTGCTCTCCCCGCTCCTGGCCTCGCAGGTATGAACATATGCCGCTTCCTGGCAAACTGGCCAGACCAGCCAGCCGGCCGTCCTTGTGGTGCCAGAGAGAGCGACGGGGCAGAACAGAGTACTCAGCTCAGAACGCATTTAAAAAATACATATATTAATAATCAATGGCTAGGGCAGTAACTCAGGACAGTAAGGGGGCTGGGCGCCATGACATCCTCCCCAGGAGCCAGCTGCAGCCGGGGTTCTGGGGACGTTGATGGCTCAGCAGGAGCTGTAGCCAGCCCGCACCAGCAGCTTTCTGCACCCAAAGGCACTGCCAGAGCTGGCACACTTCACTGGGCAGGGAGGAGTGGGGCCTCGTGCCTAAGCACTTGTTTATTTGGTGACTGAAGCCAGAAGCAGGTAAGCTGGATGCTCAGATTATCCAGTGAAGAGCAGGCCCTCCCCTTCCTCAGAACCCCTGCCAGCTCTGGAAAGCGGCAGGAGTCACAACCCACAGAGAACCCAGGACACCCCGGAAGCAGGAAAAGGAACCAAGTAAGGAGAACGCTGTGGCTCCTAAGCAGGCAACCCTAGCCCGCTGTCTTTGACCAATTACAGGAGAGCGGCCTCCTCCGTAGACCTTCCTCTTCCTGGAGTGGGAAGAGAGGACTGGGATGGGGGAGGGGAGTGCCAGACAGCCACTTCAACCAGGTCACACAAAATACAGAGGAGATCGGGTTACAGCCCGGCTCCGTCTCAGGCAGGGGAATTCAACTTCTGTGGGGAGGCTCTGAGCTCAGTTTGGGGCAGCGGTGGGAGGTGGGGAATTCCTGTGTGATGATTGTGAACAAGTCTCCTCCTGTCTTCATGGGCAGTGGGATTGGGGGAAACAGTTGCTTTGTGCTAGTTGCTGCCCGGAGGACAAGAGGGCACTTTGGCTGCCCGGGTACCTAGTGGCAGGCTCAGGGCAGGGGTGAAGTCAGGGACACCTTGGCCCCTAGCTGGGCTCTAGTCCTGAATAAATCCTGACACCAAAACATATCCTTCCCTGGCAGACCGACTGTAAACAGGAATCTCTTGCATTCGTCTTTCTGCCCAACAGAAATCCACGCTGGAACCATCTGACACAGAGGGCAGCCTGAAAGCCTGGCAAATGCCCTAATTCAGGGTGGTCAAACTTTCTGTAAAGGGTCAGATAGCAAATCATGTGATCTCCATCATTGCTGTAGCATGTATCCTGAAAGCAGAGGGAGTCAATAGTCAATAAACCCACAGGGCTGTGCTAAGAAAACTTTGTAAGGATAAAGGGTTGGGGCTGGAGGGTTGGCTCAGTGATTAGAAGTACTTACTGGGGGCTGGAGGGATGGCTCAGGGGTTAAGAGCACACTGACTGCTCTTCAATTCCCAGCAACCACAAAGTGGCTCACAACCATCTATAATGGGACCTGATGCCCTCTTCTGGTGTGTCTCATCTGCGTAAAAAAATAACTAAATCACACACACACACACACACACACACACACACACATATATATATATATATATATATATTTTTTTTTTTTTAAAGAGTACTTACTGACTGCTCTTCCAGAAAACCTGGGTTCAATTCCCAGCACCCCCATAGCAGATTACAACCATCTGTAACTCTAGTTTCAGGGGATCCAACACAGACATACATACAGGCAAAATACCAATGCTCATTAAAGAAATACATACATACATACATACATACATACATACATACATCTTCTTTTTTTTTAATGCCCATCCCTATGACCACAAAAACCAGGGACAGGATTTGAACTGGGCTCTGGGAGTCCAGAGGTTGAGAACATAGTATCTCAAAAGCACATACCTCTATACCTGATACACAGGAACGCAGGGCCAACCTGTGGTTATGACTAGTAGCTTGCTCAGTGGGCCCATCCCACATACTAGGAAGGGCTTTTTTTTCTCTCTCTCTCTCTCTTTTTTTTTTTTTTTTTTTTTTTTGTGATGTAAGGAATCTTGAATCCAGGGCCTCACTCATGCTAGACAAATATTCCACTGTTTTGTTTGGTTTGGTTTGGTTTGGTTTTTCAAGAACAGTGGTTTTCTGTAGCCCTGGCTATCCTGGAACTCACTTTGTAGACCAGGCTGGCCTCGAACTCAGAAATCCGCCTGCCTCTGCCTCCCAAGTGCTGGGATTAAAGGTGTGTGCCACCACACCCGGCTCCACATTTGTTTTTAACTGAAATAATGCTTCGCTTTTTAGCCTAGCCTGGACTCAACTTCATAATGATATGTCCTTGGAGTGGCTGGAATTTAAGACATAGAAATAAAGGCATGCTGTCTCTGCCCTGTATTGTTTGAGACAGGGCTATGTAGCCCTAGCTGGCCTAGAAGTCACCATGTAGACCAGGCTGACTCTAAACTCACAGAGATCTGCCTGCCTCTGCCTTCTGAGTCCTGGAATTAAAGGCCCTAATACTAGGCTGGAGAGATGGCTCAGCAGTTGAGAGTGAAAGAACCTAGTGGGGAAACCCACACTCAACTCCCGATTCTGCGTGCACCCAAGAACCACGAATAGAACACAATGCCTTGATGTAACAACACGAGGTATTTTAATGGCGGAGCTCCAGGTCTAAACCTATCTCACACAGGAGACAGTGGATTTGACCACGAGGCTTGGAAGCTAGGGGTTTTTATAGAAAAGGAGTGGGGTTGGGGAGGAATTGGCACGGTTTCACATGATTGGTCCATTTAAACATCAGCAGCCTGAGGTCAGAGGGGTGGGAGATAGGGAGGCGATGGGCCTGCCCGGGCATGTCCTGGCCTGTTCTGCTATGTTCTCAGCCCCAGGTTTCAAAGCTCACAAACAACTCTTTGGGCTATTTGGCATACATTACATGAATCACAGGTCTCAAGTTTTATTTCCTTTCAAGAGCACTAACTGCTCTTCCTAGAGGTCCTGCGTTCAATTCCCAGCACCCACATGGTATCTCACAACCATCTGTAATGGGATTGGATGCCCTCTTCTGCTGTGTCTGAAGACAGCGGACAGTGCACTCATAAGTAAATCTTTTTTTTTTTTAAAGGCATAGCACCTAGCAATATTATTTATAAATATTTCTATTTGTTTATTTACTTCTTTGTGTGTGTCAAACGTAAATTCATGCAGTGCCACAGAGTATGTGCGGAGGCCAGAGAACAGCTTAGCTGGCTCTCTTCTTTCATCATGGTGATCTTGCAGATCGAACTCAGATCATCAGGCTTGGCAGCAAGCCCCTTTTCCCTGCTGAACCATCTCACTAGCCCCAGCATTTCATTTAATATGCATGACTATGTCATAAGGCAGCGGTCTTAGTTCTGACTTACAGAGGAGGAAATTCAGGCTTAGGGAAGTGGTTTGTTGTCCAAAGGGACACAGAGTTAACACTAATCAAAGGGGAGCCTCAAATGATAAAGAAGAGTAGGGCAGAGTGAGGAACCTGGGGCCCTGCCGCAAACAATAGGCAAACTGGTAGCTTGCAGGGGCCAAGAGTTCAGCTGTCTTTAAGGCACCATGTGCTCAGTGGGGAGGAGGGGATCCAGCTAGTCTCTCCTGGGTGGAAAGACCTTTGGGCATCAGTTGGATGAACACCCTGAGGCTGTGTATAAAGGGTCGCCCTGTGATCCTTGCTGTGTTTGAGTGTCTGCTGTTCCTTCTGGGAGATGGGGCCTTGTTATTTAGGCCAGACTGCCATAGTCCTATACCACCACGCCCTTACTAGAATCTGGCTCTTGATAAATGTGACTATTAAGGTAAGATTTTGCTGGACACTGTGGTATGGTAGCACACACCTGTAATCCTAGCACCTGGGGACTGAGGCCAGATGGATCATGAGTTCGAGGCCAGCCTGCACCACACAGGGAGGCCTTACCTGACAAAATCGTGGTTAGCCACAGAACTTAGGCCTACACAGCTGTCCAGTGGAGAAAAGGGATGTCCAGGGGTTTCTCTGTACAGTCACTGAAACAGCCTATCCCCATGTCCTCCACCAAAGCCAGGGCTTCCTTGTTGCCATAACAACAGCCCTGATAAGCTGGGCAGCTCAGGAGCCTTGGGAAGGGCTTGGGCGGTGCTTATCTCTTAAGGCATCAGACTCCACTTCCCTCTGGCACTGATCCATGGAGATAGGAAGTCCCTTCCAATGCCCCCTTCAACATGGACTGACGTGGGTGCCTTCCAGCAGAGTGTGGCAGTGCCAACCCAAGGCACATCGGTACCTCCTTGAAGACTAACGATATCTAGTTGTTCTTGTAACTGAGACCTTGAGCTGCCATTTAGAAGTCTGGACTATACTGTTGGGCAGAGGACCCAAGCTAGCATCTTGTCCATCCAAATGAGCTGGGCCTTCAGCTGATCACAGCCTGCAAATGCATAGGGACTTAAGGAAGAGCCTATCCGTTGAGCCCTGCCAACATATACAACAGTCAGACAGAAGTAAATCAATGGGGCTGGAGTCTTAGCTCAGGCGCAGGTTATTTGCCCTGGCTCTGACCCTCAGGGTTATAAAACCCAGGCACCATGCTGAGCACTTTGTCAAGCCAGCCCTGGAGAAGCAGAGGCAGGAGATCAAGGTCATCTTCAACTATATATGGATCTGGAGGCCAGCCTGGGCTGCATATGCATCTGTCTCACTAAATACATAAATAATATTGGTTAAAGGCACTAAGGTTGGGGTGGCTTGGCTTGTTTATATGTCGATTGCCGGAATCATGTGGAAGATTTATCATCTATCTCTTTGCCATCCTTGCTCACTGATCTCTTGGGAGCAAGGAGGGATGACAATGCACTCAAGTGACTCCTTAGACATTGGACCCAGTGCTGTTCTCCCAAACTCTGTTGACCAGCTGTGGCTGTAGGGAAGAGTGGCTGGGTGGCCTTGCTCCTCCTGGCCTTCGCAGGAAGCTCATTGAAACCCACAAATATTTGTAAAGCAGCTAGCTACTCACGGCCCTCTGTGGAGTCCAAGAGGCTGACAATACCTTTTATTTGAAGAGCATTAAACAGCTTTCCAAGCCCTCTTAACATGGCTAAGCTCACTCCACCCTTGACAACCAGTGCAGGGGGCAGGCAGCAAATCCACTTTGTTACCAGGCAGGAAATGATATCACAGGCTCCGCAGTCAAAGGATGGCAGAGCCAGGCTGTGAGTTGCTGTTTGTTGTTGTCTCTTTTGTGCCATATCCTAGTGATCCCCAAGCCATCCTGGAGAGCAGTTTCAGACTTGGTCAGGCCTGTTTTTATCAGCTCAAGGAGGCAAAAGCACAGATTTGAGCAGCAGTGAGTGACGGTCTGGGTACCGGCATCACATCCAGGACTCCGTAGTGGCTCAGGCAATGCTTGTAATTGGTGGTAGTTACTGGACTCTTCCAGGCCTCAGTTTTTTCATCTGCAAAATGGAGGTTGTAATGGCTATTCCTGGTTGTCAACTTGACTATATTTGGAATGAACTACAATCCAGAATTGGAGGGCATACCTGAGGTCAGATCTTGAGACTGGAAGGCACAAGTTTCTGACCTGGATCTTGGCATGGAGATCTTGAGGCACAGTGGCCATGAAAAGTTTAGGCCCAGGTAAAGTAGTATAGGACTTTAATCCCAGGAGACTATGGCAAAGAGAGTTCAAGGTCAGCCTGGGACAAAACAAGTCCCAGATCCAGGTGTGGTGGCACACACCCTTAATCTGGGCCACATCTTTTGCTGGAGATTTACATGAGGACATTGGAAGAAGGAAGATTCGCTCTTCCTCGCTGCTTGCTTCTACCTGCCAGCGCATCTGTTGGAACCTACTTCTACAGAAGACCTGCTGAAACAACTAGCCTCGTGGGACTGAGCAACTACTAGATCCTTGGACTTCTAGTTCACAGTTGACCATTGTTGGAGAGTTGGACCACAGACTATAAGTGATCACGATAAATTCCCACACTGCAGAAAGATGTTCCATACGTTCTGT
This sequence comes from Mus caroli, assembly GCF_978045245.1. Lineage (NCBI taxonomy): Eukaryota > Metazoa > Chordata > Mammalia > Rodentia > Muridae > Mus > Mus caroli. The sequence goes on along the minus strand of NW_028227268.1, from coordinate 7,303,442 downwards.
GACGCTAGAGAACCCTGACTAATACAGAGGTAAACTGTTGAGAGTTCTTGGCAACTCTGGGATTGGACTGACTGCATAGAAGAAGTGGCCCTCTGCAAGGACAGAATATATGCTGTGCATAGATAATGAAATCATGATCTGGAGTGGGGGGTGGGGAGGTAGGGAGGGGACAACATGACCTAACCTGTGCTCCCCAAGCCCACTGGCACCAGAAGCTGCTTTCTGCTTCTGCATTGCCACACATGGCCAGGCAGGTAGGTACTGCATTTGAAGAGGACTTACCAAACATCAGAAACAAGGGTCTGGGCAGTGTGCCTTGGAGGGAAGCTCCAGACAGAACTTTTAGAAAACTACTGGTTTCAGAAACCCATAGGGAGGCATGGGCCGGAGAGATGTTAGCCAGACCAGGCCACAGAGTAAGAGCTAATCTCCAAGGGTACCCTTTCCCCAGAAACAGGGGCCATTAGAAGGGGTTGTCTAACATCTAATGGGGTCTGGAAGTATAGCTCAGTTGGTAGAAAGTGTGCCTAGAATGTAAGAAGCCTTGGGTTGGAATCCTAGCATTGCATAAAAAACTCAGGTGCTGAGCCTACAGAGACAGCTCAGTGGTTAAGAGCACTTGCTGAGGACCCAGGTTTAGTACCCAGCACTTACCTGGTGGCTCACAACTATCTGTAACTCAAGTTACAGTGTATTGGATGCCCTCTTCTGGAATCTATGGATACTGCATACAAATGGGGCACGTGTATACACACACATACACACATAAAACTAACATAAGTAAATTTTTTTTTTTTTTTTTTTGGTTTTTTGAGACAGGGTTTCTCTGTGTAGTCCTGGCTGTCCTGGAACTTACTCTGTAGACCAGGCTGTCCTAGAACTCAGAAATTTGCCTACCTCTGCCTCCCAAGTGCTGGGATTAAAAGCGTGCACCACCACCACGCACTGCCAAAATAAGTAAATCTTAAGAAAAAGAAAAAGAAAGAAAGAAAAGGAAAAAGAAAGAAAGACAAATAGAGAAATTCAACTGGGTATAGTGGCACACACCTATCATACCAGCATTCAAGAGGTGGAGGCAGAGACCTGGCAGTGGTGCCAAACGCCTTTAACTCCAGTTCTCAGGAGGCAGAGTCAGTTACAGAGTAACTAGGGCTCCACAGAGAAACCCTGCCTTCAAAAACCAAAGACCAAAGATCAAAGATCAAAGACCAAAAACCAAAACACAAAACAAACAAACAAACAAACAAACAAAAAAAGCCAGGCGGTGGTAGCACACACCTTTAATCCCAGCACGTGGGAGGCAGAGGCAGGCAGATTTCTGAGTTTGAGGACAGCTTGGTCTACAAAGTGATTTCCAGGACAGCCAGGGCAACACAGAGAAACCCTGTCTCGAAGAAAAAAAAAAGTATGTTGGGGGCGGGGGGGGGGGGGGAGGGAGTCAGTAAGATTAGAAGTTCAATATCATTTTTTGGCTGCATGTCAAGTTCAAGGCCAGTGTGGGCTACGTGAGATCCCATGTGCTGCTGGAAATAGAGCCCTGAGATGGAGAGTAGGCCGAGAGCTGAGGAGAGTAGGCCGAGAGCTGACTGCACACGCTCTCCCAAGGCCAAGAGGGTCTCTCCTGGATCACATTTCATCCCCAAAGCAGGTCCAAGGACAGGGAAGTTGCTGAGCTGCTGCTTGCAGGCCTGGTTAGGAAATGGCCCAGGGAGCAAGACAACTGTTTTGAAATGCAATCTGGTATTAGGGCGAAAGGGCTGTTGGGAGTAAATCTCTCCTGCTCAACCGCTCTGTGCTGGCTGCTTTCGGTAAGCATAAATGTGACCTTCAACAAGCCACGCTTCATTCTCTTCTGCATCTGAGGCTCCTGCCTGCCGCTTAAGAGCTGGAAAGAGTAAATGGCTGAGTGACTGACTGAGGCCAAGGTGGCAGGGTTGGGGCAGAGGCAGGAAACTCATAGGCAAGTGGCATTTGTCTCTGAGATCCCTAACAAAAACTGGATGCAGAGAGCCTCCGGCTGTGCTCCCAGCTTTCCGGTGACTCCTCCCAGCCAGGTATGCCTGGAAAATGAAGAAAGGTTACTGGGAATGGCTGTCCCTGAATTGTCATTAGGGAGCTAAATCAGTGATTCTCAATCTTCCTAATGCTGCGACCCGTTAACACAGGTCCTCATGTTGTGGTCGCCCCCAACCATAAGTTATTTTCATTGCTTCTTCATAACTGTAATTTTGCTACTGTTATGAATCATAACGTAAATATCCGTGTTTTCCGATGGTCCTCAGAGACTGTGTGAAAGATCCTTAGACCCCACCAAAGGGGCTGTGTGACCCATGGCTCGGGAACTGCTGGTGTGAATTGTCCCCAGCCCCTGGCGTGTGTCTGTGTGTGCCATGGTGTACATGTGGAGGTCAGAGGATCATTTTGTGCAGTTAGTTCTCTCTCTGCTTGTACATCAGCTCCAGGAAACAAACTCAGGTTGTGAGGCATTCAAAGCAGTACCCTTATCCACTGGTCCATGTCCCAGGCCTGATAACAGCTTTGGATAACTAGAAACATGTTTATGAAGATTTGCATGGGTGCCCAACCCCCCACTCCTGCTTCCTGCCCTGCTCATGAGTACATGATGAGATGTCAGAAGGAAAAAAAAAATGCTAGGTGCATTCGTGTCTCTCCACAGTGTCAGAATTTATTAAATAAATGTAGAAACTATGTATTAATTCAGATCACAGATTACATGTACACAGTAATGATATTCATATACAGACAGTGTGTGTGTGTGTTACACAATGGCTATAGAAGGGCAGAGCTCCTAAAGAATTCAAAGCTGCTGTAAGAGAGGCAAGGAGCTGCTATAGATAAGAGGCAGGCGCCTGTGTAGATGGGAGATAAGTGGAGAAACTCAGAGCCTAGCTTCTGGGTCATGGGTTAAGGCAGCCCTGGAGGTTGGGCTGAGTCAGAGAGGCAAAGTGAAGAACTTTGTCCAGGCAGATGGATGGACAGGCAGATGCACAGCCACTTGATTAGGTTGCATCTACAGTAGGGACTGAGCTGAACTGCCCAGGGACAGTTGTGTCTGTACCTGTCGATTCCTTCATGCGCACCTGGTGTCCAGATGACCTGTTGGTGGGAGCCATTAGCACTGAAGTGTTCGATGTCTTCTTCCTCCTTCTGGCTCCCCGTGAGAGCTGTGGCCCTCCTGGGTCAGGAGTGTTTGGGAAGTTCTTACCCTGCTTATTCTGATTTCTCAAATGTCGCATGTAAGTGTGTATGTATGTGTGTATGTATGTATGTATGTATGTGTGTATGTATGTGTGTGTATGTATGTATGTATGTATGTATGTATGTATGTATGTATGCGTGTGTGTATGTATGTATGCGTGTGTGTATGTATGTATGTGTGTATTTATGTATGTATGTGTGTATGTATTTATGTATGTATGTGTGTATGTATTTATGTATGTATGTGTATGTATTCATGTATGTATGTGTGTATGTATGTATGTGTGTGTATTTATGTATGTATGTATTTATGTATGCATGTGTGTATGTGTGTATGTATGTGTGTATATGTATGTATGTATGTTTGTATGAATGTGTGTGTATGTATGTATGTCTGTATGTATGTATGAGTGACTGAATCTCAAGTGTGTGGCTGCCCATAGAGGCCAGAAGAAGACATCAGAGCTGGAGTTACAGAAGGTTGTGAACTACAATGTGAGGGCTGAGAACTGAACCTGGGTCCGCTGGAAGAGTAGCCAGTGCTCTTAACCTTTGAGCCACCTCTCCAATCCTATTTAAAAAATATTTATTTCAGCCGGGCTTAGTGGCACACACCTTTAATCCCAGGACTCAGGAAGCAGAGGCAGGCAGATTTCTGAGTTTGAGACCAGCCTGGTCTACAAAGTGAGTTCCAGGACAGCCAGGGCTAGACAGAGAAACCCTGTCTCGAAAAACAAACAAACAAAACCAAAAGCCAAAAAACAAAAAGCAATATATATATTTCTTTTTCCTCTCTCTCTCTCTCTCTCTCTCTCTCTCTCTCTCTCTCTCTCTCTCTCTCTCTGTGTGTGTGTGTGTGTGTGCGCGTGTGCGTGTGTGTTTAAGGATTCCAGTGGAGGCCTTAGGAGGAGGGCATTAGATCCCCTGGTGCTGGAGTTACAGATAGTTGTGAGTCACACAGCATGGGTGCTGGAAACAGGACTCAAGTCCTTTGGAAAAGTAATATATGCATGCTTTCAACCACTAAGCCCTGGTCCTGCTAAGACCTCTAACACACTCTGAATAAGCCCCTGTGCCCCTGTGTTCCCAATCTCCTCTGACAGGTCTGTAGAGACGAACCTTTTGTCTGTGTCTCACAGGTGGTAGTGTCTACATTCTCAATATTTGACAACAACACGATTCTATATCTACACAAATGATGCTCTGTAAAATGAATTCGCCTAGGGCAAAGCACAGTATGGAGTCACCTAGCGACCAGGGCAGAGCTTGATCTCCTCAGCTCCCTTCTAGGGCCTTCATCCTGCAAACCACCAAAGACTTCTCACTTCTGGACTCTTCCCAGACATTTTTGGGGGTGATTGTGATGAGAATTTTGGCTTCTTTTGTTTTTGTTTTTGACAGGGTTTCTCTGTATAGCCCTGGCTGTTCTGGAACTCACTTTGTAGACCAGGCTGGCCTTGAACTCAGAAATCTGCCTGCCTCTGCCTCCCGAGTGCTGGGATTAAAGGCATGCACCACCACTGCCCAGCTGAGAGCCTACATCTTGATCCTTAAAGCAGAAAGAGAGAGAGAAAGAGAGAGAGAGAGAGAGAGAGAGAGAGAGAGAGAGTTGAAACCTCAAAGCCTTCCCCCAGTGGTGTACCTGTGTACCTCCTCCAACAAGGCCACACCTCCTAATCCTTCCTTAACAGTTCCACCAATGTGGACCAAGTATTCACACATATGGGTTTAAAGGAGTCATTCTCACTAAAACCACTACACAACGTTAGTATCCAAGATGGACTTGTATCTAAGGGGCTGAAACCTTAAGAGATCTCAGTCACCTGTGCCCTCAATAAATGAGAGGTTGTGATTGGATAAGGGTTTAGGTGGGTTCAGAAATCTCTAGTCTTGGGTTGGTGAGATGGCCTACTGGGCAAAGGTACTTGCCACCAAGTCTGAAAACTTGAGTTGAATTCCCAGAAACCACATGGTAGAAAGAACAACTTTTACAAGTTATCCTCTGACCTTCACACTGCCAGAAAAATAAACACATATTAGGAAAAACATAAGTTGAGGGGTGGTGGCATACACCTTTAATCCTAGCTCTCAGGAGGCAGAGTCAGGAGGATCTATGAGGTTGAGGCTAGCCTGGTTTACAGAGAAAGTTCCAGGACAGTCAGGGCTATACAGAGAAATCCTGTCTCAAAAAACCCAACCAAACCCCAGAAATCTATAATCATACATACACACACACACACACACACACACACACAAAGTTTAAGATATATTTTTAAAATTATTTTTAATTATGTAAGGCCAGATGTGTTGGATTCCCTTGCAGCTAGAGTTACAGACAGTTGCAGCTGCTCAAGGTGAGAACTGGAGACCGATCTTGTGTCCTCTGCAAGAGCAGTTTGTGAGTTTAACTGCCACACCATCTCTCCAGTCCCAGAAATCTATATAGTCTTAATCAGCTACCAGGTGACAGAGGTGTGCCTTGTATTCCAAGGAACAAAGTCCTTTTGTTGTTGTTGTTTTGAGACAGGTCTCACTATGCAGTCCTGGCTGTCTTGGAATTCACTTTGTAGACAAAGCTAGTCTTGAACCCTTAGACACACAGAGATCTACCTGCCTATGCCTCTGGAGTGCTGGGACTAAAGCCATGTGCCACCCCGGCCAACAGAGGAAGGATGTTGTCTTAGTTAGGGTTTTACTGCTGTGAACAGATACCATGACCAAGGCAACTCTTATAAGGACAGCATTTAATTGGGGCTGGCTTACAGGTTCAGAGGTTCAGTCCATTATCATCAAGGTGGGAGCATGGCAGCATCCAGGCAGGCATGGTGGAGGAGGAGCTGAGAGTTCTACATCTTCATCTGAAGACTGCTAGGAGAAGACTGGCTCTCATTGCCTATCCCCACAGTGACACTCCTACTCCAACAAGGCCACACCTCCTAATATTGCCACTTCCTGGGCCACGCATTTTCAAATCCCCCACAGATGTGTTTAACTGGGATGACGTCAGAGAGCACTGGAGAGAACTTATGGAGAGGTGAGAAGCAGGAGACCCAACACACCAACCTTCTGTCTTAAAATAATATTGGTTCATCAATTGCATGCATGCTTGTGCTAGGTGCACATGTGGAGCTCAGAGGACAACTTTTGGGAATTGAGCCAGGTCCTTGGCCTTGGTGTGCAGCCAAGCACCTATCTGTACCCACTGAGCCATCTCATGAGCCCAACTTCCTAGTCCTTAATCACCACAGAGATAAAGAAAAGACCTCTGTCTAGGGAGGAACAGACAAAAGTGGAATCAGAGCCTGGGGTTGGGTTGAGAGCTCACTCAGAGGCACACTCTGATGGATGGAAAGCTCACAGACTGGCAGGGATGGCAGAGAAACCCAAAGACAGCACAACTTGCTTATCTGTAAAATGGGTGACAGCCCCTGCCTCTGGGGACCACTGTGGAGGTGTAGAAGAGCCACCGAGCTAGGGAAGCTCTGCCTTTGGGAGCTCTGAGGCCCCAGGTCATCTCCCCATCGGCAATACTGCGGGACAGAAGCTCCATCAGTGGGAAGGAGCCGGGTCCTCAGTGTGTGGCTTCGGAATAGACCGTGCTGCTTGGCTGACTTCTTCCAGAAGGCCTCACTTGGGAACCCCTCCTCCATTCCCCATTCCGTTCATCTTCCATTCATCTGCTGTAGTCCAAGGAGTGGCCAACCTGTTGGGACCGGAGGCAGCATCTTGCTCCCTGTGTTTGCCTGTCTTTTCATTTGCTCCCAGATGTTGCCACCTGTTCATTACTTGATGTTACTTGAGACAAACAAATAAACAAAACATTTATTTACGTTTTACTCTGTATGAGTGTTTGCCTACCGGTGTCTATGCACACTATGTGTACACCTGGTATTCATGGAAGCCACATGAGACCAGCAGAAGATCCTCTCAACTGAAGGCAACAGAGGATTGTGAGCTGCCCTGTGGTGTTGAGAACCAAACCTTGGTCCTTTGTAAGAGCAGCCAGTCCTGACTTTGTTTGTTTGTTTTGAGACTGGGTCTCATTAAATAGTCCTGCCTGGCCTGGAACTCCTGTGTAGAGCTAGATGGCCTTGAACTCACAGAGATCTGCCTGTCTTTATCTCTGAGTGCTGGGGATTAATGGCATGTGCCACCATATCCAGCCTTGACCCTACTCTTTCTTTCTTTCTTTCTTTCTTTCTTTCTTTCTTTCTTTCTTTCTTTCTTTCTTTCTTTCTTTCTTTCTTTCTCTCTCTCTCTCTCTCTCTCTCTCTCTCTCTCTCTCTCTCTCTCTCTCTCTCTCTCTCTCTCTCTCTCTTTCTTTCTGTATTTTTTGTTTTTTGTTTTTCGAGACAGGGTTTCTCTGTGTAGCCCTGGCTGTCCTGGAACTCACTCTGTAGATCAGGCTGGCCTTGAACTCAGAAATCCGCCTGCCTCTGCCTCCCAAGTGCTGGGATTAAAGGCGTGGGCCACCACTGCCTGGCTGACCCTACTATTTCTTAAGGCCAGTGTATACCTTTTGGGGATGTGGATATTAAGCAGGCTCCCAGGGATTCTGTGGTCTAAAAGTGGCCCATATCATGTATTTCAAAGCAAATGACACAATCAGTTCTGAGGCTGTGTGTTTGTGTACTAACCAACCCCCAACTGCCCCCTCAAATAAATAAATACAATAAAAATATTTAAAAAGCAAGGACATTGGAGGAAATTGGTCACTGGATTTAACCTGTAGGACTGCTTCAGAAGGCCCATGAATGGGTTAATTTTGTGAGGACTAAGTGTAAAACTGGGGAGGGGGGGGAATAGGTTGGGGGCAGGGAAGAACCATGGGCCCTGTGAGCTACAGCCATAAAGAAGGCTGGCTGCTGAGCCCAGAGCTGAATGCAGGCGACCCGCTCCTGCCAAATCCCTTTTTAGCAAGACCACAATTGCTTTTAGGACCCTCAAACCTGCCATCAGTGGTCCAGAGCTTGTATAATGCCTGAACTCTGCCTTATCATCAGCAGGGAGGAGACCAGCCTAGAAACCAAGGGAGCTGAAGTTTCACCGGCTGCCCGCTCCATCACATTCCCAGAATAGCGCACTGGTTCCCGGCAGCCAGAGCTACACCGCAACTGGGGCTTCCGGTGAAAGACAGTCAAACCCCGGCAGCACTGGGAACAGCTGGCCCTAGACAAGGCCCTGAAGCCAGCTGGCTGGCCCCTCCCTGCCTTGCCCAGCCTTGTCCTGCCCTGCCCTGCTGGAAATACCATCTTTGGTGAGTGCAGGCAGATGAAGCCTCCCTACAGCCCCCAGGCTGTCCTCCATCCCCAGAAGTCTGAGCTGGGTTCTAGAGTATTGGTGGCTTCAAATTCCAGATAGGGATTGGGCAGTGTTTCTGGGACTTTTAAAAGTCCCGAGCTGGTGATGAGAGGCTTGTCATGAACTTGAGGTACGTCTGGACTATAGGGTGAAACCCTAGCCAGCCAACACTGCCACTAACAAAATAAGGGGCTGTGAGTGTGCCTAAGTCAGCACAGTGCTTGCTCAGCAAACATGGGGCCCTGGTTTCATCCCTATCATGGGATAAACCAGCTGTGATGGAGACCCTCTGTAATTTCAGCTCACAGGAGGAGGAGGCAGGAGGATCAGAAATTCAAGGTCATCCTTGGCTGCACAGCCAAATCAAGGCCAGACTGGGTTACCTGAGACCTCTGTCTTTAAAAAAAAAAAAAAAATCAATCAAATAAACACAGTACATAAATAAGGCTTTGCTTTGTGCAGCCTGGTGGTGGTGGCTGGATTCGCTGCAGAAGAGCCTCTTGGTGGTGGCTGGAAAGGCTGGTGAGTGGCCAAATGTCTCCAGGCTGTGTAGAGCAGAAGTGACCACTGGGAACAAGAGCCACTGGCAGAAAATGGGAACAGGCTGTAGCTGGCTTCTGAAGGTGAACCGATAGAAGTTAGACACACCCTGTGGGCTTGCCAGCAGGTGTGCTCTACAGCCCAGGGAGCCTCCTTAGGCCTGCACAGATCTTTCACCTACTAAATCCCCTTTAAAAAGTTTAACCGAAGCCTCGCTGCATAAGCACAAAGATGAATTGGGCACACTCCACCTTGGTTGAGGACACATGCATATAAACACCAATACTTTAGGCAGAAGATGGTAAGGCTATGCAGGAGTTAGGGTGCAGGGCACCGTGCGAGCAGAATCCAAAGGCAGAAACAAACGGTTATAACTCATGGCTGGTTTTAGCCTCCATGAATCTGTTTGTAACGATCTATAAAATAAAGACAATAGTATCTGCCTTGTGGAATGCCATCTACCTTTAATATAACACCTGGCTTGTGAAATCTATTTATCGTTCGGATAGCTACGCGATTGCAAGCTTTGTCTGTATTAAAGACAGAAACGATTTAGGTTTAATACAACCTAGAGGTAAACTGTCACAGTTATTGTATTACCAACCAGGCTTCCTCTCCAAGCTCATCAGCCCCAGAGCCAGGGAGCCAGAGTCCTGGCTACTGGGTTCTTGTAGATCCCAAGCTCCCCGCCCCCAACATCATCCCTTCACAGAAGGCTGACAGTCTCCTACAGCCCTTGACAATCAATCCAATCAATCCGCCTGTAGCTAATGCCTCCGTTTAGATGTGTACCATTCTATGCCAGGGGCTGCTGGGAAGACGAGCTTTGGAATCTAGAATGCATTCCCAGCAAAGACTATCAGAGAACGGGGAGGCAAGATATCTACACATGAGATACCGATAACAATATAGTCCGGTGGAGGGAGCGATGAGGTTCAGTTACTTGGGGAGGCCATCTCAAAAACAACCTGAAAAAATCAACAATGTAGAGTAAAGCTGGAGTAGTGGTCACACTTGTAATCTCAGGAGACAGAGAGTGGCAGCAGCAGGGTCAGGAGTTCAAGGTTGTCTTTGGTTACTTATAGAATGTGCGGCCAGCCAGGCCAAGCAAAACCCACAACCAACCAATAGAAGAAACAAACTGTAAATAATGGCAGATTGCTAGATAAGAGTACAGTGCCAGCCGGGCAGTGGTGGCGCATGCCTTTAATCCCAGCACTTGGGAGGCTGAGGCAGGCGGATTTCTGAGTTCAAGGCCAGCCTGGTCTACAGTGTGAGTTCCAGGACAGCCAGGGCTACACAGAGAAACCCTGTCTCAAAACACACACAACCGCCCCCCCCCCAAAAAAAAAACCCAACCAACCAACCAACCAACCAAACAAACAAACAAAAAAAGAGTGCGGTGCCCAGGAGGAGGTCGCTGGTGTTGCCAGCATTCCTTACAGAAGAATCCCCAGGGCTTTAAGGAGGGGGAGGGGGTAAGTGAGGGGGGGAGGGGGATGGTCCCTGACAGGCTGAGGGGAGGGGGAGGACATCCTGGATTGAGAATGGGGGCTGGTGGGAGTGAGCCACGGGAGGAAGGCCAGAGTGGGAGGCTGATTCAGGCCTCTCTGGCTGGAGTGGCAACTTCCTGTGGGGAAGAGGAAAAGCTCTTCCTTGAGACCAGGCCAGAGGGACTGAAAGTGCAGATGCAGGAATTTGGATTTTTGACTTAGTGGCCCCCTGAGCCATTATCAGTGAGGCTCAGAGTCTAGATGGGGCTCTGCAGGACAGGACGATAGGGAGGTGCTGAGCAGTGTGGTAGGTTTGGAGGGTTAGGGATCATCCACAAAATATGCTTGCCCTTGAAAGGTCCTCAGATTGAGGTGACACTAGGTGGGAAGAGAGGAACGCAGCACGGCCACACGTTTCCGTCTTGGTTTTGGGAAGACTGGCTGAGTTGATTGTCTTGAATGTCTAGACTTGGATTTGAGGCCTGGTTTTAGGATGCGCTAGGTCTGTTGATGAGGACTGGGCAGAACCCTATGAACATCTTAGAAAAACCTGTTCTTCCCCTGGGGAGTTGGTCATGGCTGTTGAGCCACTGAGCTGTAGAGGGGCCAGTGGGAGGTGGACACAGGACAAGGGAGGCACAGGTTTCGTGGAAGGGTTCAGCGTCAGGTGACATTCCGGCAGGCTCTACCCAAAGCCTGCTTCCGGGTACAATTCCCGAGAGATTAGCCATGGGCAGCCAGCAGTGGGGAGTGAGTGGTTTTTAATTTCTTAGGATCCTGGCTTCCAGCTTTGTACAGTGGCTGCCATGGTAGGAACATTCTCAAAATAACCCAGCTGTCTCAGTTCAGCAGGAAGCCCTAGGAGCTCAAGGGAAAAGGAACCAACCCTATACTGCACCGGGGCAGTCATGGTTAATAAGGCTCAGAAACATGGAGAGGTGAAATACAAACGGTTTACCAGTAGCTGTGGGACTCCCAGCCAACCCCCAATTCCACCACACAGGGTTCCAGCCCCCCACACCCCGACTCTCAGCAGTGTGATATTGCCTGCCTGCCTTTCTCTTCCTCTCCCCCCCGCCCCCCACAACCTTCTTTATTCTTTCCTTCTTTTTTGGGGTGGGTGGATAAGACATAGTGTCATGTAGCCCAGGCTAGCCTCTAACCCAATATATATAATCAAGGAAGAGCACATGATCTCCCCCCCCACCCCCCGCCACTTTCTCTTACTGGGATTACAGGATGTGACACCACTCCTGACTTTGAAAGATTGCTTTAATCCACCAGACCCTTGATCTCTAAGTCAGGGCAGGCATAAGGTTTGTCTATTTCTTGGGAAGCTGTAACACAGCCAGGGCAGGGCAGGTAAGGTCACTGGTGTGAGGGGGGAGGTCTGTAGTGTTTTGCACAGAATGGGCTGTTCATAAGCATCTGGTAAAAGCGCCTACTGTGTGTCAGGATGTGTGTCAGATGCTAGGATCAGAAAACTCCCTGCCTGGTCTACAGAGTGAGTTCCAGGACAGCCAGGGCTATACAGAGAAACCCTGTCTCAAACAAACAAACAAACAAAAAACAGAAACAAACAAAAAACCAGAATACACATTAGGATAAGTTATAAATAAATGAGTGTACGGTAGGTTCTGTGTGAACAAGTCAACTCAGGAGGGTCTCTCCTTAAAAATACATTGCCAAGATTTCTTTATTTTTGTGTGTATAACCATTTCACCCGCATACATTGGACATATGCTTACTACATGCATGCCTGGTCCCTGAGGAGGTCCAAGAGGCAGCTCTGGATGGTTGTGAGCCACCATGTAAATAACTGCTCTTAAATGCTGAACCATCTCTTGAGCCCTCTTTATTATTGTTACTATTTTAAGACAGGGTTTCTCTTCGTAGCCCTGGTTGTCCTGGAACTCACTCTGTAGACCAGGCTGGCCTTGACTCAGAAATCCGCCTGCCTCTGCCTCCCAAGTGCTGGGATTAAAGGCGTGTACCACCACCACCTGGCTTTCTTTTCTTTTTTTTTTTTAAGATTTATTTATTGATTATAAGCTGTCTTCAGACACTCCAGAAGAGGGCATCGTTACAGATGGTTGTGAGCCACCATGTGGTTGCTGGGATTTGAACTCTGGACCTTCGGAAGAGCAGTCGGGTGCTCTTACCCACTGAGCCATCTCACCAGCCCCACCACCTGGCTTTCTTGAGCCCTCTTTTTTTTTTTTTTTTTTTTTTTTTTTAAAGATTTATTTATTTATTTATTATATGTAAGTACACTGTAGCTTTCTTCAGATATTCCAGAAGAGGGCGCCAGATCCTGTTACGGATGGTTGTGAGCCACCATGTGGTTGCTGGGATTTGATCTCTGGACCTTCAGAAGAGCAGTCGGGTGCTCTTACCCACTGAGCCATCTCACCAGCCCCTCTTGAGCCCTCTTAAAGTAGTCCTTTCTGAGCCAGGTGTGGTGGTGCATGTCTTTAATCCCAGCATTTAGGAGGCAGAGGCAGGGGGGAAGGGGGAATTCCGAGTTCAAGGCTAGTTTGAACTCTACAGAGTGAGCTGAAGGACAGCCAGAGTTGTTACACAGACAAACCCTAAGACTGTCGTCCATCTGGGGGAAATGAAGAAGGCTTCTGAGAGGCAGAGACATGGAGGCAGGGTGGAGTTTTAAGAAATTTTTGCTCAGACAGAGACTTGGGGTAGAAGGTACAAAGCTTGAAGATAGAAATATCAGCACAGAGCAGGGGCCAGCCGAGCACAGCCAGCAAGCCTTCCCTAGTGATGCTGAAATGGGAACTGATGATTGCTGGAGAAGCAGCTTCAGCTGGTGTGGGGCTCTAGCACAACTACCTGCCTCACGGCTTAGAGGGCTCGACCATCCCACAGGGAAGAAGAGTCTGGCCTCAGACCAGCCTGTAAATGGGAATGGTGGTGGTGGTGGGGAACATTTTAGACATGTTGTATTTCGTGGGGGGGCTGGAGGGGGAGTTATTACTCTCATTTTCCAAAAGAGGGAAGTAAGGGGATTCAGAGGGGTGGAATGATTTGGTCTGTCACACAGCTAGTGGGTGGCACTTCTAAGACTCCAGGAACGAGGGCTCTGGCAGCTCAAAGATGGGCCAAGTGAGTAAAGATGGTGTCAGCCTGCCTTTCAGCGGGAACTCAAGTATACAGAGCAGATAGAGCAGATTGTTGGGTTCAATCAGGGTGAGAGGCACTAGGGATCATAGATGTTCCTGTGGCTGGAGTCAGAGAAGGTCCATAGAACTTTCCCCTGTTGATCCCCAACTCTTTCTCCAAAGACCTAAGCAGAGCAGAGCAGGGATCTGGGAGAAGCAGAGGTGGGAGCCATCTGCCCCAGGGACTTGCTTTGTCCTTTGAAGGCAGATTTTGTTACAGAAGGGGTTCCTTAGAGAACAGAGAAGAGCTAAGAGTTCTCAGACACTGGCCTCCTTTCTAAGGCCAGCTGCCTCACAAGGCTAGCTGAGGGCAGGGCTCAGCCCCAGTGGGACAGTCCCTTTTAAGTGACTCTCAGTGGGTAACCAGGCCAGATAGATAACCCTGCCTGGTGGGAAGCAGGGGCTAAGAGTGGTGGTTTTGTTTGGAGACAGAATTTTATGTAGTTCAGGGTGGTCTTGGGATGACTGTGAGTTCTCTATCCTCCTGCCTCTTCTTCCCAAGGGTTAGAGCTACAGGTGTGAGCCACGAAGCAGGGCAAACCAGTCATATAGTTTTGGAGACTGTAGGGAAAAGAGAAGACAGAAAATTGAGATCCTTTGCAGGGTCCTGACACCCCCACCCCCACCCTAAGCTGGCTTTTCACAGATGTCAAAAACCTTCAGCAGAGTTAGGCATCAGTCAACCTAGTTAATGAAAAGCAGGCAGAGGCCAGGGAGACTTAGTCCGTTCACTTAGGTCTAACCAGTCTGTTTGCCTTTCTAGCTAGCGTGGGCACTAACTGCCTGCTCCATTCAAGCCTTGACACCTGAGCGTTAGATCCCTAACCTTGGGCTGGGAGTTGGATTTAGGAATGGGAGCGGGTACCCCCGCAGCAGCCACCCACTGAAATAGTTCGAGCTTTGCCACATTCCCCAGACCTGACAGAAACTACACGGCACAGGAAAGGATTCAGGGTTCTAGAAAGTCTGGGCCCCACAGGCTTCTCCCCGCCCCCCCCCCCCAAATAAACATTCCTCCTAGAGTCAGAAAAGAACAGAGCGGTGAGGAGGAACCGGCCTAAGGTTTTATCGCTCCGGCAACTCCGGGTGATTCATTGAGTTTAGACTCCAGGTTGTCATAGATGGAGGTACGCAAACACACAGCCAGTCGGGGAGGTACGGGTCACTAGCTCCCTGCCCTCCTCCACCTGGCTATCCCCTCGCCTGTGACCAGCTGCCTCCCCCCCTCCCCCCGCCTCGCGGGCGCCCAGGATTGGGCAAACACGCCCTGCAGCCTGCCCAGCCACCGGCTGGCTCCAACCGCGCTCCTGGCGATCCCCCAGGCAACTCGGCGTCGCGAGAACCCGCACCCTGAGACCCGACTCCCTGCCCTCCCCCAGAGTCCCCAAGGCCCCTGTCAGGCCCAACAACCTCTCCCTTGCTCTTGCCACTTGTCCCCTCCGGGGATACAGCGCAATGCAACCAGACCCACTCAGTGCTCCAAAGACAGCACAGCTCACTCCCGCGGGATCCCAGGTCCCCAGAGAAAGTGGCCGGAAAGAAAAAAATCTCTTGTTTACTGGGCCAGAGAGGCCTCAGCTGGGATTCGCTTCCCTATTTCTGCGGTTTCTTTTCAGCAGATTCCCGGGGCTGGAGGAGAAAGGGTGGATCCCCCCGGCAGGGAGTGGGGGTGTGGTTCAGGGGGAATCTGAATTCGTGGAAAGGTCTCCAGACTTCGGGAGAGGCTGGACTCAGAGTCAGCAACAACGTGGCCAGGAGAGCATAGACCACAGGGATCCTGTTAAACACTACCTCGGGAACAAAACTGAGAAGGCTAATTAGGACAGGCCACCACAGGGAACCGGGAGGCGGGTAGGGGAGCCCGCGTTGTAAGAAACTCGGGCGTGGGGTAGTCAGGCGGCCAAAGACTCTGGCCAACAGTTCGCAGGGGTTCTGGACTCAGTCCACAGAGTTAGGGACGTGCGCCGTGACATTCCCTCGTGATCTTGGAGACTGGGCTCTCCGGGAAGGATCACGCACGAGAGGAGGACGCTCCGTATGTGCTGTGTCCACGTGTGCAAGCTCGCTAGGGGAGGGGGCGCGAAAGCCGTGACAAAGACGGACTTTGTGTCCTAGTGAGTTCCTCGCTCCAGCCCGGAGCAGCGAACTGTGCCAGGCATGTGTCTCATGAGAAAGCCAGGACGAAAGTGACAAAGGTTGGGTGTCTGTCACGGGGAGACGCGCCAAGGTGGCCACCGTGCGTCTGTGGGTGCGTGCGATCGCTGGGAGATGCAGCCTAGGGGTGTACTGGGCTGCACCCCGAACCTCTTTCGGGAGAGAAAGGCGAATCCAGAAAGTGAGTACGCGCAAGTGCGCGCGCGCCCGCGTGCGGGGGCGTGGCAGTAAACAGCAACAACCCACTAGTCAGTTTGGCCAGAAACTCCGATCGCCTTTCCCAACCCGAAAGTGCGCGTCGGCCGAGCCTGGAGGTGAGTCGGAGGGGGCAGGGCCGGGCGCGCTTTGTTACTGGGGATTAGGATTGCTGGTACCTGGAGCGCTGCTGGCCCCGGAGGAGCGCCGGGAATGGAGGTGATGTCACGGTGATGCAGCCCGGCCCACCCTGGCGGAGAGAGGGGAGCACTGTGCCTAGGGAGGCGGGCGGGAGAGCGAGCCACTGAGCGCGCTCAGCTCAGTCGGGGGTCCCTGGGAGGCAGGCCCCCCGCACCTTTGCTCAGGCCTGATCACACCCCGCCTGAACGGGCTCTGGCCCCGCGCCCTGCTTTGAGTCCCTCCTACGCCCGCCGGCGCCCTGCCTGGGGCCGAAGTTGGCTCTGAGCGCGGCGCCGGAGCGGGCTGGCTGCGCGTCCCAGGTAAGGGCTGCTGCCTCGGCGCTCCGCCCTAGCCATCGGCCGGCAGGAAGGGCTGGGTCCAGCTGGCTGGGAAAGGGAGAGGGCCGAGGCCCCCGGTGAAAACCCAAGGGGTGGGTGACGATGCACCCACTCTGCAAGTTCGCAGAAAGTTTCCAAACCCGAGCCAGCTGGGGACTTAATGGCTCGGGGAAGCCAGGTTCTGCGGCCGAGGGTGTTCCGCAAGGGATCTTAAGTGTCAGAGAGCTGTTCCTCTATCCACTCTCGCAGTGGGAGGCTACGGTCGACTGTGACTGTAGGTTGGCTTCCTTTCCTTATTTCGCGGCAGTGCGTGGGGAGGGCAGGTTTCTGTGACCAGAGGAATTAGGGACAGAGAACCTGGTCCTTTGCTCTTTCGGTTCGGACTTTCAGGGGCGCGAGAGTGTAGACACAGTCCAGTTGGAATAGGGAGGTGAAGGCTCAGGGTCTCTCCGCGGGAAGTTTGGAATTTCAGAGGCCTACGGCGCTTCTCCGTGTGGAGGCCTATGTTCTGGGTCCCACCCCTTATTCACCCCTGGTTTTTCCAGAGCGCTTTCCGTTTCTACTTCGCGCCCACACGTTTACACTTACAAAGTTCTAAATCATTACTTAAGATTTCACGATCTTGATCCTGAAGTACAGACACGTGAATATATAGAAGCGTGGCTTTGTGCTCCTGGAGAACCCCATCCCCCCAACAAGGTCTGTTCTGTGGCTGGGAGGGAGTGCTGTTGGCGATGGGGGTGGGGCACATTCCAAGCGGAGAGCAGACCCTTGATTGCTGAGAAGATCTAAGACTCGGAGTGCTGGGGTATTTTGGTCCAGTGAAAGGGAGGACAGTAAGCGGGCTGTGGATCCTTCCGTGCCTCTTAAGGATCCTCCTTAGCATCTCTCCAGGTCCGTTCTTACCGGGTTCGTAGACCAGCCTACTGCTCAGAGGGCCAGAGGGCTGAGACAATAGGACTGACTTGTCCAGAAAGGAGGAAGTGGGGGATAAGAGGATGGGGGAAGGCTGGCCAAGTGTCCACCCAGCTTTCCAGGTCAGCTGCTGAGGGGACGCAGCCAGGGAGGAAGAAGGATGCTCTGTGGTGTCCCTGGCTGAGCCGTCCCTACATCCAATGGGGTCCTAGGTAGCCATGGTCTTTGGCTTGAGTCAAACTCTGTAGCCTTGATCCTACCAGATAGCCTTCTTTCCCTTGGTGATGTGGTGTGTGTGTGTGTATGTGTGTGTGTGTGTGTATGTGTGTGTGTGTGTGTGTTGGATGCTGATTGGAGATGGAGAGATGAAGGGGATGTTCTTCTTTCGGAAAGGTAGGAAGGGGAAGGTCTACTTTGCCTAACCTGCAACTGCTTAAAACCGGCCAGGGCTGGTCGTCAGCCCACCAGCCTTGCCCAGGCTTCTCTGCTCCCTCTGAAGTCAGAGAGAAGGAGGGAGGGGATTTTGGACCTTGATTGCACTGCCCAGAGTCGGGGGCTAGGTCACCTTGACCCTGAGGAGAGGCTGTTTGCTGAGGTGACTAAACATAGTTGTAGGCTTGATTCTAGGGAGGTGAAGTTTAAAAGCCTTTTTGTCCAGAAAATAATCTGAAGTAGAGCCTTGGCTGCGGCTGTTAAAACTTCTAGGGCCCGGTCTTACTCCTGGTAGAGATGGATACAATACCCTGTGTTGGAAGAATAGAAGATATTATTGTGAAGACACAAAGTCTCTTCACAAGCCCTCAAGACTTAGACCTGGTAGGGAGGACATATATGATTCAAAAGTTCAGGCTCAAGAGCTTGGTATAGGCTCAGTCTAGATGTAGGGTATGTGTTTTTGTGTGTGTGGGGGGTGGGGGGAGGCACTCCACAGCAGGGGGCTGGGTACACCAAAAGCTATTTAGGCAGAGCTGGTCTCCCCTGTCTACCCTTTTAGCCACCATCTTAAAAGGTAGCAGGTGGCTTAAGAGCAGCGGCTGGTCTTGCAGAGGACTGGGATTCAATTCTCAGCACCCATGTGGTAGTTGATAACTGTTTATAACTCCAGTACTGGGGATGCTCTTTTCTGTACCAGACACACATACGGTACACATACAGACATATAGGCAAAATATTCATACACATAAACAAAAAATCAAATGAATCTGGCTGAATCTGTACTCCCGGACTAGAGGATTGGTCTGAGCTCTTCTGTGCTTTCTTCTCTTCAACTGTCTTCTTCTTCTTCTTGTTACTGGTTTTGTTTGAAGACAGGGTCTTACTTTGTGGCTCTGATGGTCCTGGAACACACTATGTAGACAGGGCTGGCCTCAGACTCAGAGATCTGCCTGTCTCTGCTTCCTAGGTTTAAAGTCACTATGCCTGGCTCTCTCCCACTGTCTTGCTCACCTCAGGGACCTCTGTCCCACACAGGGGAGAGAGAGAGTCCAGCCCAGCATCCCAATTTCCCGTCTTGACTGTTTCCACTTCCCCCCTGACACACTCTCTGTTTTCGGTGGAAGCAGGCAAATGAGGCATTTTAGGGCAGGGATGGTACGTCTCAGGGCAGCCCAGTTTTCCATGCTGGTGGTTTAGTGACAGAGGTGAGATGTGAGGAACAGGTCAAGGCTGAAGCTGCTCCTGTAGCAAAGGTAAGAGGAAGTAGGACAGGACTGAACCATTCCCTAATCCTGGCCCAGTGTCTGTGGGGATGCTGGGGACTTCACCTTCTCCCTCTTCCCTGGGGAAGGAAGCCAGGACCTTGTACTTGGACATGCCCACAGTGACCTATATCCCCTGCCTTGGGATGACCTGGCTATTATCAGGTATAAACCTGAAGCATGGCCTGTGGCATCCTTTCCTCCTGTATCTCCCAAGTCCCCAGATTTGTGTGTGTGTTTTGAGGGGAGAGGGTTGCAAGGGGTGGGGGTGGCAAGAATCTTCCAGATCTGGCCATTATGGTGCTTCCTTTGGCCTTGCTCCTTACACTGGATAAACATTGGCTTCAGTAAACAGGTTGCTTCGTGCTTTTGTGCCAGACACTTCTCTGAAAGCGCAGCCACGGTCAGGTTCAATAGGCCCTCACTCCTGCCCACCATGGCTCACACACTCGCCACCACACACAAGGATTTCTTTCTCTAGCTCAGACTTTGGGGGCTGGACTCGGGGTATTGACATTTATTGTTGTTTATTAGCACAATTTATTTTTTTATTAATTTACCTCTATTAGCATTCTTTAAAAAAAGATTAATTTCATGTGTATGGGTGTTTTGCACACACGTATATCTGGGTACCATGTGTGTGCCTGGTACCCAGAGAGACCAGAAGAGTGTGTCATATAGTCTCCTAGAATTGGAGTTACAGATGGTTGTGAGCCTCCATGTGGGTGCTGGGAATCAATCTCAAATCCCCTGGAAGAGTGTAACCAGTGTTCTTAACCACTGAGCCATCTCTCCAGGCCCCTCAGCATTAGCATTCTTGGTGCGGTTTTGCTAAATACGGAGTAAAATGCTTTATGTGGTATTTTCAGATTGTATCCCGAGTCTTCCTGTATTGATCTCCACCTTATTTTATTATTATTTCATTTATTTATTGGTTTAACTTTTAGTTTTTGCGCGCGCGTGTGTGTGTGTGTGTTGGAACACATGGGGGTTAGGGACAACTTACAGGAATCAGTTCCGGGTCCAGATAATTAAATAAAGGTGGTCAGGCTAGGCAGCGAGCACCTTTACCACTGAGCCATCTTGCCTGCCCATTATTTGATTTTTTTTTCATTATTTGAATTTTTAATAGATTATCTTTAAACAGGCATAATGGCCGTGAATGCCTCTAATACTAGCACTCAGGAGGCAGAGAAGGATCTCTATAAGTTAGAGGCCAGCCTGGTCTCTAGAGTGAGTTTCAGGGCAGCCAGGGCTACATATGGAGATCCAGTCTTGAAATATATATATTATATATAATTATTATTATTTGGCAATTTCATGGATGTAAACAGTGCATCTCCCGCAGGCGCCTCTAGCACATTCCTTTCTCTACTTCGTGTTCTTCCTTTTTTCCTCCCTTGTTAATAATCTACTAAGCCTGTTGGAACATTGACTGATCTTGCTGGCTTGATCTTGTATTGGTAATAATGGCTGCAGTGAGTTCCTGGGTACAGTGGCCATCTCATGTCTGGAAGTCAGACTTTTTCAGCACGCCTCCCATCCTCTGGCTCTTGACATTTTATTCACCATGCCCTAGAACGTTCCCTGAGGGGGGTCCACCTTTTTTTTTTTTTTTTTTTTTTTAGATTTTCTTCATTTATGAGCACACTGTAGCTGTCTTCAGACACACTAGAAGAGGGCGACGGATCCCATTACAGATGGTTGTGAGCCACCAGGTGGTTGCTGGGAATTGAACTCTGGAAGAACAGTCAGTGCTCTTAACCTCTGAGCCATCTCTTCAACCCTCCACCTAAGTTTTTGAGCCAGGATCTCTCACTGAACCTGGAGCTCACCAGTTTGCTAGACTGGCTGGCTGAAAAGCTCCAGCGATCCTCCTGTCCCCTCCTCCCCAAAGCTGGGATTACAGGTGCATACTTTATATGATGGTGGAGATTCAAACTCAGCACCTTACACTTACTCAGCAAGCACGTACTGACTGACATATCTCTCCCTTTTTTGAGGTGTTAGGGGATCAAACTGAAGGCCTCATGCATGCTAAATATATGAGCCACATCCCTAATTTCTGATAAAATGCTTTTGACTAGGTCTTTTCTTCTTGCTCCTTACTCTCTGTCTTCCTGGAGTACTTCTTATAAATAGCGCATTTATCTGTATCATTTTTTGCATACCTACTAATCTTAGCTAGCATCAGGCCAGCAACTGTATTTGACTATCTCTGTGTTTTCCAGAACTCTAAAAGCAATTGGGCCTTGTCTTCCGAGATACATAGTAAATACCGGTAGTTTCAGAAGCATTGCCTAGTCTATCTATATCCCTACCCATCTCCCAGTGTTGGATTGAACCTAGGGCCCTCACATAGGCTAGGCAAAAACTGTCTTGCCGGGTTATGTCCCGCTCCCAATCGCTTTCCATAAATTACTGACCCAGGGAGGTGGGGTGAGAAACCCTCCCAAGGGCTGATGCTTCTCCGTTGTTCTCAGGGTTCCATTCTAAATTTGTGGGTGCACCTCACATTCTAGCTGTTGTCTATTTACTGAAACACCGGATATTTAGGATCCTTGATCTTGTTACCTATGACTTATTCTCGGATGGCTGGGCATGGTTCCTTCCCTATTAACTCCTGTGGACATTCTCTTCCCAGTACTTGTAAAGACCAGTGACACTTATTGATTTACCAATACACAGTGTCGGTGCAGGGACCGTGAACTTTTGCATTAGAAATGGAGAGCAACTAGCTTTAAAAACGGTACTTATTTAGGAAAACAGCTCTACACTTATTTAAGTACTCATATTCTTTTAGGAGTTAAAGGTAGACGATAGCTGAGGAAAAGCCAGGAAATAGATGCCTACATGAATTTTTATTTTACTATTTTTATGTGTGTGCCCATGGGAGTTTATATGCATCATGTAAGAACTATGGAGGCCAGAAGGGGGCATTAGACCACAGGAACTAGAGTTACAGAGGATTGTGAGATGCTATGTGGACGCTGGAAACTCAACCCATGTCTTCGGTAAGAACATGTTCTGCTCTTACCAACTGAGCCAGCTCTCCTGTCCCCTGACCCTCCTTTTTGAGACAGGATTTCTTTCTTTCTTTTCTTTCTTTTTTCTTTTTTTGGTTTTTCGAGACAGGGTTTCTCTGTATAGCCCTAGTTTGTCCTGGAACTAAGACAGGATTTCTTATGGCTTAGACTGATATCTCGTTTATTATATAGCTAAGGATCTGGGCTCCTGATCTTCCTGCCTTCACCTACCAAGTGCTGCGATTACAGGTGTGTGCCACCATGCTGAGCCCTGAAATTTTTTCAAAGGGCAAAAGCTGGGGTGGCCAAAGTGCTGTAATCCCAGCACTTTAGAGTTGAGGCAGGGGGATTGACACATATTTGCAGCTACTCCAGGCTATCACTTGAAATTTTCAATAAATAAATAAATAAGTAAGACAAAGAAGAAAGACGTTATTATGATGGGATGGTTCAGTGGCTAAGAGGATTGGTTACTTTCCCAGAGGATCCATTCAATTCCCAGCACCAACATGGCTGCTCACAGTCACCTGTAACTTGAATTCCAGAGGCTCTGACAACCTCTTCTTGCCTATAGTATGGAACTGTGTGGGTATATTTGCAGGCAAAACACCCACAATTTACACAATTTTTTAGTAAAAAGCAAAAGATGGGCATGGGAAGAAAATGTGAAAAAAATCATTTTTATTATGTTAATTTTATTTAAATTTGTGTTTCTTTTCCTGTTGTGACAAAATAACCAACAGAAAGCCCACTAAAGGAAAGATTTGTTTTGGCTTGGGGAGGGGGGGGGGAGAGGCAGGAGCTTGAGGCAGTTGGTTAAAATGTATCTGCAGTCAAGGAAGCTGAGAGCAGTGAATGCTGGTACTTGGTTCACCCTCTCCTGTCTCCTTGGAAACACCAGCCAAGGAGGGAATGGTGCCACCCACATATTAGGTGAGTCTTCACTTCAATTAACCTCAGGTTTGTGTCATTTTCTCTGATTTGGTGACTTTTTATTTATCAGTTATTGTGAGTGTTCGCTGATTCGCCCGCGAATGAGGACACCACACACAATAGGGTTCTTCTGCAGCAAGCTTTATGCGTCTTGAGAGGGAGAGCATAAGCTTCACAACCGGAGACCCCAGGCAGCCCGAGCCCCTCCTTTTTATAGGAAATTCTCCCCGCCTCGGACGTGGCAAGCCATGATTGGCTCAACACTGATCACCCCATATGATGTTATCCCTGAGGCGCGAGCTGCCCGGGGCGGGGATTTCCAGCGCAGGCGCAAACTAGATGTTTACTAGTTGGTACTGAGGAAATGAGCGCCATCTTGTAATGGCGATTGCTCAGTACCGGAAGATAGCGGCGCCCCACAAGTTATGGTTATATATTTTCTATCAAATGGAACTTGACATTTTGTATACATAAAATTAGCCAGGAAATGGTGGCTTCAGCCTATATCCCCCATACTTAAGATGGTTGAGGCAGGAGGATTACCACAACTTTGAGGCCAGCCAGGTATAAGTAGCAAAGCCCTGCCTCATAGTGCCATGCCTTTGCTGGCCACTAGTGGGTGCTGTCATCCAAGGAAAGCTTGGTTGTTGGCTTCAGGGACCTTCCTCCTGCTTAGGCAGAGAGATACTTCATTTATTTACTTACTTACTTATTTTTCCTCTTTTTTCTTCTCCATGTATCCCTGGCTGGCCTGGAACTAACTATATAGATGAGGCTGAACTCAGACCTACTTACCTCTTCCTCAAAAGTGCTGGGGCTAAAGGTGTGAGCCACCATGCCTGCCCAGCTACAACTGGTTTCTTGAACACGTGAGATGGCTTACAGAGTATGGGGCTTTATAATGGCTTATTTTAGAGTCTTTAAACATGATGTTAGAGCTCTGTTTTTCCATAGCCAGAGCAGCTTATAGAAGAAAGAGTTTATTGGAGTTTGCTTATAGTTTCTGAGAGTGGGAGTCCGTGATCCTGGTGAAGAACATGGCAGCAGGCAGGCAGGCAGGCAGGCAGGCATGGTGCTGGAGCAGTAGCTGAGAGCTCACACCTTTATCTTCAAACCAGAGGCACAGAGATCTGACTGGGGAGATGGCCTGAGCTTTTGAAAACTTCAGTCCCACCCTCAGTGACACACCTCCTTCAGCCAGTCCACACTTCCTAATCTTTTTCAGTTCTAGGAAGGAACAAGCATTCAAATGAAGGTGCCTAAAGGGGCCATTCTCATTCCAAGTAAATGTATAGTTTTGAATGGGAAATTTCTGAAGTGTATCTCTTTTGAGGGGCGGGGCCGTAGCAGTGCTAAGGATGGAACCTAGTACTTTGTACACATGGCAGGGAACTGTTCCACCTTTGAGCTTTCTCCCTAGTTGCTCAGATTTGACCTTGAACTTCCCTTCACCGATGACACCCTTCACACAGGGAAACTGTTCAAGGCAGCTAGCTTTGGTTTTCTTCTTTGGCACAAACCTACAACCTTAAGTATGGCTCTGGTGAGCACGTGGGGTGATCTGTTACTTTTCTGGTGTTAATAAAATAGGCCATTTCCCCCTTTCACTCCAATGTCTTCACATCTTCCATTAAAGGCTAATCCCCTTGGGGTCTTGTTGTCTTTCCCCAGTTCTTGGGGTGTGTATGTGTGCACCCTAATGTTAGCTTTTGCTGTTGCTGTTATGGTTAGTCAATTACTTTGGTTTTTTTGGTTTTGTTTTTGTTTTTCTGAGATGGTTTCTCTTGTATACTCTTGGCTAGCCTAGAGCCACTCTGTAGACCAGGCTGGCCTCAAACTCAGAAACTCACAGAGATCCTCCTGTCTCTGCCTCTGGGATTAAAGGTGTGTACTACCACACCTGGTTCTTGATTTTTTTTACCCCCCTCCCTTTCCTTTTTCTTTTTTTCTTTTTTTAAGGGAAAAAAAAAACTATTAAAATCCGAGCTATCTCTACAGCCTGAATCCGCTTATGTTAGGAGTAAAAGTGGAAAACCAAAGCCAGTCTTGCCATCCACCCTGTGCTCTCGGGAGACTGAGTCACACAGTCAGCTGGGGTTATATAGTGAGTTCTGGCCAGTCTGGGCTACATAGCAAGACCCTGCCCTATGAACAAAGAAAGAAAGGAAGGAAGGAAGGAAGGAAGGAAGGAAGGAAGGAAGGAAGGAAGGAAGGAAGAAAGAAAGAAAGAAAGAAAGAAAGAAAGAAAGAAAGAAAGAAAGAAAGAAAGAAAGAAAGAACCTGCCTTGGGTTCCTTGGATGAGGGAATGTGCTCTGTAAGCCAAGTAAATCCTCCTCAGGCTGCTTTTGCTCATCCTGTTTTTCAAAGCAACAGAAAGCAAATCAGAAGAGCTGAGAAACGAATCCTCAACTGTTTCTTTTCCTAGCTGTAGGTTATTCCTGCAATAGGTGCTTGCTAAGTTCTTTGATTGAGTTGAGGAATACACGGCTACGTGGCTGTTAGTCAGGGTTCTCTAGAGAACAAGACTTACAGAATGAACATAATATATATATATATATAATATGGCTTACAGGCTGTGGTTCAGCTAGGCCAATAATGGCTATCTACTAGCAGAAGGTCCAAGGATTCAGGAGTAGTTCAGTCCTCAAGGCTGTATGTCTCGGCAGGTCTTCAAGAAGTAGGCTCTAATGGACTCACCAGTGTGAGGAAGGGCAAGCAGGCAAAGAGAAAGAGCTTTCTTCTTCCTCTTCCTTCTCTTCCTCCTCTTCCTCCTTCTTTTCTTCTGTGTCCTTTATGTAGGCTCCCAGTAGAAAGTATGGCCCAGATGAAAGAAGCTCTTCTCACTTCAAAGATTCAACATGAAATGATTTAATTAAGGAAAAAATTCCGCTGGGCATGGTGGCAAACGCCTTTAATCCCAGCATTTGGGAGGCAGAGGCAGAAGGATTTCTGAGTTCGAGGCCAGTCTGATCTACAGAGTGAGTTCTAGAATAGCCAAGGCTACACAGAGAAACCCTGTCTTGAAAAACCAAAAAAAAAAAAAAAAGAAAAAAGAAAAAGAAAAAAGAAAAAAATTCCACTTACTGTGCTATGGTGGAAGGATACCTCAGGGTTGGGTGGCCTTCACCCTCTCAGAGAAGAAGGAGACAGTGTATGGGGGGAAGTGGGGGAGATTGTGGGAGGGGCAGACTAAGAGTTGGGGCAGTGATTGGCCTGTAGAGTGAATAAATAAAATAGAAGAAGGAGGAGGAGGAGGAGATTACTCACAGGTGTGCTTAGCCATTTGGATTCTAGTTAATTCCAGATGTAGTCAAGCTGCCAACCAAGAGTAACTATTACCGTAAACTACGGCATTTCCAGGACTTAGCTGATAGGCACCATGTCTGACCTGAGCCCTGCAAGTCCCAAGGCAGAAAGGATGGTGCTGAGTGGTGGTGTGTTTGGCTTCTAGCTCCAAGAGCTCAGAGAATATCTAAACCCAGGTTTGATGGGTTAAGAAGGGCACTGAAAGGTCATTGTTAGATTTCAAAGTTTATTTTTATTGTATGTTTATATGTGGATATACATGCACCATGTGTGTACAGTGCTTGAGGAGACTGGAGTTAGACCCCTGGCACTGGAAGTCACAGACTGCTGTGACCCATCATGCAGGTGCTGGGAATCAAACTTGGGACCTCTGGAAGAGCAGCCAGCATTCTTAACCACTGAGCCATCTCTCTAGCAGTTAAGAAGGTTTCCTTTTTCCATGGTTAGGAATAGGGATGGCAGCTGGGTGTAGTGGCTCACACCTTTAATCCCAGCACTTGGGAGGCAGAGGCAGGCAGATCTCTGTGATTTCCAGGTCATCCTGGTCTAAAAAGTGAGTTCTGAAACAGCCAGGGCTGTGACTGTAGAGAGAAACCTTGTTTAAGAAAAGGGGGGGGGGGGGGCTGGAGAGATGGCCCAGTGGTTAAGAGCACTTACAGCTCTTCCAGAGGTCCTGAGTTCAATTCCCAGCAACCACATGGTGTCTCACAACCATCTGTAACGGGATCTGACGCCCTCTTCTGGTGTGTCCGAAGACAGCGACAGTGTACTCATACATTTAAAAAACCTAATTAAACACGCACAAAGCAAAACCACCACCAACCAAAAAAAAAAAAAAAAAACGAAAACAGGAATAAGAATGACAGATGGGTCTCATCTCTCCACTCAGATAAGCCTTTGTTACTTTTAGGCTAAGGATTCTGAAGAGCTGGACAGATGGTTCAGTGGTTAAGAACCTGCGTTACTCTACTAGAGAACCCACATTCGATTCTTAGCACCCATGTAATGGCTCACAACCAACTGTAGTTCCAGTTCCAGGGATCCAACACCATCTTCTGGCCTCCACAGGCACCGGGCACACACGGGTACACAGATATTCTTACAACCAGAACACCCACACACGTAAAATACAATTTCTAAAATTAAAGATACATAAAATAAGGATTCTGAAGCCTAGAAGAACATGTCTCCTGATCAACTCTTTTTCAGGATGGGGAGGGGGGCGAGGAGAGGATACCGTGCTCACTGATGTCTGACCTTGGAGGACTGATTCTGTCTGTCCTTCCCGTCTCTAGGGACCCAGCTGAAGCCTGGCCTGGGAGCCAGGATGGCCACTCACAAAATCTTGCTGATGTGCCTAGGACTGCCTCTCTTCTTCCCAGGAGCCTTGGCCCAGAGTCATGCCCCACCTGGTTGCAGCCCAGATCTGGATCCCCTCTACTACAACCTCTGTGACCGCTCGGGGGCCTGGGGCATTGTCTTGGAGGCAGTGGCTGGAGCAGGCATCATCACGACATTCGTGCTAACCATCATCCTCGTGGCTAGCCTTCCATTTGTGCAGGACACTAAGAAGCGGAGCCTCCTGGGGACCCAGGTGTTCTTCCTGCTGGGCACCCTGGGTCTCTTCTGCCTCGTGTTTGCCTGTGTGGTGAAGCCGGACTTCTCTACCTGTGCCTCTCGACGCTTCCTCTTTGGGGTCCTGTTTGCCATCTGCTTCTCCTGTCTGGTAGCCCACGTCCTTTCCCTCAACTTCCTAACCCGGAAGAACCACGGGCCCCGAGGCTGGGTGATCTTCACCGTGGCGCTGCTGCTCACCCTTGTGGAGGTCATCATTAACACCGAGTGGCTTATCATCACCCTGGTACGGGGAGGTGGCCAGGTTAGCCCCCTGGGCAATGTCAGTGCCGACGGGACCATGGCCTCTCCGTGTGCCATCGCCAACATGGACTTTGTCATGGCTCTCATCTACGTAATGCTGCTGCTGCTGACGGCCTTCCTAGGAGCCTGGCCCACCTTGTGTGGCCGCTTCAAGCGCTGGCAGAAACACGGGGTCTTTGTGTTGCTCACCACTGTCATCTCCATTGCCATCTGGGTGGTATGGATTGTCATGTACACCTACGGCAACGAGCAGCACCATAGCCCCACCTGGGATGACCCCACGCTGGCCATTGCCCTTGCCGCCAATGCCTGGACCTTTGTCCTCTTCTATGTCATCCCTGAGGTCTCCCAGGTGACCAAACCCAGCCCAGAACAGAGCTACCAGGGGGACATGTACCCGACCCGAGGGGTGGGCTACGAGACCATCCTGAAGGAGCAGACGGGCCAGAGCATGTTTGTGGAGAACAAGGCATTTTCTATGGACGAACCAGCCTCAGGTGCGGCAAGACGTCCTGTGTGTGTGTGTGTGTGTGCGTGTGCGTGTGCGTGTGTGTGTGCGTGTGCGTGCGTGTGCGAGTGTGTGAATAGACAGGATCTCATGTAGCCTGGGCTGGTCTTGAACTCACTATGTAGCTGAGGCTGAGTCTTGGAACTGATCCTTTCTTCTCCTAGTTGCTGGGATCATAGGTATATGCCAGTATTTCCAGCTTTGGGTTTTGTTTGTTTGTCTGTCTTTTGTTTTGGTTTTTGAAACAGGGTTTCTTTGTGTAGCTTTGGCTGGCCTGGAACTCAAATCTGTTGACCAGAACTCACAGAGATCTGTGTGCCTCTGCCTCCCGAGTGCTGATATTAAAGGCACACACCACCAATGCCCACCTTTCCAGCTTTTGGGTTTTTTGTTTTTAATTACACTTATTTATGTAGTCAGTTATTTCTTTCCTACCATGTGGGTTCTGGAGATTAGACTTAGGCTGCCAGGCTTGGTGGCAAGCTCCCTGACCTGGCTGTTACCGACTTTCATCCCATGTCTTTTACTGCTGGCCTTTCTCTTGAGAAAGATGTCTGTAGTTTTCTGCTTTAAAACCCCTTTATCCGGGGATGGAGCACGTAGGCAGTGGGAAAGTTCTTCTGTAGCAGACTTGAGACCCCAGTTCAGTTTCCAGCAATGCTCACCATGCCCATATTGACCTCAGCAGCACATTCCTTAACTGGAAGACCTGCTGTGTGCTGGGCTCTGTGCTAAGACACAGGGCTTGTGGCTCACATCTGTGCTAAGACACAGGGCTTGTGGCTTACAAGCTGTAGCCCTCCCTCTCAGGCATGACCAGAGCTCTGCAGGACCCCAGCTGTTTACGTTGATGATGACCTGGTTATCACATACTGGCTCTGGAATCTCTGACAGAAATTCAGTTAAGAGGCAATGGGCACACTAGAGTCAGCAATCCTGGCGTCTTCTGTGCATACCGGGCTTCATACTGCTTTGTGGAAGGCAGTGGCACATACGTCGTCTGTGATCCACACCATGGAGATGACGCTTTCCCCACACTGGGGTGGTTTCTGGCACATAGAGGCATTAAGGCGTCATTAAGGAAGCCAGAAAGCCAGAGGACCTGGGCAGGTCCTGCAAGGTGTAGCAACCTCTGCCCCGACCCTTGCTCCTCCCTCCATACTCCGTCAGCAAGCTGGAGAGTTCTTGGTCTTTTTCTTCTCATAGAGTAATTTCTAGGCTTGTAAGTATTTTATTTATTTCACACCCCCCCCCCCATAGAAAAATCAATAGCATGAACCCAGCACTTAGGAGTTCAGCACAGGCTGTAGAGTTCCTCAGCCCTGCAGGAGACTGCTGAAGTCCATATACCTGGCCACCTCCAGCTGGTTAGCAGCTTTCCTCCAGTACCCCAGCGGCGCCCAGTATGGGAAACCCACACCAGAAGGTGCAGAGAGTTACAAATCTGTCTGGGTGCTTGCCAGGGGGCCCAGGGTAGGTGGGGTGCGTAGGCTCCCTGGCTGGGCCTTGTGCGGCTGTAGTGTGATACCATAGCCACCCATGCTCTGAGAGGACATGAACACAAAAAGCTGTGGGGTTTCAGCTGTATTCTCCTTGCGCCTGGCAGTGGGTCCATGGTGGTAGAGGTGGGGGCTGGAGGCTGGCCATCTTGGAAGGCAGCCCAAAGCCTGTGTGCCCCTCTTGGCCTCTGGCCCTGGGGGTGGATAGGGATGTGAGGGTTGCTGACAGCGTGTTTTTCTGAGCTATGGGGGAGTGTGTGTGTGTGTGTGTGTGTGTGTGTGTGTGTGTGTGTGTATGTCCATCCCACAAGCAGGAAGCCATGCAGTACTTTTCTGAACATCTAAACAAAAGCGCACCAGATATGGGAAGGGGCACCAGGTCCACTGACTCACTCACAGGTCACCACCGGTCGGGCCCCAGGACCCCATTTCCTTATGCCCAGGAGAATTGCTTGGTGTGGGGGAGGGGGAGACAGACAGGAGCTGAGAGTCCTGAAATCTTCAAAATTTGAGCTTGTTTTTCCCTACAGCAAAGAGACCAGTGTCACCTTACAGTGGCTACAATGGACAGCTGCTGACCAGCGTGTACCAGCCCACCGAGATGGCCCTGATGCACAAAGGCCCGGTGAGTGGGTCCCTCAAGGTTCCTGTGACCTGGCTGATAGCCACAGAGTGTGTGTGTGTGTGTGTGTGTGTGTGTGGTAGAGAGGCTGTGCAGGCTGGATTGAGGCATTAGGGTATGGTGAGCTTCTCCTGGGGGCATTAACCCTACCAACCCTGGGCTCCAGCACAATGCAGTGGGACCTACCCTGAATCATGGCATCACCCTGAGGCCCAGGCATGGTGGCACATACCTGTAATTCTAGAGCTCAGGAGGCAGAAGCAGGAGGCTCAGGGGTTCAAGGGCAATTTCTGGCTACAACCTGTACCACCAGCCTGGGCTATATGATACCCTATTTCCATGCCTTGACCTTATATCTCTCCTGAGCTCTGGGAGCAGTAGTCCATTAGCTACGGGGCTGTGGGAACAGGAAGGAGGTGGAGTAGACTCCCACTCCATATGTGGTCCTCCCCTCTGCTGGCAGTGACTGCCAGAGAGGTCAGCGACCTGCCTTGGCAGGATTCTGGGAACAGGAAGCCAGGAGGTCAGCAGGGTGCTGTTCCCATCCGTTCCCCACCTCTCCGGCTGGGAGCAGGGGGTGGCTGGCTGGTGTGTTGGAGCCTTCCAGCCCCAGCTCTTTTCCAAGGGTGAAGCTGTACCGTGGAGCAGAACCGGGCAGTTTTCATTCACACCATGAACCCCGTGGAGCTGGCCCAGCCTCTCTCTCCCAGTCTGGAGGGCAAGCTGAACTGGGCTGCTGTTCCTGCTTGGTTCTCACACCCTGTGGTCCACAGGCCATCGGAGTGAGCAGCAGTAGAGAACTGGCTGACAGTGCAGATTGGGTCTGCGGTGGACACAGTAATGTGACTTCCGTGTTGACGGCGGGGTTGGGGGAATCTGGAATTGGGGGTGAGGGTTGACATCACCTGGTAGCTTGGGTTCTACCTAGAAAAGAGTAACTCCCCAAGGCAGATCTGTAGGGGACTTCGGGGCTTTCCCATCCCAGTAGTTAAACATTTGCCAGCCTATCTCAGGATGGGGCCCAGCAAGGGAGTGGAGCTCAACTGGAGGTGGGGCTTTACAAACAGTCCTGATAATTTTGGTGCATTTCTGAGTTGAAGATCCCAGATCTAAGTATCCTAGACAGCCAGCATGGTTGGATGTTCTAGGAAGGGACACACCACCACCACCACGACCAGCACATACACACACACACACACACACACACACACACACACACACACACACACACACGATCCTGGCAGCTTCATAGCTTTGGTGGTAACATCTGTCATATACCGTGATAAGACAGGTCAGACCACCCCAGGGGTTCATGTTCTTTCCAGGTAGAGCATTTGGGGCCAGATTTCTATGAACCAGGACCTAGCAGAAGGGTAGCAGGTATTGCAGTGACATTTTAGGGACTCAGGTAAGACTGAAGAGGAAGGAAGCTTGTGCATGGTAGCAGTCGGTCAGTAGAACTCAATGCGAGCATCTGTCTGCTAGACCTGAGGTTTCCCCAAGAACCTAGGAGTAGGAACTCAGAGACAGGGTCTCCTGGGAAGCCCCGATGTGGCCAGGGACCTTCTTCCGTACTCAGAGGTCCAGTTCTCTATTTCCAGAGGTAGAGTCATCTGTTCCATCCTGCCAATAGGGCCCTGGAGGAATGGGGGTGGAGGGGTCAAGAAGTGGGAGCTGGCAGGCACAGCCCTGCAGGAAGCTGGGTATTTGTGCATTTGCCCTGGCGGAACCTGGCTCCTGATGCCCTGACTGTGAGACCGCCTGTTCTTCCTTCCAGGCTGAAGGTGCATACGACGTCATCCTCCCACGGGCCACCGCCAACAGCCAGGTGATGGGCAGTGCCAACTCAACCCTGCGGGCCGAAGACATGTACATGGTCCAGAGCCACCAGGTGGCCACGCCACCAAAAGACGGCAAGATCTCTCAGGTCTTTAGAAATCCCTACGTGTGGGACTAAGGCAGCAGCTGTGGCCAGGAGGAAGCAGGTTGATTTAGAGAGGGCCCTCGGGACCTGGTTTGGGTGAGGGACCACTAGGGAGCCTATGCTCTGTGGCTCCCTTCCCTACTTACTGGTTCAGGGTAGCTTATGCCTCAGGGTCAGAGCCCCTGATCTGCTGATGTTTGGCTGGGTGTCCATGAGGGCCCCTCCCACCCAGTATTTGTGGAGTCCAGGTGCCTGCCCTGTTTCATGCCAGGGCCACCTCTGGCGATCTAACTCTATCCAAATAGTGTTCTGCTTGGGATGGTGGCTGGTTCTATGCCTACACTCTCCGGTGACACCTATAAGCCTCCATTGAGCTCAGAGAGGATGCCTTAGGCTGGATCCTGCTCCTCTGTGAGGAGTAAGGGTGCCTAATAAATACATTTCTGCTTTATTAACTCTTGCTTTGGGCTTGTGGTTTCTGACTGGGTTCTTACTTCCCGTGACTCCTTGCTTTCACTAAGGGAATCCGTGGGCCTCCTTTTTTCCTGATATCCAGTCCTTAGGGCTGATGCGCTTGGGTTCCTGTGGTAAGGGGCTGGCGCCTCCTCCCGGGCAGGACTCTCTAGTGTGTCTGCCATTGATTACCATCAGAATGAGTATCTGGGCTCTTCAGTCTGGGGTACAGCCCTGCACCTGGGAGTGTCCAAACTGGGTCTTTTTTTTTTTTTTTTGGTTTTTTCGAGACAGGGTTTCTCTGTATAGCCCTGGCTGTCCTGGAACTCACTTTGTAGACCAGGCTGGCCTCGAACTCAGAAATCCACCTGCCTCTGCCTCCCAAGTGCTGGGATTAAAGGCGTGCGCCACCACGCCCGGCCCAAACTGGGTCTTATCTTCCACTGGCTATATTAAGAGACAGAATGGGGGAGGCAGACCCACCAGTGGGAAGTTCTAGGGTTAAGAGGGGATCTGTTCATCTTGGCCTCTCCCTCCTTTAGAAGGTGAGGCAGGCTGCCATTGTGCTCCAGGCTCTGAGATCATGCTACACTGCCTGAGTAGGTTGGCTTGTAGTGAGTCTGAACTGTTTACAATGGGCATTAACAAGACAGTCAGGCAGGCAGGCCAGCCATGTGCTTAAAATTTGGGGATCAGTAAAAATCTTTCCCCAACAGCCTAGGATCATTTCCATGGTTGGTGGATATGGGGGGCAGGGGTGTGGGAGAGGTCAACCAACAGGACAAGACCAGCCTTCTCCATTTCCAGAGCCAAAGTCTCAGAATGCTGTCACTTCAGGGTTATATGGGACCTTAAGAACAGTCAGTGCTCTTAACTGCTGAGCCATCTCTCTAGCCCCCCAACCTCTTTTACAGTAAGCAAAGTGACGCAGTCTTGCCATAGAGTCTCTAGGTGGCTGAACCAAGACTAGCCAGGCTGATATCCCCAGCTTTTGTCCTTGGCCCTCTCTGGGAGAAGCCAGACCAGTGGCCTGGGCTCTGAGCTGCTTCTGTTCCTCATGGATGGGACAATATTCTGAACTTTGGATGCCAAGTCCGGATTCTTCAAGGGGACTTGAGAGCCTGCCCATCCATGTTTGTTATGGACTAGCCAGAAGCTATTTTCTGACACCAGTTGTAAGGGGGAAAAAATAGGGTTGCTTTGTTGTTGTTGTTGAGAGAAAAGGATTATTGGAAGAAGACTCTAGACTTCTCCCAAACATCTATATTTGGATGGCATTGCTTCCTGAGGACTGATTGAGACTTTTTAAATTTTTCTCTTAGTCCAATTCAGTACTTGGGCTGTGAGCATTAGAATCTTCCATTTTGACACTTGTTCTTTCTGGTTACTTTAGGATCAGTCCCCGACTAATAAAACAAGATGGTAGATGCCCTCTTCCCTGGACCACACCTCATCCGGATCCCTCAATGCTCTGCATCCATCTGAGCAGGGCCAGCAGCTTTCCCACCTGTCCTTGGAACTGGGAGGGACCAGAGGCCACCAATTTGAAACAGTGGACTGAGTGGGGACCTTGGGATAGGCCTGAAATATGTGACTGGTGCTCATAGGGGCCACCTGTCCCTTGCCCATCCCAACCTCCTGGTATCCAAGAAACTGCAGCTACAGGGAGTGAACTGTTGACTCCCATCTCCTGCCTTAACACATCCCTCAGGTCACAGTGGTCCCTCAGGATGTCTGTGTTCCCATGTGGTTCTCCAGGTTATTGTCCCGCTGTGAACGTCCGGTGTGTGACGGACCTTCTTGGCCATGTTGGTAACCCGTCGGCATGTCTCACAATGGACATCAGGTGAATCTTTGTGAGTCTCTGGAGACAAACCACACAACAGAAGTTGTCCCTTACCCTACTTAGGGCCTGCTGCACCTTCTAGTCTAGGAGGTCACTGGCTAGGTTGGGCAGGTTGTTTCTCATGACCTGAGGGTCTCAGGTCCCAGCACCTTTGAACCTGGACGGAGTCTACTATACCTTCAGTGGGTCATGTCCCCTCATCAGGGCAGGACCAGTCTGCCTGTTCTGTCCTCCCCACTGCCCATCACCATTGAAGATGGCAGTTACACTGGTCCCACCTGAGGCAGCTTTTGTTGTCCAGCCCTACCACACAGAGAACCCACATCAGAGTTGAAGAGCCAGTGGGCCACAGTGGCACTAGGGCTTTGTATCATTTCTGTATCTCAGTTAATCCCCTGGTTGAATCTCCCCCAGTCTGCTTTTGCCTTCTGTGCCAGCTTCCTGGGGTAGCTCCTGGGACAGGTGCAGATGTGGATATTGTTGAATTACCTGGATCTCACAGGTTCTGTAAGCAACTGCTTGGGCTACCAGGACATACATGGGGTCTGGGAGTTCCCTTAGGACATGTGGGTGGGATTCAGGGCTGCATTCTCAGGGTGAGTTGAACCTTTCCTGTGTCCGCCTGGTGGGATGTGCGGTCCAGGACTGTAGATCGCTTACGGAAAGACGTCTTGAGTTTCTACCTCAGTTTGGGCAGCAGCCATCCTTGGGACACCTGGACAGGATCTGCTGCTTTCAACATTAGAGGAGTGTCCTTGGCCTTAGGACATGCACCGGAGGCACCTGATAGCCACCCAGGTCAGAGAGGGCCATTTTCAGGCCTGCAAGCTGCTGACACCAGTGGCTGAGATGGTGTCATGGTACCAGACCCTGGACTAGAGATCTCCAGAGCATCATTCTTTGTTCTACTCTTGGGTACCAGACAGAGCCTCTTCTCCACCCTTTCCCCCAAGTGTGCTAACTTGGCCCTCAGCCCAGTCCTGCTTGGTGCCAAGGTAGAGGTAAAGATGAGTGGATTCCCTAGAAGGCAGGCCCTCCATGCCTAGTTCTCATGCCACCTCCAGCAACCAGTGCCTTTTATCATTGGGTGAAAGGTTCCCACAGAGTAGGATGATACCTCCAAATGTTACTCCTCTTGCTCTCTGCTGACTGAGGATGCTTGGTCCTTCCACAAGGCAACCGGTCTCCATGCACCTCACGCTGTTCTTGATCTAGAGCCCCAAGATCTGCCGCAGTAAGTGAGGGACTAGTTTGCTGTCTTAAGTGAGTCCTTTAGGATGCAGAAAGCCCCACATCCCTTGGTGTGTAGCTTGTGGGTGTGGCTGTGTTTATAGCCCAAGGCCTGCCTGCAGCTGAAGCTGAGAAGTGATGGGAGGCTCCTGGAGGATGTAGGCTATTTGGGAGTGTCATGGTTACCCTTCATGGTAACCCTGTGTCTTTTAGTTCCAGTTCCAGTGGAGAAGTACATTTTTCACTTGGGAGGCAGAGGCAGGCAGATTTCTGAGTTCGAGGCCAGCCTGGTCTACAAAGTGATTTCTAGGACAGCCAGGGCTATACAGAGAAACCCTGTCTCAAAAAAAAACCAACAAAAACAAAACAAACAACAACAACAAAAAACCAAACCAAACCAAAAAAAAAAGTACTTTTTTTAAGGAGGGTTGGGGGCCTCCCAATGGACAGCTCTGTATCATACACAAGCCTTGAGTGGGAGACATCAAGTAGGTCCAGGCTTGATCCAAGCTCATCATTTGCAGGCCACTATCCCTTAATAGATGTAACACGGACCCTATTAAGTCCTATAGTGGATGTAAAGGGAGGTTCAACCTTGTAACTGCTCAGAATTAAATGACTGCCCTTTCTTTGTGAGGGGTTACTGCCTCTGTTCCTGTGTGTTTCTAAGTGATTGTGGAATGTCTGTGTCAGCTGTCCTGCCTGCCTCTCTCTCCCCATTCCCCCATCTCAGCTACAGTAGCTGTTTGATTAACTAACTTTTCTCTGGTTAGAGACTTTAAGGGAGAAAACCAGGCCTCTGAGAGACATTTGAATTCTCAACTGGATACAGTGTTGCAAGCCTTTAAGCACTTTGGAAGACAGAGGCAGGCAGATCTTTTGTGAGGTCCAGGATAACCAGGACTACATAGAAGAAACAAACAAACATTGAATTCTTAACCGGCCAGGCGGAGAGACAAAACGGTTCCCACATGAGATGTAGGAGGGGTACGGTAGGAAAGGGGACACCCTCAGATAACTACCCAGCTATGCCTGGCAGGGCACAGACCGTTTCATCTTTGTTAAAATGCTTTGTTCACAGAAAGGCATGCTGGGCCAGAGATGATCACAAACAGCTGCCCCAGGCCTGGGGGCCCTGTCATGGCCACACCCAGCTTGCTCTTGTGGCCCATTGTACTTGTTCAGCAGCAGCACTTCGGCTTCTTGCAGAAGAAAGCAAGATACAGAAAGGTTGGATGGCTTACCCAGCTGTCACTGCACAGACAACCAACCAACATTCTCACCAAGACCAGCACCCCTCCCACCCCCAGGCTCTGCAGAGGGCACGCCAAGGTTGTGTTCAGGGGGCTGCTAAGCAGACTTCCTGCCTGCTGTCTCAGGCTGGGTCCTCCAGGAAGTTACAGCCCCGTTTACAGCAGTGGCATGAATTATTTAGCATCTGCACCAGCCAGAGAGCTCTGACCTCATCCTCCTTGGGCCCTCTGGGGCTCTGACCTCATCCTCGTTGAGGAAAGGTATCTGTTAATAGCCGCCAGTGGGGGTGGTGGGTCCCATTGGGGTGTTAATAATGGGGTGGGGGTGACTCTGAGACCAGCACTCTCAAAGAGACTCAATTAGCCTTGTAGCAGGAAGTGACAGGAAGTGAGAGGAGAGTTCTATAGCATGTGTAGAGATCAAAGGTTGATTACTAGCTGTGGCCTTCCCCTAGTCTCTGCTCATCTGTAAAATAGGAGTGACAACCTTTGGATATACTGAAGAGCACTCACACAAAAGTCACATTCAAGCATAGCACTCAAGTGTGTCCTCCCTAGACTATTGGGCCTCTAGACTGGATCATTTGCTGTCTGTCCTTGGATTTACCTCTGTTTGCCCCAGGCACTGGATTCCCAGGGTGGGTGCAATAGCTGGATTGGGGCTTGGAGGTATATGTTGGCATATCTTGGCAGTTCTCATATTGATCATTTCCATCATCAGGAAACATATTGGTGGGTGGCCTACTTGCACAGGA